>NC_068291.1:26804097-27135347 GCF_025860055.1 Xyrauchen texanus
CCTTACCTCAACATAACAATTTAGGATGGGGTTCTTCTAAATATTTGGGCTGATGAAATTGAAATGAAGACATCATTAAGAATATTGTCGGCGAACTTGCCAATTGTGCATCCAGTGCACAATTAAAAAGACATTCCGATCACTGTAAAAATCTGTGTTCATTTCGAGAGATAGCTAGTCTCCAGAGGCTCCAACTTGTGTTTCCCTCTTGCTTGTGAAAGTGTGTTGTTGGCAATAGTGTGGTGTATTAAGGTCCGGTTTTAGGGCAACGCTGCAGGGCTATATGCCTGATGGTGGGAATGGACATTCATTTTGGACTCGTGGCTCGAGGTCAGAGGCTTTTGTCCTCGGCTGACCAGTTGATAGTCCTGGCTCGATCTGGCCTGATAGTGGAAAAGCGTCTAATGACAGTGACTTGTGACAAGCTCCAAAATAACAAAAAGGAACATTAAAGAATCTTAAGATGATAGGACTTTCATTTTTGGGTGAACAATCTCTTAAAGTTTAAAGACCTCAACAGCCATTAACTGAATCAAGATTTAATAAGTTGCAATCTAGAGTGAGGAGGAAGCCTTCATATTTTCTTGAGATCTGTTGAAGGCAAACTGCTGTTTGAAAATTCTTCATTCTTTCATTCAGTTTTGCAACAACATGGTCATTTTCAGTTGCTCTTAAAGGTCAAGTCAAAAATGAGTGACTGGCAATTGATATAAGTCAATAATAAATACAAACATTTCTGCAGGATAAATATTGTTAAAGCAGTTGAATCTCGGCCCTAAAAATGTCATGCTTTTTGGAACCTCTATCTTCGAGTCAAATTTTTTTTTGTGGTTATTCCCAGGTCTCAGTTCTTTAGGTATTTAGAGTTGCGCCACATGCTCTGTACTATTTTGGGAGTAGCATACACCCCTTAAAGTGGCAGATACTCTGGGAGTGGTGATTACAGCTTTTGGAAAAGGCCATGAGGCATCAGTATATTTCACCCTGCTAATTTAGAGTCTGGGGACAGAGCTTTGGCTTCTCTCAAAAGATTATGGGAGAAAGATCTGAACTTGGTATTGGAGGAGGGAGTGTGGGCTAGGATTCTAAAAAACGTCAAGTCTACATCTAGGGATGCAAGGGTGCAATTTATGCTATTTAAGATTTTACATCGATTCTATTGGACCCCCTCTAGATTTTATAGGCTTGGTCTTAAAGACACACCCACCTGCTGGTGATGTCAATCAGAAGATGGGGACACAACACAGGTTTTTTGGTGGTGTGTTAAGATCCAAGAATTTTTCACAGTTTTCAGAGTTTTATGTGTGATGTATTGGGCACTAAAATTTCATTTTGTCCCAGACTGTATTTTAAGTGATGAGGTGGTCATTAATATAAGGGATACATATATAAAAAAAATTGGGTCCTAGCCTGTGTTGTGATCGGCAGACAGATTCAAGAGTGGTGCACAAAGATGGGGAGAGTGGCGGCATTCTGGGAAATGTCATGTAGAAGGCTAGGCAATTTAGATATATTTAATAAAAAATGGGGCTGCTTCTTGGCCTTCTTGGAGGGCTCTCGGGGAGGGGCAGTGGAGAGAGAAGTGTAGTTTTAAATGTGCATGATTATTTTTTTATATAAATAATGTATAAAAATCTGTTGCCACTTCTCTGTTTGGGAGTGGCAATAGGTGATCGCACATGCTCCATCTCTCTCTCTCTCTCTCTCTCTCTCTCTCTCTCTCTCTCTCTCTCTCACACACACACACACACACACACACATATCCTCATTTATCCAATAACTTGGCAGAAACAGCACAAGCCGTGATACTATTTCTGAAGTGACATTTTTGAATTACTAACTAAGGCTTGGATGCATGATATGGTTTGACCCAGCATTGGCAGATTTCTGATCCGTCGTGTAAGAAAGTAGTTCCAAGCACAAATGCAATGAACGTACTCAGTTTTTCCAATTTGTTTATATATACTTGTTCGCTGAACTGTTGTATAAAAGCAATATCACACTCGCCACACCTGATGTAGGATCATATTGTACTTGTGTGATATTTTGTTTTTGTGTGTATATTCAAGAGTGACAACAGAGATATTTGTTGAGTGTCAAGGAGGGGTTGGGAATTGGAAGGGGGAAAGGGAATAATGGGGGTTAAATGTTGATTCTGTGAATATATATTTTACTTTTCTTTGTCAATTGTGTGAATCAATAAAAACTGTTAATCAGAAGAAAAACCTGTATATAAAAAAGTATCATTAATTATTCCTATTAAAGGGATAGTTCATCCAAAAAACGAAAAAAGAACAGCTTTTCCCACATTGCTATATTGTGGCCAATCTTAACTGAAACACTACTAGAGTGCATATATCTGACCCCAAGATTTCAGTGATAGATGTTGCCTGCCTCAGAAACCCTTCTTCCATCTACATGGCTACATTGCTCTCCCTTTCAGACAGAGAATGGCAGTGAGAGCTTATGTCAAGATGAATGCAGGAAAAGTTGTTTTCCTGGACCCAAACATATTACGTGTCTGCAAACTCATAGGTCCTTATTCATCTCAAGGTTAGAGCTGTTTCTTCTAGCACTCAGTCTTCGAAAAAAGAGTGATGAGGGAATGAGAGCAAAGGAAAGAAAAGGAAGAGTGAAGAAAAGTGTTGATTTTGAGAGTGTCCCTATCAGAAAAATTGACATTATGTGCTGTCACATCCATCAGTGTGTGTGCGGTCTAGGCAGGAGCCGTTAGATGAACATGAATGAGAGGATGTTGGAACATAAACCAAGCAGCACATCAAACAATATGTATGGAAGAATCAGGCCCTGAAATAAATTATTTTGAATAAAATCTACTTTATTTGTGATTTGTTTGTAAAACCCGTTATGTAAAATGTGTTTGTACATGGCATATGCCTTAGACTGTTTAGAGCAGGGTCTGAAAGGTGGTTGGTAGATGAAAAAATTTGCAAGCCAGTCAGATTTCTTACTGGCCATTTATTTTTTTGATTTATTGCATTTTACAAGTGGATTTTACAGACATGAGAGATAAATAAACAATACCGTAAGCATGTTTAAAAGTTAACTACTTTTTAAAGAATTGTATTGTTTTATTATTTATGAAATATTTAATTGCCAGATAGATAAGAACATCAACTGGAAAATTAATCGGAACATCAACTGGAAAATAAAAGAGTAATTTCCTCTAAAAGAGCTCGCACAAACGATTGTTTCGCCTTTGTGCTACTGGATGCGGCCATTATCTCTCCCCATCGGACGGCCATGAAATCTGTCTCGTGTGGTTGGGTTGCCAGCACGCTGAGGCAACATTTGTTGATGGGTCATGTTCTCACTGTCAGAATATGCCCATGAGAATGCTGTGGTCACGATTCTCTTCTTACTTTACAAAGCAGAGAGCCACCGCGGCTGCTTCCCGACTTGCTCTGTCCTGTGTTGAAGCACAGGAGGTGGCGCGCGCCGTGGGCGATTTGGATGTGGTTATGGAAGTCTATCCACCGGCTCAGTCCCCGCAGACCTAGAGTTTACTAGCGAGGCAGGCAGTATGCCTCAGGGTGAATTTAAGGTCTTGTTCAGGGCTCGCGATGAGGAGACGCAGCATCGGAGGGTGGGCTGCTGCTTTTGGAAGCGGACAAATCTACTGAGCTCCCGCTCTCAGGCGGTAGGTTTCTGGGCTCGGAATGTGACTCACGGCCAAGCCCCGCCCCGGTGCTTTTCTTCCTGTAAGTGCAGGAGGAGCTCGCAAAGTCATGGAAGGTGCCTTTCTCTGCCTGAAAGGGGCTCGTCCATCCTGACTACCTTCGATGGCGGGGCGGCCAAGGGATATGATGATCTTCCCCAGATAGAGCACGTTGTGGGGGTGCACTTATGCCCACAGAACGCAGCCTCCTGGGGTAACCAACCAAGGCTCCCTTCCAAGGCTTGTAAATTTTCTTCATCATTAGTGGCAAAGGCTTACAATGCCGTGGGACAGGCTGCCTCAACCCTGCATGCCACAGCCATCCTGCAGGTTCACCAGGCCAAGGTGCTTAAAGATCAGTTCTTGACGGTGAATAAGCAGACAGTGGCCATCAAACATATCCTGCCACTACGTGACCCACACTCTGTCTGCCCCTCACCAAAGCCGTCCTCCTGCAGTGTCGGCCCCAGCTCCCAAACCATCGGAGCCTGCAAGCCAACCTCAGATAAGAAAATCCTTCCACATGAAGGTAGCACTTCCTGCCCATCATCTAAGAACACCGGACGGGCTTCGAAGTGGCCCTGAGACAGGCGACCCAGGGATGAGGTTGCTGACATCCACCTATAACATCGACGGGTGTCCAATGGGGCTTCCCCAGCACCCAACTAGTCAGTAAAAGAGCAGTTTCCTCACGCCCTGAGTCATTCTCTTATGCTCAGCCCTCTCAGCCCTCGCTCTTGTGATGGCCAGGTGCTGAAAATATTCCTGGTCAGCAAGCATCCCATTTTTCTCCATTGAAGGGAAGCCGGCAAACAGGTAAGTTCAGTGATTCTTGTGGCCGCTCGCCCGCCCCAACCGCAGGCCACTGTTGCGGGCTGGCAGAGCAGCACGCCACCCCAGGACAATCTTTCCAGTGGGGCGTCGACTCTACCTCGCCACCCCGGGCATGATAAAACCGATCGTCCTTCTAATGCCATTAGAACAGAGGCTGGGAGCTTGGTTTGCACTCTCCAGTCCATCACAATGGCATATCAGGATTATCCGTCTCGGCTACGCGATCCTTCATTGTCCTTCAGGCAGAGGTCACTACCCTTCTCACGAAGGGAATGATAGAGCCCGTCCCTCAAGCCTCTACAGCCCTTATTTTATCATGCCCAAGAGAGGGAGTGTGTTACCCCCATTTCTGGATCTGCGTAAATTGAACAGAGGTACAGGCTTCCGTTCAAGATGCTGACACAGAAGCGCATCCTGTTGTCAGTGTGACATCAGGATTGGTTCGCAGCCATTGACCTGAAGGACACGTATTCCATGTATCGATCCTTCCTTGACACAGACCGTTTATTCGGTTTGCCTTTGAGGGGTGAGCGTACCAATACAAGGTCCTCCCCTTCAGTCTATCCCTGTCCCCTTGCGCCTTTACCAAAGTTGCAGAGGTTGCCCTGGCCCTGCTAAGGGAGAAGGGGATTTGCATCCTCAATTATCTCGATGACAGGCTGATCCTAGTTCACTCACGAGATCTGTTAGTGTGCACACAGGGACCATGTGCTTCACCACCTCGACAGACTAGGGGTTCAGATCAACCGGTAAAAGTGCAAACACTCCCCTGTGCAGAGCATCTCTTTTCTTGGCATGGAGTTGGACTCGGTCACCATAACGGAATGCCTCACGAATGAGTGTGCACAGTCAGTGCTGGCCTGCCTGAATCAATTTTAGAGGCTCCTGGGGCATATGGCATCCTTGGTGGTGGTACTTCCCCTCGGGTTGATGCATATAAGACCACTCCAGCACTGGCTACAGACTCGAGTCCCGAAATGGGCATGACAACACGGCACCCAGCATGTGAATATCACGCCACAGTGACACCACACCTTCAGCCCTTGGTCAGACCTGGCATTTCTATGGGCAGGGGTTCCCTTAAAGCAGGTCTTGAGGCATGTTGTTGTCATGACAGATGCCTTGAATTCGGGATGGGGCACCATGTGCAATGGGCAGGCAGTGTCGGTGCTCTGGACGGGGCCACGCCTGCAATTGCATATCAACTGCCTAGAGTTGCTGGCAGTATCACTGGCCCTGCGGAGGCTTCGGCCATTGATTTGGGGCAAGCATGTGTTGGTCCGGACAGACAACACAGCGACCATGCTTTAGGTGCTCAGAGCAGCTCTTTGTCTAATTTGGAGGACAGCAGAAGGGGAAGGCTGTCTCCAAACAGAGGCTGGCCCATTGGATTTTGGATTCCATATCCTTGGCTTAAAAATAGCAAGAACTTCCGTACCCCTTGGAAGTTCGGGCACACTCCACCAGAGGTGTTGCGTCCTCCTGGGCACTGGCGAATTGCAACTCTCTAACAGACATATGCAGAACAGTGGGTTGGGCTACACCCAATACCTTTGCGAGGTTCTACAACCTCCGCATAAAACCGGTTTCTGCCCGAGTCTTACTGGGTACTAACAGTTAAAGGTCAAGCAGAAGGATGGGTGTATTGCTTGCATTTTCACCTTACCCCTCTCAAGGTGATAATGTGCACTGTCTTGTCCATAACAGTTCCCCGCAATTGATGAACACTGGACGCCTTCTTGATTTCTTTAGCACTGACCGGTGACAAACTCGTCGGAGGAGTAATGCAACCAGACCTGGTACTCTTGGTATGGCCCTTTTCAGGTGAGCCTAAGAACTTGGGCTCAGTGCTCCTTAAGTGGTGATTCCCCCCTCAGTAATCCTGTATGATGTATTCCACTGTTCAGTTTCCCTGTCGGTGAACCCTGTGTCTTACCTTCGAAGCTCTGCCTCAGTAACTGTGGCTGTGTACCCTCTCCATAGAACGGGTCCTCCTCCATATGCAAACTTCCTGGTTGGTGAGTCCATGTACGGTATTCTCCACATGTTAAACTCTCTCCGGTAGGATGTGGTCTCTGTAGTGCTCTCCCTCCTGGAGAGGCAAGAGCACTTCCCCAGTGCTATTCTATCAGGTGCTCAGTGACAAATTTCTTAAATACAGAAATCAGGAAAGGCCACCGCCTGTAGCCTCCTCAGGTAAGTGCTCTGCTCCCACCCCTAACTGGACCAGGAGGTGCCTTACCTGTCAAGCTGGAAGGTCAAGACAAGGTCGAGCACTCGCCAAGAGGCACGCAGCGTTGTGCCCGTGTCCGCTCCGCCGTACCTCGTGACATGGTTCAGCACCTGTGGCATTTAGTATAGGGACCCCTAGTGTCGCTACATCGATACAACGTCGAGTGAGTGACAGAGCGGGAACGTCTCGGTTACTGATGTAACCTCCGTTCCATGATGGAGGGAATGAGATGTTGCCTCTTGCCACAGTGCTGAACCGACCGCATACATGGCCGAGATTCTATCTCGGCTCTTCAGCACAAATCTGAATTAATGGTGCACGCCAGCACCTTTTATACACATATGTCAGGGGCAGAGAGCGGCATGTAAATTACATTCGCCAATTCTCATGGGCATTTTCTGAATAAATCAAAGGTGATTGGGGCTCTCAAGAGCGAACCTCTAGTGTCACAACATCGACACAACATCTCCTTCCCTCCATCCGGGAACGTCAGGAGATGTTTACTTGCATGTTCTTACACCGATTATGCTTAATAAGATGACAATGTGTGTGTTCATGTACAGTACATGACATAAAATGGATTATCGTTTTTCTTGAATAAGCTGAATTTTGATTGTTATTGGTGTATTGCTGTCCATGTAAAAACACTCATTGACTGTACTTGTACTTAGCTGTAGTTGGGGAACAAAATCCTCCCTTTGGGGAAATTTGGCAAGTCCTCATTTGGACAGATGTTACATAAATGACCAAATGCCCCCACAAGGATAGTAAAACCTGAAATAACCTACACTATAGGCACCTGCCAAAAGCTCCCAAGAGAAAATGACTTAATAAACAAACTATATATTTTAATAAAATGCAGAAATGTTTCTGTGAGATTTAATAGAAAATAAAATAATAGACATCAATGGAGAGTCTCCACCATGATAGAAAAACAAATGTGTCTGTGGAGGGAAAACAAAGGCTCAAGTCTATCAATTTAACATCAGCTTTATTACAAGCTTTCAGCAGTAATGCCACACACACAAATCTCCTACACTCTCGCTCATGCACTCTTCCGTAACCCCCCTCTCTCTCTTTATAGCTTTCTGAAACACAAACCTCAGAAGGGCAAAGTCCAGGGAGAAGGTCGTAGACAAGGAAAAATGAAGTATTTGAAAAATTACTTTTGTGTCGTTATGAGTTTGTCCTGCAGTGACATTGAGTTTTGTGTATTATCTCCTTATTAAACTCTTTTAAAAAATCTGCTCTTTGTAAGAATGTGATTAAAAAATAACAATAAAATATAAATGCAAATGATAGACATGTCTCCTTGAAATGCATAACAAGTGTTTCACAACTCTGTGGTTTTAAATTCAGGTCCTCTATTCAGAAAATTCCAGACTTAAATTGTAAAAAATTGTCTTAATTGAGGTCCACAGTGCAAAAGTGCTGGGCTATCGCATTCAAAGTTAATTAAGTTCAGAGGGATAGGTTACATAGTCTAAACGAAAATAAGATTTCCCTCATCAGAGTGTGCAAAATAATAGCATGGCATGTCTATTTAACCTTTTCAGCTGCAAAAATGAATTAAACCTTTTCAAACATTTATTTAGTGAATAGGAGCAACAGAACAAAACCCCAATCAAATCAAAGCATGGTTACATTAAACCCAATGATGCAATTAGAAGTCTGTAAATGAAACAATCACAAATGTCTTTACTGGTTTCAGTAATTATTAAATTGGACAAATAATGAGGAAGTGTTACAAGGAAAAATGATAACAATTCATTCACTTCAACATTAACATGACTCATGGCAACTGGATCACAATTTCACAGGTTTATGAAGGCCACCGAGCAATAAACTTATGAAACTATTGTTTTGAACAATAATTCGATAAAATCGTATTCGACTATACAGAATGAGGGCCGTTCACACCGAACACGTTTTTCTGTCCATCTGCACACTTCTTGCTTCTTGAAATACACGTGTTCTGTTATGTGCATTGTTCTGAATCAAACGTTTTTTAAAGCAAGAAGATCAGAATAGCCTCTACGTCATTTACCTTGATGCCTAGTCAGACAATGACTTTGTGCATGAAGGTACCTCCCAAGGAAACTTGCAAAAATGAACAGCTTCGAAGGCACCGTAATGTTACTGTATCTATAATGATCTAAAATAAATTGAGCTTT
The DNA here is from genome assembly GCF_025860055.1 of Xyrauchen texanus. NCBI lineage: Eukaryota > Metazoa > Chordata > Actinopteri > Cypriniformes > Catostomidae > Xyrauchen > Xyrauchen texanus. Next base: position 26,813,018 of record NC_068291.1, read on the forward strand.
AAAGATAGTATTTATAAGACAAATATTTAGTGACTAAAATGCTTATTTATCCAAAGAAACAGAAGTCGTATGTTAGTATAAATAAATGTACTCCTATTAACCACTCAAAAAATGGGATATCAAGGGATTTCATAGACAGTGCAGTATAGATCTATGCTACCCTTAAAACATATCTTAATAGACAGGATATTATGCAAACATTGGATTTGGATGTGTCTTGTCAGCTGCCTACCTCTGCAAAGACAGCATTTTTCAGCTTTCAGACAGTGCCTATGTTGTCATTTACACCAACTAAAGAAGAGTTGTTTTTCTCACAATGGAAGATGGTACTGCTTTCTCAAACACAATGGAGGCAACAACAACACAGCTTGCAGAAGCCTACAGGTGTTATTGGAGGATACAATTTGCCCATTGGTGAAATCTGAACCAGCAAATCTTTCATTCATGATTCAGGGATCTTGCTCTCTGAACCAGAGCTTTGGAGATGTCAGACAACTCTGATTATGTCCCCAAGCTCTCCAAACTGTCCCAGACATGATGGCTGATTGAAGGAGCTTTTGCAAGACATGAAAAATGTATTAATAATGTTATTGCTTGTGTTGTAAAGCTGTCAAAAGGTTCGATTCATAAACTAAATTGGCTTGTCCAGCAGCATCTACTATTTGTTTGCAAAGCAGAAATAAGAACATCAAATGGCCAGATCAATCAGAGGACCTATGCGCAGATTCGTAGCTCCCTCAGGCAGACTGTTTGATGGAAGGAACAGATCAAGGAGGAATAGGCATAGCAGGAGCATTGATAAAGGAAAAGGTAATATACGTTTATCTTGTGGACTCTGATGATAGAAGTTTTGTGCCATCTAAGAGAAAACATATTCTTAGTAGTTCACAAAGGTATGTTAGAATTTATTTGGATACATTAACAAATGAATCCGTATTGTAAAGTGTTACAGAATATATACAGCAAATATTGATTTTGGTAAATGTTCATAAAAAATATACTGTATTATTTTCATTGGTAGATCATAATGTATTTTAATGTTAAAGAATGTACTAGTATATGTAGTAATGATCATCCAAAATGTACTACATTTTGTTAAAGTATTATTTATTTTAAGTTCATGTATACTATTGCGTTATCTAATGTTAACATGTACTGTACATCTTTGTTGTGAAGTGTACCACATTTTCTCCTTACCTATTTAGTCATATAGCTGTTCATGTGAAACAAACACAATATATACAGTACACTTTCTTGTAGGTCACTTTGGTAAGAAAGTGCCATAACCTAAACATATTATGCACAGTATTTGGAAATAAACACAGCGATTCTGCAGTTATGATGTCAAATTCATTCTGAACATGCATTTTTAAAATGTCTAAACCCAGGATAAGGAAATCTCAAACTTGATCAGTAGCTACACACTTACTTTGAAAATGTTTATAAATCCCAAGCTTTATCAGCTTTCGGAGCAACCTGCAGCTCAAAGTACATATCTAAAATTGAAATTCCAGGACAGTTTTATCCAAAAGAGTTTGCAGTAGGCAAAATGCAATTCCCTTAATATAATGTGAGACAAAGAATCTTGCTTAAGGGTACAAGAGTGTCAAAACAGGACAAAGACCCCAATAACCCTCCAACTGTTCATCATCAGTCCCACCTACAGTATCAACTCACATGGAAATGAACTTCAGCTGCTATCACCTCCTCTGTCTGGTGAAACATGCATGAGCATGGAATTATATTTAATTCTACTCAGCCAGATAGAATCAACTGATTCAAGTGACCGGCGATACAAATAGTAATATTCTTAGCGCTGTAATTTTGTTGAGCAAATGATTTGCTCAAAGCAGCAAGATATCAGCTTGGATATCAGAATCACCAACCCTTCTCTGTGTGTAGAATTAGTGAATGCCTCGCTGAAGCTATCTCATGCCAATCCAGACACATCAATCACTCTTTGGGGGCCTCACACAAAGAACCCCAACAGAAAATGAAATGGAACAAGGGCAGACAGTGGAAGATCTTTCAGTTTTTGAGGCCTTTGGAATTTATATGATTTGAATGTGGCTCTAAGGAAATAAAGTAATCATATTAGCTCAACAGCACATCAATCTATTTGACTTTACTGTTTTCATGCTTGGGATCAAAGAGAACCCAATGAACTGTAAAAATAATAATAGTAGTTACAAAATTGACCTTTTATTTTCCATTCATATTGTTTTAAGTTCATCTAACCTAATTAAAACCACTTTGTTAAGTGTTTTCCTGCTGTTTTGCCAGAAAGCAGGCATGCACTTTTCAGAGATGTGACTATTAACAAATGTGGTTTCTGTTTGGGGTCAGTTTGACCCAAGGACACACACATTGTATAAATAGTCAATTAAAAAAACAAAGAAAGAATGAAAAACAAACAACTGGCAGGAATTTATTACTATATTGTGTACACCAGCCTGAGAATCTTAGGAATTTAAATTCATAAAAATTTTAATAAACTGTATTTTTTTAATGAAATGCAAAGTGTGTAAATGTAGGTGGGTCTGTAATACAAGCGTTAAAATGTGTAGTTTTTCAAATGATGCATGAGAGTAAAAGTGTTTCGATGTCATAACATAGCAGTGTAATAGTGTCATAATCATAATCATAATCAGCTGTTGTAGTCATTATTTGTGTGAAAGTGAATAAACGTAGAACATAGCACGTAAAAGTCAGTTTGCAAAATTGTTGTTATTGTAATGTTCATTCTATGAGACTAGTTCCCCTTCTGTCGCTCACTCAACGTTGTGTCGATTGTAGTGACACAAGGGGTCTCTTCTGAGAGCCTCGTGTACCTCGGAACTTGAACTTGAGAAAAGGCCAATGTCAAGTTTGCAGACAGAATTTGCATGCCCCGCCCCGGACATACGGGTATAAACGGAGCGGGCGAGCGAATGCCAGACAGATTTTTACTTCGGAGCCAAACGGTTGTGTGATCAGCGAGCTGTGTGACACACGACTGCTTCACCCACCTCAGCAAGAGAGCTTGCTGTTGGATCTGACGGCGCATTCCAGCGGATTTCTCCTCTCTGTGCGCCGTGCAGATGCTGCCCCTGGGCGCTTCGACAGCGCTTCTCAGAGTTGACTTCTCTGAAAGAGTTTGATTCTGGTAAAAGAGCAACATACACAAGCGAGCGTTGAATGTCCTTTTCAGGACACATCTTTTTAAAGATGCCCTTCCGCCGCTGTGTAGTTCCTGGATGCGGTCGATTTCTCTCCACTTCTGACGGTCATAAAAGCTGTCTCGTGTGCCTGGGCTACGAACACACACAGACCGCCTTTTATGAATGGTTTATATTCTCAGTGCGAGAACATAGCCATGACAACATTGCGGTCGAGGCTTTCTTTTCTCACAAGAGAAAGCCACTTCAGCCGCCCCCCGCGTCGTTCCTTCTTCCCACGGGATTGAGGACGACCCGGCAGCCATTGAAGATGATTTGGGGATGACGCCGGGCTCGGTTACGCTGGGTAAAACCCCATGAACCACCCACCTTGATTGCTTCCGTATGAGCTCGGGATTAGTGCGGCTCGCTTCGTGGCCAGCCGGCATTCTCCATCGAGCCCCCGGAACTGGATGAGGATTTCACTGCTGCATCGGAGAGCGTCACAGCGGTGTCTGATGCTGATGACTCGCCTGGAATGCCACCTGCGGGTCCGCTTGCCCAGTCTGAGCCTGACGCACGGATGTCCGCTATGTTTTCCCAGGCCGCCGTGAGCGCAAGGTTGACAGGAAACCTCCGTCCACCCCTCACAGCTACTCCATGCAGTCCCGGTTCTCCGGGCGAGGCCATCTCGCCTCCGGTCCCACAAATGCCCAGCCCCGGCAGGCCAGCACTGACGAGTCTCCTCTGTCTATAATCCACCCCCTGCCAGGTGCGTGGAGCAAAGTAAGTACTTTTGCGTTTTTTTTAATCTGCACTCAAGCCTCGGGACATTCCTTTGCCTCCCGATGCACTAGTACCTGCTCCCCCCGACCGCGAGGCCCCCACCTGGTATGTCCAAATGATTGTCCCATTAGTGCCCCTCGCACGGAGCTTAGACGCATGGCTTGCGCTTTCCAGCCCACCGCGATGGCTGGCCAGGACCATCCGACTCAGCTACGCGATTCAATTCGCCAGGCTCCCGCCTCATTGCAGCATTATTCGCTCCACGTCAATGTGCGGCAAAATGCCAGCACCTTACGTGCGGAGATTTTCTCTCTGCTACTCAGGGACGTGATAGAGCCTGTCCCTCCAGCCGAGATGAAGAAGGATTTCTACAGCCCTTATTTCATCATGCCCAAAAAAAGGCGTTGGGTTGTGGCCAATCTTGGACTTGCGAGTTCTCAACCGGATTTTACACAGACTACTGTTCAGAATGCACATGCAGAGGCGAATACTAACCTGCAGCTGTAGACCAGAAGGACGCATACTTCCACGTCTCCATTCGACTCCTCGACATCGACCCTTCTTATGGTTCGCGTTCGACTGCCAGGCGTATCAGTACAAGGTCCTCCCCTTCGGCCTGTCCCTGCCCCCTCGCGTCTTCACCAAGGTCGCAGAGGCAGCCCTTGCCCTGCTACGGGAAGTGAGCATCCGCATACTCCACTACCTCGACGACTGGCTCATCCTAGCACACTCTCTCAGTTACTATGTGCCCACAGGGACCAGGTGCACGTGCACCTCAGCCGCTTGTGTCTTCAGGCCAACTGAGAAAGAAGCAAGCTCTCTCCGGTTTGGAGCATCTCTTTTCTCGGTTTGGAGTTAGACTCAGTCTCAATGTCAGCATGCCTCACAACCGAGCACGCGCAGTCAGTGCTTACGTGCCTGGCTCGCTTCAAGCCATGCACAACGGTTCCTCTCAAACAATTCCAGAGGCTCCTGGGGCATATGGCATCCTCGGCTGCGGTCGCGCTGCTCCACTCCAGCACTGGCTTCTGATTTGAGTCCTGAGATGGGCATGGTGCCGCGGCACATACCGTGTGTTTATCACCCCTTCCTGCCATCAGAGCACCTCGTGAGAGCACCTCCCTGGTACCCGCGCCCAGACCTCTGGAATCTCCACGTCTGGCCCCTGGACGGGACGTGGAAGACTTAAATGGTCTACTACCTGCAGTCGTAGGCACAATCAACCATGACAGAGCTCCCTCTACCAGGCAACTTTAAGCCCTCAAGTGGCATCTGTTCAAAAATTGGTCTTCTTCCAGATCTGAAGACCCACAGAGATGCGCAGTTTGGTCAGTGATTCATTCCTGCAGGAGTGGCTGGAGGGGAGGCTGTCCCAGAGATGCTCACCTTATCCTACGACCACGACCGGACTACGTGCCCAAGGTTCGTACGACCCCACTTCAGGGTTTAAGTCATGAACCTGCAAGCAAAGCTGCCCCTGGGAGGAGGCAGACCCAGCCTCTTCACTGCTGTGTCCGGTATGTGCTTTGCGTAACCATGTGGACCACACGCAAGGCTCTAGATGCTCTGAGCAGCTCTTTGTCTGCTTGGCGGACAGCAGAAAGGAAATGCCGTCTCCAAACAGAGGTTAGCTAATTGGGTTGTTGACGCTATTTCCCTAGCCTATCCCACCCAGCCCCCTTGCGGGTTCGAGCACACTTATGAGAAGTGTGGCATCCTCGTGGGCACTGGCCCAATGGCACCTCCTCAGCAGACATCTGCAGAGCTGCGGGCTGGGCAACACCCAACACTTTTGCTAGGTTCTACAACCTCAGGGTTGAGTCGGTCTCGTCCTGTGTTTTGACAGGTCCGAGCCGGTAGAACTCAGTAATATGGAACAACCGACCGAGTGTTCCGCTTGCACTTTGCCCCCTTCACCAAGCTGATTCAGTGCCTTCTTACCCAGGTGAGCCAAGCTCTCGCTTCCTGGATGCTCTTCTTCCGTAGCCCTCTGGCTGCAGATTAGTCCTTGTCAGGTCACTATCCCTACCACTGTAATGAGCTGTAACCGTATTCTCGGATCCTCAGTGAAAACCTGTCTGGTATTCGCTCGCCCGCTCCGTTTATACCCCTTTGTCGGGGGCGGGGCATGCAGATTCTGTCTGTCAACTTGACATTGGTCTTTTCTCAAGTTCAAGTTCAGAGGTACACGGGGCTCTCAGAAGAGACTGCATGTGTCACTACAATCGACACAACGTCTCGTTCCTTCCATCGGGGAACGGAGGTTACAACAGTAACCATGACGTTTTGCCATAACTTAGACACAAAACTAGTATTTTGACATAGTTTTGTCTGGCTACACAAGACTTTTGGGGGGGGCACAAACACTGTAGCTGTGCTTTGTAAATGCAAATAATCACTCTTTAATAGAATGAGGCTTGGTTCTTGGAAGTATCTGGATTTGCACCCTAAGAGCAGTCGAAGTGTGTCTCCCTGCCTCTCCTAACAGCATATTGTCCTCCAATTTCTGTAGATTCTATTGAATTCATAACAACAATAGATTACATGAACTAACAATGAACAATACATTTACAGCATTTATTAATCTTGGTTAATGTTAATTAAAAAATATAGTAATACATAAAAAAATATAGTAATAAAATCAAAAGACATTTAGTTAGTAAATGCACTATTAACTGACATGAACTAACAATCAACAAAAGTATTTTTATTAACTAACCTAAACAAAGATTTATAAATGATGTTCATGACACCTAATGCATTAACTAATGTTAACGAATGGAACATTGCTGTAAAGTGTTACCATACAGCAGTGAAGCACTTTCTTATGATGTGTTACATTCATAAGAGCAGACAGAGAAGTACGTTTGAAGTAAGTTTGGAGCAGAAGAAATAGAAATAAACCTTGTGTAAATTGTCAGATTTATGCTAAGCTAAAATGCTATTTCAAAGAAAATTCACGTTGGATCATAATTTCTTTTTTTCTAGTAAGGCTTTTGATATTAGGGCAAAAATCATATTCTTAATAATAATTTTTGTATTGTTTTCCTGTAAAAAATATAAAAATCCTTATCCTTAATTTGATTTATCTTGTTTTAGAAACACTGCATAAGATATTTGTCTTTTTCAGAGAATGTGTTTTTAATGTGTATTTTGTCTTACAGTACTGGCAGAGTTTTTATAGTCAAAACAAGTGAAAAAAATCTACCAGTGCTAAATATTTAATCCAACATATTTAGTGTAAATTACTAACCTTGAATAATCTAACAGAATACTTTACAAATTACATTTTACAGCATATATTCTGTAATCTGTAGTGGAATACAGTTCAAAAGTAACCCTCCCAACCCTGATTGTAAAATGTTTCTGAATATATAAAAGTGGTAAAACAGCTACTGTAACTACGATGGCTTTCCAAAGTGCCTGCACTGCCAAGACTAAAATATGATGCTGTGCTGTGGTTCAAATAATGTCAGAAATTAAATATTCATGTTTGGTTATGCTTATGATTAAGCATCAGGTGGGCAGCACAAGGTGAAGCCTGTGGTGAGCGATGTTAGCTCAATCTAACCACAGAAAGTCTTGCCATGTCAAATTATGTGGGCCTTTAATGACTCTCTATTCAGCAATTAGAATTAAATCTATAACTCCTGTCCATGCCTGCCCTTCCAAAAATGACAGATAGCTTTATGTTATTACGTAAAATCCAGACATATGATTCACCATCACTATTCTGATTGAGAGATAAAACCAGCTCTCTCCCTTCTACTCCCTCTCTCTTTCTTATAATTAATAATTTGTTTATATTTTAGACTGCAAATTTGTGAGCTACTGTAAGTGCATTTACTCTTAATAATGCGATGAAGTATGTTGTGGGCAAAAGTGTGCTTGTATGATAAATCACACATGCACACATGTGTCAGTTTTCTGTAACGAGTATCCAAGGAAATAGGCTTTGCACGTGCGTAAGTAGGAGTTTGAAGCTGGCAGTGTTATCCAAAGTATTTAGCATATGTTACTGACCTTGAGTAATCTAACGGAATACCCAACAAATTACATTTTACAGCATGTATTCTGTAATCTGTAGAGGAAAACATTTCAAAAGTAACCCTCCCAACCCAGTGTAGGACTATTTTACCTAGTTCAAAGGTTTTTTTTCAACGACCCCTTGGTGGCATGAGAAATGGGGACGGACTCCCTTTTACATTTTGTACAAAATTGAAGTGTTGCATTTTAAGCCTGGTTTACAACATGCTCTCGCTCTCTCTCTCTCTCTCTCTCTCTCTCTCTCTCTCTCTCTCTCTCTCTCTCTCTATCTCTCTTTCTCACTCTCTCTCTCTCTACATTTTAACAAGCATTAAAATGTATTGTTTTTTAAATTATGCACTAGAGTAAAAGTGTTTTCATAGAATTACAGATCAGGGTGTGAGTAATAGAGTGAAAAATAAGTGTTATCATAAACAACCATAGTACACGTGATTTGTTAAAGTGAATAAAACGCACAGTTGAGCTTCTAGTGTTCATTTCACCAGGTAACTGCAGGAAAACGTAGTAAGTGGCATGTAGAACTTGGTTTGCAGTTATCGTAACATTAATTATATGAGGCTACTTTATATGATACTTAAATTGCTAAATCCTTAGAACAATCATTATTAATATACTGTAGTCCTACGCCGATACATTACCTTTACATTTTACTTAACACATTTTATTGTGGGAGGGACAATTAAACATTTACATTTACTTACATTTTTACACCCTACCCTAAAATATTTTATCACCTAAATATTGCTCTTAGTTAAAGCTTGTGTAAAGTAGAACTTACTTGCTTCCTCTTTTGAAGAGGTAATTTTCAGTTAATATGTCAAAATGGTTTACAAATCGGTCTGAATCAGTCTGAATCTAAATGACTGGAAGTAATTGGTAACAAAGGGTGGGAACCCTGTTTTAAATGTTGAAGCACAACACGGCACAACATTTAATTCAATATAACCACAGCACAGTCAAACCTCAGCTGACAGCCATTAAAGGGACTTCATCAATAGATATTTTCAAGAGATTCTCATCAGTGTATTTTGTGAACAGTGAACTAATGAAACGGAGTGCCAGCTCTAGAGCTACTCTGTCTCATTTTGTGCTTTCAAAAGTCAAACAGATAGATGCAGACGTTACTTTTGACCATTTTTCAAGTCAGTGTTTGTATTTGCAAAAATAAAGAATTAAAATGTACTTTTGAATACCCAAGCAAAGCTTTTGTGTCCTTTTGGTCTACTCAGTGGATAATCCCTAAAGGGGGAGGGGGGTTTAGATAGTGTTACTAAGAGGGCTTTTGCTTCAGAGTCAGCTTGCATAATTAAACAGTGCTGGTTGGAGGAGAACTGCGTGTGATTTCACAGCGCCTCAAAGCACAGAAAGAAAACGCAACTGGGATTTTTGTAATGTCTTAAAGAGAGAAATTAGCGGCTGCATGCAACCTCTTATTTCCCTCCGCCAATTTTCCCTTCATCTCTGCTTCTCGTCTTTCCATCTACGAGTCCTAATTTCATCAGCACAGAGATCCATTGCACACAAAGGCTCAATTCACAGTGCACACCTCATAAAAATGCCCAGCAGGAAGCTGATTGCTGACAGCCAATCCTCAAACAACAGACAATTAATCTTTCTCCTCCCTTCATTCTCTGCCTCTTTCATATTGCCTATTCTTTGTTTATTTATTGCTTCTAACATTTCATTACCCTCATCCTCAAGCCTTTCTCATTATCATCTGTTCTCTCTCTCATCCTGTTCTTTCTGGAAAGTGTGTGATGTTGTGTTGCTATCAGTGTCTCCAATTAACAAAGAAGAGCAAGAGTAAAGTCAGAATGCAACTGCATTCTTTCACTTACTTCTTTTAATTTATGTGACATTAAAGGCACAGCGCTTCCAATTTCTGGATTTTTTGTTGTTGCTGTAATTACATTAAAGGGACAGTTCACCCAAAATGAAAATGTTGTCATAAATTATTTACCCTCATGCTATCCTAGATGTGTAAAACTGAAAGAAGATTTTTAGAAAAATATCTCAGATCTGTAGGTCCAAACAATGCAAATGAATGGTGGCCAGAATTTTGAATGTCCAAAACGCATATAGGGGCAGCATAAAAGTTACACATACAACTCCAATAGTTAAATCAATATCTTTAGAAGAAATATGATAAATGTGGGTGAGAAACAGATCGATATTTAAGTCCTTTCTTAATATAAATATCAACTTTCACATTTCACATCCTTCTTATTTTGTTTTCGGTAAGTTGCATTCTTTGTGCATATTGCAACCAATGGGGCAGGGAGGAGAATTTACATATTGGTCTGTTTCTACCAGACCAATCATATCACTTCTGAAGATATGGATTTAACCATTGGAGTCATATGGATAACTTTTGTGCTGTCGTTGTGCTTTTTGGACCTTCAATGCTCTGGCCACAAATCACTTGCATGGACCTACAGAGCTGAGATATTAATCAAAAAATCTTTGTTTTTGTTCAGCAGAAGAAAGAATGTCACACATATCTGAGGTGGCATAAGGGTGCGCAAATGATGAAAGAACATTCCGCTAAAATGTGTGTACTATCCCTTTAATATAGTCCTAACCCAAACCCTAAACCTAAAGCCCATGATCAAACGATATGTGACATCAAACACACAGGCACAGGTGATGTTCAGGACATGAACATTTGCCACATTTTATGGAATTCGGCACACTGCGTCCAAATTTGTGTGGAAAATAATTCAGAATTAGCATGCAAATTTCCTGTGTGATCATGTTATTAATTAAATGAATTATTAAACATTAAAAGTAACTACATGAAAGTCAGTAACTGTAATCTGGCTACAAGAATTTGAAATGAAATGTGCTACACTACTTTTTACACTAACTACTTTGTAATTAAATTACACACCTAACACTGGTCAGATGACTCAAATAGACTTTGCTATTTCATGCTTTGAAAGTGCCACAGAGACACAATGCTTACACTCTCCAGGGAAGTTAACCTATGAATGGTTTACATATTTGTTCTCTCTGCATGTCATACTGGTATGGGAGAAAGTATTTCAACATCAGAAAAATTACACACTTCACCTTTAAATGCTTAAAAGAACCGGTCATAGCATACCTTACCTTACCCAATTAATCTTCATATCTTCACATGCAAGTAGGGATGTCAATCGATAAAAAATTTTAATCAAATTAATCACATGGTGTCCCGATTAATTAATCGCGATTAATCGCACATACAAATATTTGCTGAGAAAGCTCCTCATATAACAATAATTCAATATATAATGATTATACATATTCATATCAATATATATTTATACATATTTATAAATATATTTAAAATTATATATTATATATTATATATATATATATATATATATATATATATATATATATATATATATATATATATATATATATATATATACACACCAAGAGGTATATTAAAACAAACAACAACAAAAAGGAAAATAAATAAACAGTTTAAAATTGTTTACATATTTCAATACACTTTACAGCTTTCTTGTTACTCAAATTGGAAATTGTTCTTGGGTTTTGCTGAACCTCTGAATTAAAAATTAAAACTAATGGTTTATAACCACCATACTTACATTTATGAATACTAAACTTTGCCAACAAAAGCAGAACATTAATCAAATAATATTTCTTATGAAGAGACATGACATAGCTAAAAAAAACTGATAAAACATTTTCAAAACAAAGTGGAAAGCTGGGCATAATATGATCTCTATCAATCTTGCAGAAATCAGACCAAAAACAAGTCGAGTAGGGACAACTCCAAAATAAATGAAAAATATTTCCCACCTGCATGTACAGAATATAAATCTCTCTACAAGAAGATAATTAGTGGGGTAGTACTTAGAAGTAAGTTTGATGGAAATTTCTTTGATTTTATTTGTGATTAGATATTTATGGGTACATTTTGCACCATCTCAATCCAGCGTCAGACATACTTGTGTAGTGTCTCGGGTGTTTGAATCATAAACATAAAATGTTTAGGTCACTGTGTCAAGTTCAATATAGTTTAATACTCAATATTTAAACGCATCTTGATATCCATTCAAGTGTTTTGAACGCAAGAACGCCTAATGAAGTGTTTTCTTCACTGTATAAACTGTGCGTTGCTCACACAGCTGAAGTTTCACTTACTGCCCTCTAGAGTAAACATGTGTTACTACAAGCTTGCATTTCTCAGGAAACTTTCAAATTATGGTCTGGGGAAAGTGCGATTAAATGCGAAAATGTTTTTAACGCGTTATTTTTGTAAAATTAATCGCACTGAATTAACAAGTTAAATCGACAGCCCTGTTTTTAAGCAATGAATTCAGCACAACTAATGCTTTTTAGTTGGTCTGCTGCAGTTGTGAAGGTGGGTGGGAGAGAGAAAGAGTGAAGGCAAGTCTGAGAGAGAAATAATTAGCCTGCCAGCAGTTGAGAGCTGAACTAAGTCTTGATGTACCACTCCAAGCCTTAAAGTTCATAAGCTGCTATCTGAGTTACACTGTGAGGGTGAAAATGTCACAGTGTGTGAGTGTGCGTCTATTAAACTGAGAAAGGACATCAATAAAGCATGTGAAAGTCTAGTTTGACTGCACTGCTACACATAAATGTACAGATTTCAACCCTACTAGTTGATCTCCACTCAATACAATTTACCTTTGACCTGAAAGTAGTTCTCCACCATCTTCGATAAATAGTTGCCACTTTAGAAGAATGCAAACCAGAGGGATTAATCTCTTCTTAACTGTGCACTCTTTTTTCCATTTAATTGGAAAGGCTTGCCTTCCAAAGCCAGAGAAAACACTTGAAGGAAGCCTGAAGCTAAACCATCTCAACAAGAAACATATCAAATTAAGAGATCAGGAGATCAGGATTTATTTACAGTGTGAGTGAAGTGAGAGCTTGTTCTCCTTAGAGGGAAACATTTCTGAAATAATAAATAAGGTACAGTGTGTAAAGTTTATTTATAACTTAAATATGGATGCAAAGCTATGGTTTCAAGCAGATACAGACTAATCCCCAATGGCTTGAGCGAATATATAAGGAGATTCAACAACACTGCATAGTCTTGCCCTGGGAAAGTATACCTTCATTAGTTTTATAGTATCATATTCGTTCTGCACATCCTGTATGACCAAAATTGTTACCTATTGACATTAATACTTACATTTAAGACACAATGTTTCCAATTAGTAAGACTATTTTTGCTCTGATAACAAACAAAGATAAATCATTAATTATTGTGTGTTACATCCTAGTACTGTTAAATGAAATATCAGCACTCTTTAAGATTAGAGGACTGGAACTAACCGTTGTATAATTTTCCATAATAAACTCATTCTGCACATTATTTTGATCAGTATTGTTCATATTAAGACCCTGATATACTACATATGAAATCGAAGAATGAACAGGTGTTATGTAATCTAGAACATCTGGTCAAAACAGAGTTGTTTTTGAGTTTGTTTCAGTGGTTTGTAACAGCTTGGTGAAGCTTCTAACAGGTTGTTAAACACCATCTTACTACTAATGGTTCATGTCATCAGAAGGTGTGACCTGAAGCTCTACCTATTTTGAGGCAGACAGCTAATTATGTTTACAGTGTTCAGTCAGACTCAGTTAAGATCAGTCAAAATGAACAGATTCGTGAGCTAATGCAAATTTGCCTACATCTGTACGATCGTTTGCATAGAGACATTTTGCAAGACTATGTTGATTTGTTTAGTATATAACCTACATTATGGTCAAAAAATGTTAACGCATGAAGGAACTGCGCTGAAAAGCGCTGTAGACATTTATATTTTACATTTTCACATACAGAGCAAGCCAAAATTTTAGCGAAGAGCATTCAACCAATCAAGAAACTGTAGGGACAAGACTGTTTATCAACGCAGCTAAATAAATATGTCAATGGGAGTATGCATGTTTCGTCACCCCAGTTGCACCGCTTGCGCACTCTCTGCTAAGTGCACGCAAGGAGATATAGAAGCCATAAATATCAAGGATGGTATAGATAGTTAAAATGAAATTTAAGGAGCTATGGTAAAAATGGTTTTCTTATATTTTATCTATCAAAATGATGGACATTTGGAATTATCTGTCAGTGTTTAAAAAGTGGAGGTAGAAATTAAACATTTAAAATAAGACATAAAACCAGCTACTTTTCTGGGACTACTCGACCTGTATAAATGAGTAGTCATGCAGTCCCTATGTATAAATGTACAGTATTTAGTAAACGTTTCTACATTAAAATTGTATATATTATAATTTTATCACATTGCTGCCATAATAATGGACCATTTCTAAAGTTTACGTGATCTGGCTCTCGTTTTTTCTTTCCCTACTACTTAAGAGTTCCCACTCAGTCCCAAAATAATTTCATTATTGTGAATTATTTAAAAAAATTCTGTTACACAATCCTTGAAATTTCACAACTGTCCATTGCCACCAGAGCTGTTACCACACGCAGCACACAAGTACAGCACTTAGCAGTGGTTAAAAAGGATTTCCAAAACGTCTTTTTGATTATAAACTCAGAGATGTGGATTCGGAAACCACATTACCTTGGTGTTTGTCAAAAACTATTAGGATTTGGCCAGGAATTTTCTCGCGGGAGGTGGGAGAAAAACAGACATTTCGGATTCGGATGGCAATAAAGTCACTGACTACCCCATGTAAATGTTGGAATTACCTCATGTCATCACTCACCACTCACCCTGCCCACTACCTTTTTGAACTGTTGCCTTCTGGCCGGCGCTTCAGAGCTCTGAACACTAGAACCGTCAGACACAGGAACAGTTTTTTCCCTCAGGCCATCCATCTAATGAACAATTAAATTGCCCCATTGAGCAATAATTATGTGCAATACACAGTTTAATTTTAATTTATATTAACTGCCATTACTTACATTGCTCTGTACATAATATACTGTTTTTTGTTCTTTATATACAGATTGTATTAGATTTGCACTACGTGTGTGTATGTGGGTATGTATGACGGTGAGTGTATGTACGTATATGTATAATTATTTATTTTGTGTTCTTTTTTGTTTTTAATTACCAATGTCTTACTGCTGTTTTGGTATTGTTTGTATTGTTGTTGACTGGAAGCTCCTGTCACCTAGACAAATTCCTTGTATGTGTAAGCATACTTGGCAATAAAGCTGATTCTGATTCTGATTCTGATTCTGATGTCCCCATGTAAAAAAATCGCAGTCCAAAAATGGCTTAAGTCACATGTCTTTGTGCCTATACTTCAGTCACACAAACCTGTGTCCACCTATCTCACAAAACTGTGTCCTCCTATCTCACAAAACTGTGTCCTCCTATTCTATGTGCTAATGCTGCTCTCTCTTTTCCACCTTCTATCCTCTTCATAGTGAGAGTAAAAGTGGCTGGAGTGGTGTTACATAGAGGTTTCATAGAGGTATTTTAGTTTAAATAAAAATAATATTAAAAAGGGACTTTGCATTTAAAGGGTTAGATCACCCAGAAATTATCATTCTGACAAAATTTACTCACCCCTGTGTCCCTCCAAACCCATATTACTTTTCTCCGTAAGTGGCAGACAAAAGGATATGTTTTAATGAATAATGAGAGTTGTTTTTTAATGGCAGGGGGAAGTGCCTCACTTTAAAGTTTAAAAAGCACATGTTCACATGAGAACGTCACACTTAACAACACAAGTTCTTGCATGAACATGTGAGCCACTGTGAACAAGCTTTTCTCATAGCGCTTAGGATAAAATAATTTTTTATCATAATTATAATTGATTTGATTCCCACTACTTAGTAGGTCCTCGTGGTGGTGTGGTTACTCACTTCAATCAGGTGGTGGAGGACAAGTTTCAGTTGCCTCTGCTTCTGAGACAGTCAATCTGCGCCTCTTATCACGTGACTTGTTGTGCATGACACTGCGGAGACTCACAGCATGTGGAGGCTCACGCTGCTATCTGCGATCCACGCACAACTTACCACGCACCCTATTGAGAGCGAGAACCACTAATCGCAACCATGAGGAGGTTACCCCATGCGACTCTACCCTCCCTAGCAACCGGGCAAATTTGGTTGCTTAGGAGACCTGGCTGGAGTCACTACGCACACCCTGGATCCAAACGTGTGACTCCAGGGGTGGTAGTGAGTGTCAATACTCGTTGAGCTACCCAGGCCCCTAATCTTGGTTCCTTTTAAAGGTTTAAAGTGAGTCGCTATCAAATGCCATTGTTTAGAAAACATGACCTTCTATATTCATTAAAACATATCTTCATGGGTTCTGCATAAGAAAGAAAGTGATACAGGTTTGGAACAACATAAGATGAGTAAATAATGACAGAATTTTTATTTTTGCATGAGCTATTCCTTTAAATTTAATTTTAACAGTTCAACTTGAAACACAGTTGATTCACAGAATTCTTCTCTAGCATGCCTCTTGAAGCTTTATTTCTTGACAAGTCTGAACTGTCTGCTCTTTCCACATGAGCTAAATAACTTTGGTTTCACACTCCCTCTGTGGACAACACTGCCGACCCCTGCAGAAGTTCACACCAATCACAAACACAATACTTAAAAAAGGGTCTGTGCAGAAGTCATGACTATTTTGACCCTTACGTGTCTATGGTTACAGAGACGACCTGTGTCGTTGCTAGGTAATGTAATAGGTGACCATTTTCTGCCATTTTAACAATGTGCAAATGCTGGAGACTTGACATTAGTTGTAAACTTGAGTTTGTTGTTGGGACACAGAAACAAACAGAAAGATAATTAGATATTGCAAACAGGCTTTAGGTTCTTATTTATGCCAATACTTTTCTCTTAAATTCAGCAGAGTGCAGAGGGTGCTTTCCTAGCTAGACCATAAAGCCATTCATTTATAAGCCTCTAGTGACCTTTCAGGTACCTGCCAAGTTGGTTTATCCAATGCTAATTACAGCATATGCCAGAGATAACCTTAAGATTGCCTTTCACAGAGAGAGAGAGTAAAGGAGGATGAGACAGATCACTTGTAGAGAAATAAATGGGAGAAATTAGAAAATGGTATCTGTAGGAAAGGAATTTCAATTAAAATAACAAATAATTGGTAATGTTTGGAATTAAATATTAGTTTACTATTTACCAAACAGTGGTATCGGCTGCTTTAAGCAATTATCTGCACTATCAGACAT
Source organism: Xyrauchen texanus (assembly GCF_025860055.1). Classification (NCBI taxonomy): domain Eukaryota; kingdom Metazoa; phylum Chordata; class Actinopteri; order Cypriniformes; family Catostomidae; genus Xyrauchen; species Xyrauchen texanus. Next base: position 26,830,159 of record NC_068291.1, read on the forward strand.
CGGCCAATTGTTTCAAAACTGCTGATGATCTGAGTTGATTATTTCCTTTCAAAAGAGGGAGGAAAATGCATCAGACAATTAGTCTACAAATTGTGCTGTGTGTGAAAGAAAACGTCTCATGTAAAATTACTTTGAATTGGGTGAAAATTGACTGCAAATTTGCAATTTGTAAGTTTTACACAGCTGTTAAACTGTTAACACAACTAATTTGATTACTCACCTTAATGCTCAGCACTGCAAGAAATATGAGTAGAGGTCATTTAAAATATTTTTTTTAATAGCCAATGCCGATATCCAGAGAGCAGGGTGACTGATAGGCTGATATAATGCTGATATAACACACAATTTCATAAAATATTAAATGACATATACACAAATTGGCAAAAAAATAAAACTTTATTTAGCATTATATTTACTTTGTAAACTTTCACACAAAATGTTAACTTTGTCAAATGTAAAAAATATAAATCTTAAAAAAAAAATTGTGTTTTTAAATAACAGATAGCAGTTTCCCTGGTACATGTTTAATCTTCACATTTTAGTAATTATATTCACATTTATAAAACATTACACAGTAGTCCAGCAAAAACAGATTGTATGTGCAAATAAGCAATTGCATTTTCTCACAAAATGTGCAGATCTAGCATCTCTTCTATCTTCTGTCACAGACTGAACTTCGCGCAACATTTGTCAGTCAGAAGGACACCGTTTTGATCCAAGCTATTATAAAACACACTTTTGATAAATATATATGAGCGCTCCATAGGAAGAAAATGGATTTGAGTAAGTTTCCTGATGTTTGTGAATTAAATCTCTTTAAATGGGATTTCTGCAAATTTGCAGACACTGTATGACAGAAAATGTATTGACATTTGCCTTTTTGTCTTTAGACAAAACAGTTTACAGTTACAGGGAACATATCAGCCAATAATTTGATATTTTAGGGTTAGAGAGAATAAATCCTGATGTTATGTGAGCACCTCTGCTAATTAGGTGACAATTTAAAGAGCAGCAATGCGAATATATAGATTCACAAGTTCACTTGTCTCCAGACTGAAAATGAAAATCTCACAGTGAAAATGGAACCAGTTGGTTGACTTTTCATTAGCTAAAATCAGTCTGTGCTTACCGGAATTCAAAAACAGCCCCCAGTGACGTGTGAGCTCAAAACTTCAGGGTGAAATGTCCACAGAGAGGCCTCTGTGATGTATCGGCTTCAGAGATATATCGGTTGACCACTAATGATGAGTTCCCCTTCTGTCACTCACTCGATGTTGTGTTGAATGAAGTGACACAAGGGGTCTTCCTGGGACACCAAACGTACCTCTGAACCTGAGAAAAGGCCAATGTCAATTTGGCAGACAGAATTTGCATGCCCCGCCCCGGACATACAGGTATAAAGGGAAGCGGGGCAGCGAGTGCCAGTCAGAATTTTTCTTCGGAGCCGAACGGTTGTGCAACAGCAAGCTGTGATCACCACTGTTCCACTCACCTCTACTGGAGATAAGCACTGCTATTGGACCTACAGCGTTGACGACTTCGCCCAGCAGTTTTCTGCGGTGAAGAAGCAGATGGCACATCTTGACGCGATGCCGCCAAACCAGCGCGCCCCACCTGCTCGCCGAGGGCATCCCCCTGTGGCTAAACAACAGGTAGCTCTGCCTCAACCCGGGTCCAGCTCTCAGCCCCAGTGTCGAGCACCTCGCAGGTGGCGTACACCCCCCGTCTCCAGGACCCTTTCCAGGACCAGGAAGCTCCGAAGCGCTCCTGAGACGGGCGACACAGGCAGTCAGACATTTAGGAGAATCTATGTTTCATTTTCTGCACCACCCTCGGGCTGCGGCACCACATTCTCAATAAAGAGCGATTTCCTCACTCCTTGGGTCATCCAGCCAGTACGCGCCATTCTCACGGCACCCCTGCCCCCGGATGCAGTTCCATCGCCTCCGGCCCTACGATTGCTCAGCCCCGGCAGGCCAGCGCTGACGAGTTCCAAAGACACCTCTCTAGGACCTCTTCCTCAGTCTCTAATCCACCCCCTGCCGGGTGTGCAGAGCAAGGTAAGTGCTTTGAGTCTTTTCTCAACTCCCAAGCCTCGGGACACTCTTCTGCCTCCCGACGTGCTATTACCTGACCCCCCCGCGAAACCCCACCCGGTTCGTCAAAAGTGATCGCCCAGTTAGTGCCCCTCACATGGAGTTTGGATGCGTGGCTTTCACTTCCCAATCCGTCACGTTAGCTTGCCAGGAACATCCAGTTCGCCCTCGTTTCAGCGGTGTTCGCTCCACTTCCGTGCTTGTCCCTCCAGCCGAGATGGAGAAGGGTTTCTAAAGCCCTTACTTCATCGTACCCGAAAAAAGTGGCGGGTTGCGACCAATCTTGGACCAGCGAGTTCTCAACCGGGCCTTACACAGACTCCCATTCAAAATGCTCACGCAGAAACAGATTCTTACATTAATTCGACAGCTAGATTGGTTCTCGGCGGTAGACCTGAAGGATGCATACTTCCACGATGCCTCAATACCGACCTTTCTTACGGTTCGCGTTTGATGGCCAGGAGTATCAGTACAAGGTCCTCCCCTTCGGCTTGTCCCTGTCCCCTCGTGTCTTCACGAAGATCGCAGAGGCAGCTCTTTCCCCGCTAAGGGAAGTAGGCATCCGCATACTCAATTACCTCAACGACTGGCTCATCCTGGCTCACTCTCGAGAGTTACTGTGCACTCACAGGGACCAGGTGCTCAGGCACCTCAGCCATCTAAGGCTTCAGGTCAACTGGGAAAAGAGCAAGCTTGTCCCGGTTCAGAGCATCTCTTTTCTCGTCATGGAGTTAGAGTTAGAGTTAGACAGCGCGTCTCACCAACGAGCGTGCTCAGTCAGTGCTCAGGTGCCTCGCTCTCTTCGAGCCCGGCATAGCGGTTCCTCTAAAACAATTCCAGAGGCTCCTGGGGCATATGGCATCCTCAGCCGCGCCGCTCATGTTGATGCATATCGCATCAACCGCTTCAGCACTGGCTACAGACTCGAGTCCCGAGATAGTCATGGTGCCACAGCACATACCGTGTGACAATCACCCCTTCTTGCCGTCAGACTTTCAACCCTAGGACAGACCTCTGCTTTCTGTGGACCGGAGTCCCCTTGCAGCAGATGTTCTGACATGTCGTGGTCACAGACACCTCTTGACAGTGTTGGGGCACCGTGTGCAAAGGGCACGCTGTCGCTGGCCTCTGGACAGGACCCCGGCAGCGTTGGCACGTCAACTGCCTAGAGTTGTTGGCTGTATCTCTTGGCCTACGGATGTTTCTCCCACTAATCCGGGGCAAGCACGTCTTGATCCGTTCAGACAGCAGCGAAGTAGCGAACATAAATCGCCAAGGCGGCGTGCACTCTTGTCGTATGTCACAACTCGCCCGCCATCTCCTCCTTTGGATTCAGCCACGACTCAGGTCGCTGCACGCCACTCACATCCCTGGCAACCGCAACACGAAGGCGGACACGCTGTCGTGGCAGGTTTCGCCCTGTGGAGAGTGGAGTCTCCACCCCCAGGTGGTCCAGCTGATATGGGAACAATTCGGCAACGCACAGATAGATCCCTTTGCCTCCCAAGACAACTCCCACTGCCCGCTCTGGTACTCCCTGACAGGAGATGTGCAAAATCAGGGAGGACGAGGAACAGGTAATCCTGGTGGCCCACTCGGGACACAAAGAACACAACCGACCGGGTGTTCCGCTTGCACACAGTGCCCTTCACCAAGTTGATCCAGTGCACCTTCTATCCCAGGTTAGCCACTAAGCGTCACTCCCTGGATGTTCTCCTCCCTAGCCTTCTGGCTGGCGAATTCAGCGCAGCAATCCAGGTCAAATTCTGTCTGCCAATTTGACATTGGCCTTTTTTCAGGTTCAGAGGTACATTTGGCATCCCAGGAAGACCCCTTGTGTCACTTCATTTGACACAAAGTCTTGTTCCTTCCCTCGGTGAACGGAGGTTACAACAGTAACCATGACGTTTGTTAAAGCAAAACCGAAGTTTGATCTTTCAGAATTCAGTTAATGTGAGTTAAGAATGTTAACACAATTTTACAAAATAACAAATGTCAATCAAATTTAATTGAGTAATCTTTAACAAAATAAATGAAAATAACTACATAACAGTAGCCATGATAAACATTTCAAAGAGTAATACACTATTGTTGTCACATGATCACATGACCTCATTATGTTGCATATGAGTGATGTCAAGTTATTTTGCATTTTTAAGTACATTTTGTGTACAAATGTCCCAACTTCTGGCAGTTTATAGGAGTCGTGAGGCTTTTTTTTTCTTCCCTGAGGTCCACTGATAATGTTAGTAAAGTTTTATTTTATTTTTTTTGCACCAAATGTGTCATAATTTATTAAGATCTGATCATTTCCACCTGGCCCCTGCATCTCTTTTCAACTTCAGTGTAAAAGCCCACTGTTATGATTGGCTAACATCGTGCAGCACCCCAAATACAGCCATATTTGAAACACAGATGTAAGGGAATGAACCAGGAACCAGCTCCACAACATTTTAAAACAAAATTTCAGGGTTTACACATAAAGCACATCCAACAAATTGCATTTGAATATATTAAACTTTTCACTCAAGCACAGCAGCATCATAAACTATCAAACAGTGTTGACATATGAAACATTCATGAATGAAACTGCTCACTTACAGTTTTGCATTCGGGTCCAATAGGGTTTTTAATTGCCCCATCCTTCAATAACAGTTCCTTTGCAAACCTTGAATCGTATTATGATTGGTTTTCAAGCAATCCATGCTGATATGAGCCGGAAAAACTTGCAATTCGCGCTGAAATTCGCACACACATACAGTATCATCCTGAACTGATATGCACATCCAGCCTAATCTCACATAAATATCTGCAAATGTGTGCCGATTTTTCTGTAGCCGAAATAGGTATACATTGAAAGAATTTGAAAACACTGCCCCAGAGGCTAAAGAGGTAAGTGTTAAACAAGTGTGACATACATTTATATCCAGGAGAGTTCACCAGAAGCCAGTTGTAAAAATATTTTTTTTTCAGCTGAACAGGGTGTAAAACATTGAAGAGGAATGCTTATTTGATTTAATCTACCCCTCAACCAAAACCCAAATCTAACCCTAACCATTAGTAGAGACAAAATGCAATGTTAGGGATAAAAATGCAAGCTCCTTATTACACTTGTGATTGTTTATATAAACATGATTTCTTCATTGTCTGAATGTGGATTGAACTGTGGTCTCCCATACAACTAATGCAACAAGCTACCACTCATGCCATGAGGGAAAGTAATTGTTGTTGAGCCATTCCAAATATGTCTGATGGGAGATAGGGCATGTCGGTGAGTCGACATACTGTTGCCAATCCTAGGGTACCATCATTTTATAAAACAGCACGCTGACTTCCTGTGTGGGATTATATTGGCACATCACCAGAAACACATCAAAATGGTCAAAGACATCCATCTTGTGCATTTTTTCATACAAAAACTATTAGAAATAGCATAAATTGGCACAAGAAGGCGCCCAGGATGCGTTTGTGTTCAAAACAGCAAGAGCAGCACAGCTGAATGAAACAGAATGAGACTTTCTTTTCAGAGTTGTAACTTGACACTGTGTCTTTTAAAAGTGGCACAAGATACATGACAATTGTCAAAGAAGTCTGTCTAGCACGTATTTATATACAAAACTAATTACATATAGTCCAGAGGGTCCCAATTGGTGCTCACTCTCTGTTTACGAACTGAGCACCAGTAGGGGTGGCCAAGGGTGCATTGATTTAAGCAGGCATTGATGTGGCTGTAGAGGCGGTCATGAATTAATGCGCCCCACTATTGACATAGGGAAGTCGTGGAATGAGATAACTAGGCGTTTTTTTTTTTTACTTGGTTTCAATAAATGCTTTTATTACACTGGGGATTACATTTTGTGTTATGAAATTTACAGTATGTTTTTATAGTAGAATGACCTCTAATATGTCAAATTATCAGGGAAAATTGTATTCCTCATGACATGACCCCTTTAAATAAATAATTTTTGATAAACAATGTTAAAAACCATGACTGAAATTACTTCCATTTAGTGTGCTCTTTTGTATATTGCACATTTTGCCAAATGTACTGTAATATGTCATACGGGTATCACATGAAAATTCACAAACTGTGCACAGAAAAAATATATACTGCTGAAATAGTTCAAGTTTCAAAGTAGTATGCGACATTATAGCCCTGATCTTATTGCTTTAGAGCGTACATGCACATTGTTGTCGAATTTTATTTGTGATTTGAGAAATGTTATTGAAGCTCATAAGCTTACTAAATGGTTTTGGAGATTTCAGTTTTAAGTAGAGCTGTACTTGCATAACTACAAAATAGCTGCCTGAGGATGTTTCCAAGATGGGTGCAGAGTGAAGAGGACTTTGTCTTTGAATACTACATGAGGGTCCTACTGTAATCAGTTATGAGGAAGGTGTGGGTTGGAAGGAAATGCTGCATACTCTTATGTACAGGAGGGTACAGAGAGAACAGCTGCGGAATAAGTAAATGTTTTGGAAACGTTCCCATGTCTTGTTACTGCTCAGTGCTAATGTGATAAAAGGTCTGCCTTGTAACTCCATTGCTAAAGGGGTAAGTACACCCAGGGACTAAAGTGACACTCAAACCATCTCCAAAGAAACAAAGGCAAAACCACATACACACTTTTTTGGATTTAAATACAACTAATTTGAACACAATGCTCATTATCTTGGCACATTAGATCAAACACATCTAGGTAAAATTTGGCAGATATACCAGATTATTTTACGTTATGGAAATACGACTCTTCAAGCTACAATTAGTAGTATTCAAATTCTATTTTTAAATATTAATCTCATTCGCCTCGTAATTTGTGCATATTTTAAAAACATGATTTCCATTTTTCTCTCAGTCCCCAGACATTCTCAGAGTGACATCAGTGTAGCTCATTTAGTCTTTAATGTTCATGTTTTGCTAGCTTTTCTGAAAAAAAAAAAAAAAACATTCTCAAAACATAAAGAAAGAAGTGTGAATAACACTTTCTTTGTATTGCTTTATGTTATAAGGGTTATTACTCCCTTATCTCAGATAATGTTCACATAAATACAAAAGACATTTCTTTTGAAAGCTGTAATACTTCAGTTTCTTGAATTAAGCTCGATCTCTTTGCCTCATTAACTTGATTTGTACCAGGATATCACAATATTTCTTGGAAGGATTCTTCCTGGGAGGCATTGGTTTCACAGACTGTCCTCGCTGCCTTTCAAGCCACAATAAACAAACTCTTGGACAAAGACTGGATTCATTTATGTGAGACTAATCCACCATTATCACATGTCTTTCATGGCCTGATATACTACTTGTTAATTGTTTACTTCACTTGCTAATGTGGTTCTGACATTTAACCCAGATGTCACACCAACATACACATGGATAGGCATTCAGAGTGGCAGGTTGAAAATACAAATACATTGCAAAAGCTGACTACTTGAACAAATAAACCAAATCCTGGATCCAATTCAATTTTGTTGCTTTTTTAACTAATAATTTTTTTGTTAACCAATTGCTGCACTATAGGTATCTCTGCACAAAAATATGCCAATCTCCTTTTGGCAATATAATAAATTTTAAAGTTCATGATCCTCCAAACTCTTCTATGTTCAGACTGCAGGCAAATCAGGTTTTTTTCTCAAATCAGACAGTCTGCCTTTTCAGGCAGACTGTCCGCACTATTAATTGCAAGTGATCAAATCAGATTTGCGCATTCAGACATTACCAACCTATCTGCATGGGTTGCTTTGGTAAGGACGTAGGCGTACCCTTGTGACGATGCTTTCAAAACAGATGAGGGAAAAATGGAGGTGCATCATCTCACTCTCCAAATAGAGGAGACTGGTAAATATTGTGATGTTCCGTGCTGCAGTCACCGATTTGTGACGTCATTGTTGTGTGTCGCATTAAGAGTGACACAAAAGACCATTTGAAATCCGAATTGAGCAGCCAGAGCGCCCGGACTGAGACGCATCTGAAAAAAATCAGATTTCCCGCATTTGAAACCTGATGTGGTTTGAATCACATTCTGAAAAATCTGATTTCATGTGGTTTTTGCTGTCCAGACTATCAAAAACGCATCTGGATACAATCTGGATATGCAAAAAATTATATTTTTAGTGGCAGTCTGAACAAGGCCTCATGGTCATCAGCTTTATGAGTATAAAGAGATATGAACATCCTTTTGTCTGTGTGAGAGCCATTCTCCCTTATCTCTCTGTCTCACAAGGGAATTTCTGTACCACCGATAAATTCAATTCACAGCCTGACAGGGGAACGATGACACGGTCATCCCCAGCCCTTTATATAGACAGCACCTTTTGTAATTTAGAATTTATGAAACTGCACTGTTAGAAGTCACGTACAAATACACACGCACACATACACACACACAGCAAATCAGAAAAGAACAGAAAAAGGAAGAATAAGGTGCCCTTTGAAGTACAAAAGATGCTTCTTGAATATGAAAACACCTATAAATGCTGTCTTCTTTGGAATGGACAATATCTGATTTTCTTTTTTTCTCTTAGTATCTACACGTACAAATGCTGAATATTTCATTAAATAATATGCACATTTCTGTAGGGAAATGCCTGCTGTATACCATTTAAACATGTTATGTGAAACCAATCAACTTGAACTCTGTCTGACTCTCTCTCTCAGTACCTTAAAGTCCCTTGGCAGCTTAGATATGATGTCCACTGAAGTGAAACAGGACACAGTTTAAAAGACTGAAAGTTTCAGTATGTGACAGCTAATGGTATGGGCACACAAGCACCTACAAACGGCGAAAAGGTTGAGACAATTCTCTGAAATGCATCTAAGAGTTTGAGGGGGGAATTCACAAAGAATGAATTGCGGTTGCAGATTGGGTGGTTTATTTGCACAAACTATCTGTGTTGTTTTGAAACCCAATTCACCTAAGGAATTATGCAAATCAGGTAACGGTGCAAACAACCCCAAAATATTGGTGCTAAATGCAATTTGCACAGCACAGCTCCGAGGGTCTATAAAGATGTGCGTAGAATGATTTTAAATGTGAACGTATAACAATTTCTTAAAATGCTCCTTATGGTCCATATAGCAATATTTTTGTGCACATAAACATTGTCACTCATTTATTAATTATTCCAGTCTGTCATGACTCATTCACCCTTGCATCACTGAAAGTGATTACAAAATCAAGTCCACATGCATTGGCACACCAGACCATGAGCAAAACACTTTTTTGCATGCTTTTAAGTAGGCGGACAAATAAGAACTCAGTTCAGTTTCTGTCTTTTTAAATACCAATTTCTTCCTCGTTTTTGACGTAGGATCAAATCCTTGGAATTTAGAATAAAATGTGATTGTACTAACGTTTTAGGCCCCAGACATTTAGCGGGTGCTAGGTTCTGGAGGGTACAGCATGCTGTCTGTCATACATTACAGGGACCATACAGCATCGCTCCTCTACTGTAATGCAGGCATCTGTATCGACCATTTAAAATGCAAAAAATGCACTCGACTGCACTGTGCATCTGGATCTATGCCCGGATATAACGCTGTTCTATTTCATTTGATCAACATTTTGGACCTGCCTTTCTGCTGCCATGAAATGTACACAAATGTACACTCACCTAAAGGATTATTAGGAACACCTGTTCAATTTCTCATTAATGCAATTATCTAATCAACCAATCACATGGCAGTTGCTTCAATGCATTTAGGGGTGTGGTCCTGGTCAAGACAATCTCCTGAACTCCAAACTGAATGTCAGAATGGGAAAGAAAGGTGATTTAAGCAATTTTGAGCGTGGCATGGTTGTTGGTGCCAGACGGGCCGGTCTGAGTATTTCACAATCTGCTCAGTTACTGGGATTTTCACACACAACCATTTCTAAGGTTTACAAAGAATGGTGTGAAAAGGGAAAAACATCCAGTATGCGGCAGTCCTGTGGGTGAAAATGCCTTGTTGATGCTAGAGGTCAGAGGAGAATGGCCGACTGATTCAAGCTGATAGAAGAGCAACTTTGCCTGAAATAACCACTCGTTACAAGTGGTTTGCAGCAAAGCATTTGTGAAGCCACAACACACACAACCTTGAGGCGGATGGGCTACAACAGCAGAAGACCCCACCGGGTACCACTCATCTCCACTACAAATAGGAAAAAGAGGCTACAATTTGCAAGAGCTCACCAAAATTGGACAGTTGAAGACTGGAAAAATGTTGCCTGGTCTGATGAGTCTCGATTTCTGTTGAGACATTCAGATGGTAGAGTCAGAATTTGGCGTAAACAGAATGAGAACATGGATCCATCATGCCTTGTTACCACTGTGCAGGCTGGTGGTGGTGGTGTAATGGTGTGGGGGATGTTTTCTTGGCACACTTTAGGCCCCTTAGTGCCAATTGGGCATCGTTTAAATGCCACGGCCTACCTGAGCATTGTTTCTGACCACGTCCATCCCTTTATGGCCACTATGTACCCATCCTCTGATGGCTACTTCCAGCAGGATAATGCACCATGTCACAAAGCTCGAATCATTTCAAATTGGTTTCTTGAACATGACAATGAGTTCACTGTACTAAAATGGCCCCCACAGTCACCAGATCTCAACCCAATACAGCATCTTTGGGATGTGGTGGAACGGGAGCTTCGTGCCCTGGATGTGCATCCCACAAATCTCCATCAACTGCAAGATGCTATCCTATCAATATGGGCCAACATTTCTAAAGAATGCTTTCAGCACCTTGTTGAATCAATGCCACGTAGAATTAAGGCAGTTCTGAAGGCGAAAGGGGGTCAAACACAGTATTAGTATGGTGTTCCTAATAATCCTTTAGGTGAGTGTATATTTTAAACAAAATTGCCTGCTTTCCGTAAATGGCAATTGCAAACTGCACCAGGCGAACCACACTGAGTTTGGTGAATAAGCCGCAATTTATAATAAGCCTAATTTACATTAAAAGGAGCCATTTTTGCACTGAATAGAATAATGATTACTTAATTTAAGTGCGATGCAATGCAGTTTAAGTGCATTTGTGTTACTTTGTTTGCAGGTTTATGCGCAGCGATACCTCATGCAATAGTGCAGCAAATGTTTAATGAATTTGCCCCTGGCTGTAAAAGAGATTAATATGCATATGAAATGCAGGGAACAGGAAAGCAATTTATCTAAAGAATGAACCATACACATTTCTGAGCTAATCTTATGCTAATTCCCTTGTGAAAATTTATAAAATATGCATTAAACTAGTAAAGAGGATGATACCTGTGCTTGAGTTTTTAAAAATAGCTCCAGTAGCAAGATGCACTGTCATGCTGAAATGAAAAACAATAGCATTGTTAAAACAATGAGCCTATTCTAGAACTAATGTGATTATTTTCTGCAGATAATGCCTTCAGGCTGACAGGATAGAATGTGTGCTTTTATTTGAAATAAAGCCTCTTTTTCCATCAGACTCAGTGTTTCATGGAACTCTGAGAGTTCAGAAAGAATCGGGTGGCTCTTCTCAAGGACAACAAGATAAATCTACACAAAATCAAGCCAGACAGAGGCAGAGAGAGAGAGAGAAAGCAATATAGATATGATGGAAGAAGAGGCTGTGGAGAGACTGGTACACTCAGCTGTATGTGAGGCAAAATGATGGGGAGCAAAAGAAAGAACTAAAAAGATGTGTCCACAGAGAAAAGGGCTCCTTAAGGCCACAGCACAGGTGAAAACAATCAATCTGATTCGATTGTTCTAATAGCCAAATGTTTTGGATATCTGGTTAAAATCCTTGACAGCACTCCTTCTATGACTTTAGCAAGATGCATTAAACCATTTCTGCTTTTCGGGGTGCTGTGCTTTCCCTGAAATTCTAATGTCAAATAAATAAATATGTGTATAGTAGATTGGATTAGAGATGTTAAATTTTTTCTCAATTATCATTCACTAAGGTTTGCCCTTTACTATAGAACAAACCACACCAATAAAGTAAGCTACTAGTAAGTAAGATCAGATTGCTACAGCCCTAAATGGGCACACACACGTTGGTATGGCTATCCTTAAGAGGATTCTCCATAGTCATAATGATTTTTATACTGTACAAACTATATATTCTATTCCCTAACCCTCACAAAAAAATCTTTCTGCATTTTTACATTTTCAAAAAAACATAGTTGAGTCTGTTTTTAAAGATATTTGAATTATGGGAACACTAGAAAACCACATTTATAGCATAATACCCTTGTAATTACCAGTTTGTAACCTAAATAAAATTGCTCGTAAACCACCCAAACCCGCCCACACACACACATTTGAAGCCACCTTCTTGCCGTCCAGTGATTGATAAAGCTTGTTTGATTAACGTGTCTCACAGATTAATTCTTGATGAATGGTAGTGAGCTGTGACAAATGGCATCGTTGTTTGCAGAGGAGAAAGGAAACGGTGTGGATGGCGGTGATGGACCTGATGGCCTAGTGAAGGATGACGCCTCCATGATAAACCAATTTTAAATTAGCAGTGCTCACATTAATGGTCTGTGAGTCCCTCCAAGTCAATGCAAATTAAAGATCAGCATTTGTCCAGCAATTTCTGCAACTTCTTAGAGGTCAAAAGAATGGTAGTAAAACAGCATATTGAAATGTATAGAAGTTAAAAGATAGGTCGACAACTGTCAATTAAATGTTGACAGCATCAGCTGGCTGAATCTGCAGATTAACTGTTAAGCACAGTAATATTCAAAAAACTGTATAAACCAATTTGATTATGGCACCACTTCTGAGACCTGTGGCTGATCTGGACTTTCTTCAGGTATTATAGGCCTTCTTGGACATGACCTCGCTGTCTTATGCTCTTTATCCCACTTGCATATGGATAAATAATCAGCTTGACCTCAGCCAAATTGAAACCTTTTTAGGTTGTTAGAACCAAACAGTTAACGAGCAGGATGTTGTTGTTCATTAAGATATGCTTTAATTAAGGCGAGATAAGGCAAGTTACTTGTGTGTCTCATAATTGCCTCTTGCAAACGCTTTATTCTCTGTGCTTTGTACAGTATATTAGCATAAGAAAATGTTACATTTCTGTTTTTTGATAGTTAGCCAATTTGAATTTTATTTATTTTTATTTTTCACTTTTTTTTAACAGCAGCCTGGCGGTAGTACTGAGAGGTTGACTGCAATTGTGCAAATGGGACCTCCAAATAACACGTCTCTCTCTTTCTTTATTAAAAACAACCTATTAAGGTATGCATTTTAGGTAATATAATTGCCCTCACACAGAAGGATGAGACAGTATAAACAAATTCATTGTGACTGAGTGAAATAAATATGGCCATAACATATCTTCAAAGCATTCCATCTCTAATCCTATGCTTATAACTTGAGAGCAGTTTATCAAATTGACATGTTGTGTCTCAGTTATGCTGACATGAAGTCACGGCCTAATGGCATAATCCATCGTGCAATTAGTCTCTTTACAACAGCGGCCGTTAATTCAATTAAATCAACCTGATTAACTCATGCCTTTTAGGGTCGCTTTCCCCTTTTATCTGGACTGGAGTAGGTTTAATTCTCTACATCACCGTTCTGTAACTGAGCTGATGTCCCCACAGCTGAAGCTGGTGTGGCCCCACATTATATATTTTCAGTTGTACAACTGATCAAACCAGGGCAACAGCAGTGTGAATGAATACAGGCCTGACTGCCAGTGTTTCCAGGTGTAAGAATGAATCATTTAGCTGGTTGGTTAGGAGAGAGTCTATTTTGGTCTATTATTAGGGAACCCAGACACCAGGAGTAGAGGACAGCATACATTGAGCTGACAAGGCCATATAGGCCATGTAGCCAAAAAAAAAAAGGGACAGAGTAATTTGAAGTGCAGATTTGCAGTATGCTTGACTGGTAGCTGCAACATATAAAGCTATAAAAAGCTATATTATTTAAATAAAAATGTGATGTGATATGTATTATTTTGTCTTCAATGAAAAAACAATCAAAAGATTACACAATAATAAAAATGGGCAAAAAAAAAACTAGTGCTAGTACATATTTTTTTTTATGTAGTAATTAAATAATAATTTAACCATATACGATGGTTTTGGTGCGACACAAACTATAATTTAAGTTCCACCAAAATCTATTGTTTGGCTTCAGAAGACATGGAATACTATTCAGGAGTCTATTGGACTACCTTTGTGATACTGTTGGGTCCTTTTTAAGCTTTAAACTGAAGCACAACTGTGACATTTCACTTCTACACTGAATTCAAGTACCTGTGACAGATTAGTTATACCTCAAGACTTAAGGTTATATATACACCTTTTTGAGAGTTCTAGCACACAAACCCTGGATTCTGAATTAAATATTTAAAAGCACAATATGTTGAAAAAGACCCTTCTTTCAAAATGATACATGATGTTTTTCTGCATGATGAAATCCTTGCAGTTTGCAAATGTACGGATTGTTTGGATATTAGACTAAAACACACTCACACACACTCTCCGACTGCTGTCGCTGTAGTTTCACTCTTTGCTAATGGGATGCATACCAGGCAAATGAGATCACGACTTCCTGCAAATGAGGTGTGCAGAGGAGAACAGCAGTCTGCTTTAAAGTGCAATGAACAAACAAGTAGAACAGACAGGCCTTAGGATGTATATGCACTTTCCAGGCAGACAGGGCTGTACAGTCTTCAGTAAGAGTAAACAATGCTTTTAATTAAAGTTTCAGCATGAATGGTCCCACTAGTCTTCCCTGACCATCCCACTTTGTGCTTTCATCTCTGTCTGTCTCTTGTCTGTTTACTCCAGCCCTGATATCTAATTGTTGGTTTGTTTTTCTTTTCAGATAAAAGACACAGTTCAGTGATGCTGTGGAAATGCAAAACTCACTGCTGCGCACATGCTGTGGAATTGACATGTGACCAGATAGACCGGAGAGTACATACATTTCTGCTATTGTTTAAATAACAGCAAGTGAAAATTTTGTAGTGTAAGTAGTGCGAGTAGTAAACAATAAAAATGCAACAAAAAGAAGTGTACTACAAGTACACACTCGGATGATGTACTTTTAAACCATCAAAACAGAGTGTGAAATGTTGGACACTTACACTCAGCGCTAGCAGCTTGTCGTACATAGCAGAAGGGTTGGAGTTACATGGATGCAATGCTGGTCTGACAGAACAATTGTAAATAATGGAGAATGTAGCAACCAGCAAAATTTCATTGAAGACAGCACCTTACAAATGTGAGTTTGTACCCCACGCTGTGTGAATATCGACATTATTTGAGATACAAGTATTGGAGGTTGGTTAACACGCTAAAGCTTGCGGCAACATACCGCATGCGTTTGAAATGTCATTTCCATCAGCTGTTAAATGGCGAATGCTTTAGCATAGCTAATCAGACCACAATAAGCTAAATAAACAAAACAATTTTTGCCCAAAAACAAATAACTTCTTGAAACTGTATTGCTTGCATAATAAATACAGTAAGACACCATAGATAGGCTATAGAACACTTTGATGCTACATCAGCAGCTGATGCTGATTACAGCAATATGTTGGCACGTCCACCATTTCGGAAAACGTTAATAGCAGTCTGCAACAAGCATCATGCCTATGGCAGCATTCTCACCTGATGCATCAGCATACTTTGTGTTACATCATTTTTGTTGGTGTAATCTAGGTAAGTTGACTTATGATTTTTTCTGACCATTCCAAGATGGTGGACATATTGTTATATCCAGTAGCTCTTTGTAAAAATACAGTCATAATTAAAGAGTACTTAAGTGCAGGTAACATTGTTTATACATACTAAAGTATGTCATCATCAGATGTCATGGCCCCCACAAAGCCCCCCACTGAACACTGTGTCAGTCTGAGATTACATAAAGAGACAGAAGCAAATGAGACAGCCTACAGTATATATATATATATATATATATATATATATATATATATATATATATAGAATAACTGTGGCGAATTCTCCAAGAAGCTTGGAACATCTTATCTGCCAACAACCAAGAAAAACTGTATCCAGGAGTACCAAGAAGAATTGGTGCTGTTTTAAATGGATATATAAGTATAGAATTTACATTGAATATAATGTTACGTTGGATATTTCTATGATGCATAAAAATAATAATAATTATAGGCTATACCATTTGATATTATAGAATGTTTTTAATAAAAAATGTGGTATTACCATATCCAATTTACCATTAAAGCATAAAATTCAATGACTTGATATATTACATTAAGTAACCTGCACTGGAAAGGTTAGTTTAGCAGGCTAACTGATTAGCATGATTACCATTGAGGATTCAAAACAGAATGTTGACATAACAGGCTAATCAGTTAGAAAACACTAAGTAAGACAAATGTTTAATTTGACCAATTGTTACACTGGCTATATCATGTTATAAATGGAGTGTATAATCTATAATGTACAACACAATAGTTAATCTATTTTCATGATAAAGACTACATTAATCATCAAGCGATATTGATATTGATTTCTAATCCTGAATTCAATAAAGGTACCCATAAAAACTATGTGTTTTAGTCCTCCTGAGAAGCTTGTATCATAATTATTTTGTGATATATATATATATGAAGTTATTATAGTCAGAAAGAATGGAGAGAACACAAAATGTAATTTCTCTCTCTCACTTTTTCAATTACCGACAAAGGGGTCAATGAAGCGTCGCTGATTTGTAAACATTTTTTTGTCAAGATTTATTAAATGATTCAAAAATACATAAAAATGGCAATAAGCAATTACTTGAATATACTTCTTCTATGACGAACAAGTGTTCAATTGCTGAGTATGTTTTTCAATTTTTCCTAGGACTTGAAGTTATAAATGTGTTTATTATGTCCAGAGACAAATAATAATAATAATAATAATAATAATAATAATAATAATAATAATAATAATTCTTGGTCTCATTAAAAGCTGTAATTCTTAAAAAACTAAATGTTGGCTGAAGCAATGCTGAACATTATTTTATTAATGGTTCTATAAATAAATTAAATACAAATAAATGTGTACACCAAATCATGTATTTCTTAACCGACATGTAGATAGCCATTTTGTTGTTTTTGGTGACAAATTCAATAAAACAAAGAGGACCCCTTTAGGGACATTTTTAGGAAATGGCCCATTTTGTTTAGGTCATATGGTGTGACCCAGAAAAACTTCTTGATATCATTTTATACATTGAAAAATATGTTTGAGATCGTTTTGAAATTAATTATTAAGTTGTGTACACTCTTATGTATTCAAGGTGAAAGGAAAGTACTTTAATGCCTTTTACTTGATGGTTACATCACAAGACATTTTTAAAAAGTAATTAAATATATTTTAAATAATATTTTATTATATATATATATATTTTTTTTTATTGGATACAAAGATTACATTTCTAAGAATTTTTAAAATAGATTTTTAAAATATTAAACTACAGTAGATTTAAAAACAAACAAACAAACAAACAAAAAACAAATGCTTTATCTATCTGTTTGACCTTTCTCTTGTAGCCACATTTAATGATGGGAAATGTTTTGTTTCACAAGCCTGTCACCTGATAAACCAGCTCAATGACTCGTCTTTTCATGTGAGTTTCATTGATTTGGCACTGTGACAAGAAGGAGGGCGGCACACACGACCGGCCCTGAATCAGGCTAATCAGCCGGGAGGGGGATAAAGATGAGCAGTAGGTGCGAGTTTGTGAGAGAGAGAGAGATCCACGCAGCCACGTTGTTTTATGTTGAGTTTCTTATTAAACTTTATGTTTACTGTTCAGCCAGTTCCCACCTCCTCTTGTCTGTCCTTTTATCTATAACAGTAGTGCCGAAATCCAGGAGGGAGGAGCGATGTCCTGTCACAGAGTCCTCGGCACAGCCATTTGCCAAATGAACAGCCGCAGCCATCTGCCTGGGGAGAAGCAGTTCCGTCCACCAGGAGCCGGAGGACTCGCTGCCATCTGGCGGGGGAGAAGTGAGCTGTCGTCTGCCAGAGGGTGGAGGAGAGGTTGAGGACCGGGCGACAGCGCGTACGGGAACCGAAGGGAACCTTTTTCTCTCTCTCTCCTCTCTCTCTCTCTGTCACTCTGCCTCGCTCTTACCCTCTCCCCTTTCCCTCCCCTCATCTCTCCCAGGGCTCTAGAAAGACAGAAAAGACCCGATGGCAAGGAAATTTGATTGTCAGTCTGGAAATATGCTAATAAAGAAGGTGCACTACAAAATATGTCATATCATCAACTCTGCATTTTAGAACTTTTCAAACCTGGTAGGCTATATATCAGGTCATTTTTATATTTTTTACATTTTTATATAATCAAAAAAAAAAATATCTTTTCTGCTGGTGTTTTTTTGCAGTCTGTGAAAGTCATGCTTGTGGAAGTGTGAAAGCTGAATGTCGGACAAAGAATAAATGCATCATCCCAGAGGATTTTAAGATTTTTCAAAGCCGCTGAATGAGTAAATGGCAGATGGGAAAGGGCATTCATTCATCTGGTGTATCTCTCAGACCACGCAGATTTAAGCTAGCTGCACACGGAACGAAAGAAAAATGAACAGACATTAAAGGAATATATTTATGGTGGGAGATAAATCTGAAGAAGAAAAGCAAGAGAGGAGAGGAATAAGTTGTGGAGTGGGTGGCTGTGGTCAATTACATGCTCAACGTACTAAAATAAAATGGCTCCGTTTGAGCAGTGGTACAGCAGTCGGTGCTCGGTTGGGCAGAGGATCTTTAATGAGTGACTCCTGGTGCTCAGATATGAAGACAAAAATCTGTTGCTGCTCATACTCAACCCAAAAGGGGTTCTGGGACTGAACTGACAGAGGATGTGAAGTGTTTGTGTGTCAAAAGGCAGTTTGGAATTGAGTTGTTCTTGTGTATTTTGTGTGAGAAAGAGAGATTTATTCTCTGGGTATGATACATTAATAATGCAGTTTCTGCAACAATAATGTTGTTCATCAAAAAATTAAAATTCTGTAGTCGTTTACTCACCCTCATACCCTTCATACCCTTATATATTTTCTTTTTTCCGTGGAACACAGAGAAGAATGTTGACGCTGTTATTTTTTTCTTTTCAATTACAATAAATGGTGACTGAGGCTGTGACTCCCTATAATTAAATAATTTTACCACATATCTCCTTTTGTGTCCCATGGAAAACAAAAAGTTATATGGGTTTGGAACAATATGAGGATGAGTAAATTATGGCAGAAGTTTCATTTTTGGCTGATGCAATGCTCAACAAACACCCACCAGTTAAACTGTGAGCACTTGAGACTTCTTTGTACCCTCCAGCCAGTCAAATCAACTGCTTAGCTAATTAGCCAATTATCCAAACTACTGGATATAATTAAGAGAATATATATATATATATATATATATATATATATATATATATATATATATATATATATTTAAAAAATAGATAGATAGAAAGAAAGAAAGAAAGAAAGACTAATGTATCTTATAGCTGCAGCTGTACACTGAAAAAAAATATATTGTGGTGAATAAAGCATAGTAATAATAACTAGATAGGTACATTTCCTGAAGAAAATGTGAGTGGTGCTTGCCGTGGCAAAACTCGTCAAATAGCATGTTATAACTTGAAAAGAACAAAAATTATGGTCATAAATAAATCAACCCAGAAGTCTGTACGATTTTCTGGTGCAGAAATATGTGATTTGTTACTCGGTTGCTAGGGTAAGCCCATGTGGTTGCTATGCAGTTACCAAGGTAATACAATACATGGCTCCTTTCCATCCTGAGTGAAATAAGTCAACCCGGAAGTCTCTACTGTTTTCTGGTGCAGAGATATATGATTTGTTACTCGGTTGCTAGGGTAACCCCATCTAGTTGCTAGGCAGTTACCATAGTGGTACTAATGAAGTCTCCTTGCCATCTTGATTGAAATAAGTCAACCCGGAAGTCTCTACGTTTTTCTGATGCAGAGATATGTGATTTGTTACTCTGTTGCTAGGGTAACCCCATGTTGTTGCTAGGCAGTTACCATAGTGATACTTATCAAGTCTCCTTGCCATCCTGATTGAAATAAATCAACCCAGAAGTCTCTCTGATGTTCTGGTGCAGAGATATAGTTATTGCTAAACGGTTGCTAGGGTACTCTGTTTAGTTGCTAAGGAGTGGCTTGGCAGCTGCCAATCATGACACTCCAAAGGCTGCTTGTCAGTATGAATGATATAAACCAACTCCCATGCCTCTGTGATATTCAGAATGGAAGATATCCCTCTATGGATTTTGGTTGCTAAACAATGGTTGCTAGGGAGGGGATAGGAAGTGTTGAGGTGATTCATTATTGGCTGTTTGCTGCCCCGAGTCAAACGAGACCACCCTTGTGTTTCTATGACACTTCTATCCGGAGATATCCCTTTGATGTCTTTCATTAGAAATGTATGGGACTTGTTGCTAAGGTGCTTTAAATTGTTGCTAGGGCGTGGCTTGATAGCTTCACAATGATCCAGAGAGACTGATTGGTCATATGAGTAAAATGAGCCTGCCCCCTTGTCTCTATGACACTGTGATCCAGAGCTATGTTCAATAAAAAATCCCTATGCAATTTCATTTCATGGGCCGTCCTACACCATTGTAAGTCAATTGGGGCAACTTTGGGCAGCTCCTGCCCCTCAGGGGTGCAACTTTTACCCCATATTGAGGTATCTTACAGAGCCTGCCAGCCTCTTCAAATGTGGCAAATCACACGTTTCTGCGAAATCCGCGCTCGGAGCTGTGACGCGTCAAAGTTTGTCGCAATGTTAAGTCTATGGGATTTTTCGGCCGCTTTTTTGCCCCTGGGGCAAACAATGTACCCCCGATCGCTTATAAAAGTCATAGCACACGTGTCCTCAATAGGCCGTTCGATTTGACACCTCATTCGTGGGTCTACGCCAAACGGTGCGGGACGAGTTAGGTGCCGAATTTCCCTTTCGAGAGGTCTCTCCTATTGCGTAAGTAGCTTACGCTATGGGAAAACTCAGTTTCTCGAGAAATATTGAAGTCTTTATGTAAAACGCATTGCAGCTGCACAGCAGACAGCAATAAGCAAGGCAGCTCGGTCATTTGCGAGACACGCACTCTCTCTCTTTCCTCCTATGGCTAGGAAGACTTACGAGGCTCCGGGTTCAGCACGATCTTGGGCCGAGGTCCCCGTCGCTCAGGCGGCTGCTTTCGGTTAGCGGAACGCGAGCGGCGTCGAGTGTCCGTTTCAGGACTGGGCTGGGAGACGGGAGGCGCCGCCCTGGCTCGCTGCTGCAGCTGAGGCGGTCTCTGGCGGCTGCGTCCCAAGGACGTGCGCAGCGCCACTGATGTAGCCCTGCGAGCCACAATGGCCACCGCCCAATCCATCGGCCGAGCCATGGCTAACCTGACTGTCCTTGAGCGCCATCTGTGGCTGACGCTAACAGAAATGAAGGACGCGGATAAGGCGCCATTCCTCGACGCGCCTATCGCTCCAAGCGGCCTGTTCGGACCGGCGATAAGAGAGTTCGCTGAACGCTTCACTGAAGCCCGGAAGAATTCGCAGGCTATGCGTCACTTCCTCAGCTGCAGCAGCGAGCCAGGGCGGCGCCTCCCGTCTCCCAGCCCAGTCCTGAAACAGACGCTCGACGCCGCTCGCGTTCCGCTAACTGAAAGCAGCCGCCTGAGCGACGGGGACCTCGGCCCAAGATCGTGCTGAACCCGGAGCCTCGTAAGTCTTCCTAGCCATAGGAGGAAAGAGAGAGAGTGCGTGTCTCACAAAAGCCGGACCACTCTCTCCAAACCGTGTAAAACATTACCCAGTCCCCTTACAAGCAGCTGGAAATGTCTGTACAGCAGTCAATGGGCCAGTCACAGAACTCGCTCACCTGCAATCAAACGCCGTTTTAACGGCAACACACAGAAATCACAAAAAGAGTCATTTTCTGCCTGTGTCACTAAGGGGTCACGTGTCCACACTAAAGTGCGCATTCCCACATATCAATACTGTCCAAACAGTGCCGAATACTTCCCCAGCTCAAGCTGGACGCCCCATAAATGTGGATCGTGTGCCTATTGTCATGTATGCACCACTACACACAAGCACTGTTCCCACAGTTATAAACACTTCCCCAGTAAAAGTGGGAAATACTATAAGGGTAGTGCGTGTGCCTGCTGTCATGCATGCACTCCTACACACAAACACTGTATGCATGCCCAAAAAACCCCCGCCGCGAGCGGGAGGCTTTATGAAAATGGCGCGCGTGCCTACTACGGTATATGCACCCCCACCCATAAGCGCTGCCCATACAGTTTCAAACAGTTCTCTGGCTCATGCCGCGAGCATCACAGATGCGACGCGCGAGCCAAGAAACTCCCCGCTAAGAACGGGAAGCTTTATGAAAGTGGCGCGCGTGCCTATTACACTGTATGCACCCCCACCCGTAAACACTGTCTATACAGTTTCAAACATTTCTCCAGCTCATGCTGCGAGCATTACGGAGACAGCGCTCGTGCCTGTAATCTCACACGCACCCCTGCACTCGGCACACAACAAAGCTGCTCAGCGCGCTCCCGCGCCTCTGAGAGCTGTAAGCTCAGTGTTAACACAAGGCAATTCGCCGGCAGGGCCCATACGTCACTGCGACACGCCCCCAGCCAGCATTCAGCCCATATCTGTGCGAGCAAAAGCCTGGGAAAAAATCCCCGACATGCCGAAATGGGTTTTGAACATAATAAAACAGGGTTACTCGCTTCAATTCGCTCGCAGACCACCCCGCTTTTCAGCGGTGGTCGATACGAAAGTGAGGAAAGATGTTTCACATGTTCTACGCACCGAGGTGCTCAAACTGATAGAGAAGGGCGCTATAGAAACTGTTCCTCACTCTATGAGCGAGGCAGGTTTTTACAGCCGCTACTTTCTCGTCCCGAAAAAGGACAGTGGCCTCTGCCCCATCCTAGATCTCAGACATCTGAACAAAGCTTTAATGATTCGCTCGTTCAGAATGTTAACGACCAAACATATCCTCGCACAAGTTTGCCCCGGGGATTGGTTTCTATCAGTGGATTTGAAAGACGCTTACTTTCACATTCCGATAGCGCCTCATCACAGGCCATTTCTGAGATTCGCTTTCGAGGGACAGTCATACCAGTACACAGTACTACCATTCGGCCTATCATTGGCCCCCCGTACATTCACAGAATGTATGGACGCAGCACTTTCCCCCCTGAGACAGCGGGGAGTGCGAATACTGAATTACCTCGACGATTGGCTAATCCTAGCACAATCAGAGAGTCAGTTAACGACGCACAGATCTTGGATTATCAGCCATCTAGAATGTCTGGGTCTGAGAATCAATTTTGCAAAGAGCGTGCTATCCCCCAGCCAGAATATCTCTTTTCTGGGAATAGTGCTAGACTCAGTGCAGATGACGGCGCGCCTCTCATCAGAGCGCATGCTCGCTATTCGGCGCCTTGCAACATCATTCAGAGCGGGCGCGCGCGCCCCGTCAAACGATTTCAAAGGATGCTCAGTCTCATGGCCTCGGCATCAGCTGTACTCCAGCTAGGATTGTTGCACATGCGTCCACTCCAACGCTGGCTCAAGAGCCGTGTCCCCACTCACGCGTGGCGCTCGGGCCACTTTTTAATCAGAGCGAATCACGGCTGTATAAAAGCCCTGACGCCCTTGAAGGCCGTCGACTGGTATCAAACCGGCGTGAGTCTGGGCGTGAACACACGGAGAAAAATGATCACAACAGATGCCTCCAAAATAGGATGGGGGGCCCTTTACGAGGGCAGGCCTGTCTCCGGTTTTTGGTCAAACCCGGAAAAGCGCCTACATATAAACTGTCTGGAAATGAAAGCGGTCGCCTTGGCTCTCAGAGCCCTGCTTCCGTACCTGAAAAGCGAACACGTCCTGGTCCGAACGGACAACATGACGGTAGTGTCGTATATAAATCGCCAGGGTGGTCTCAGGTCGAGCTCCCTGCACTCTATGGCCAGGGAGCTCATCTTATGGTCACAGCACAACCTGCGCTCGCTGAGAGCAGCACATGTGCCAGGCGTCCTGATCCAGGGAGCGGACATGCTGTCCAGAGACAAAGTTCTCCCAGGAGAATGGTCTCTCCACCCCCTGACGGTTCAGTGGTTCTGGCAAACCTTTGGCGAGGCAGAGATCGACCTCTTCGCCTCCAGGGAAAATGCGCACTGCCCTCTTTTCTTCTCAAAGAGCACGGACGCGCTCGCCCAAGTCTGGCCGAGCCGCCCCTTGTATGCTTTTCCCCCGATCGCGATGTTACCTCAGGTCATCAGTTGGATCAGGGAGGTGAAATGTGCAGTGCTCCTGGTAGCCCCACTCTGGAAGAACCAGACGTGGTTTCCAGAACTGATGCAGATGATGCACTCTGCCCCATGGCCGATTCCGTTGAGGCTGGACCTCCTCAGGCAGGCCAACGGGATGATTCTTCATCCCCGCCCCGATCTGTGGGCCCTTCATGCATGGCCCCTCAACGGGTTCCAGAGAACCTCCCCAGCAGAGTGTTGAGAACCATCACTGAGGCGCGAGCGCCCTCTATGAGGCGCTTATATGTCCAAAAGTGGAAAGTGTTCAGTGACTGGTGTGATACCAAGAGCTTGAACCCCAAATCATGCGAGATACCAAGTGTACTCGCCTTTTTGCAAAAGCTGCTGGAGGCGGGCCGCACACCCTCCACGCTCAAAGTCTATGTGGCTGCCATAGCGGCATCACACAATCCTGATAAAGGACACTCATTAGGGAAAAACGACCTAATCACTCGTTTCCTAAGAGGCGCTAGGAGGATGAACCCTCCTCGCCCCCCCTCGGTACCGATCTGGGACCTGGCAACGGTTCTGGACGCACTCAAGAGTGCCCCGTTCGAACCTCTCCGAACCGTGCACCTTAAACAGCTCTCGCTCAAAACTGCGCTCTTGCTGGCACTCGCCTCGATCAAGAGAGTGGGCGACCTGCACGCGCTGTCATCAAGCGCTGCTTGCCTGGAATTTGGACCTAACGATTGCAGAGTTGTCCTTAGGCCAAAGCATGGGTATATTCCTAAAGTGCTCTCCACACCCTTCAGAGTACAGGTGATATCTCTGGCAGCGCTATCGTCTCCAGCAGACGAAAGCGACGCTAATTTACTCTGCCCGGTCAGGGCGCTCAGAGTATACTTGGAACGTTCAGACAGACGGAACAATTATTCGTATGCTTTGGCGGCCGCACTAAAGGTCTCGCAGTTTCAAAGCAAAGAATATCGCGCTGGATAGTAGATGCTATAGCGCTGGCTTATGAAGCCAAGGGCCTTCAATGCCCCTTAGGCGTCAGAGCTCACTCTACGAGGAGCATGGCCTCCTCGTGGGCATGGTCGAGTGGGATACCCATTGAGGATATTTGTGCGGCGGCAGGCTGGGCCTCGCCTTCGACATTTATCAGGTTTTATAACCTACAGGTCCCCTCATTGCATTCCAACATTCTATCAGCCTGACTGTAGTATGAACTGGAGTACGTATATGCTGAGCATTATCTCCTCCCTTATAAGGTCCGTCTCTGACTGACTTAGAGAGTTTTTTATGCATATCAGTAAATAGAAAAATCAGTACATAAGATATGTGCTTGTGTTTTTACAATGAGCGCCCCACCATGGGCCACCTTGGGGCAAAGGCGCTCTGTATTATCCCATTATATAGCTCGCCGTTGGCCGGCTCGTTGAATAATCACTTTGCTTTAAGGCTCAGGCATCTGCCTCTGGCTTTATAGAGCGAAGTCAGCACGCACGGCGTTTTGCATGGTGTTCCCATAGCGTAAGCTACTTACGCAAAAGGAGAGACCTCTCGAAAGGGAACGACTCAGTTACTAACGTAACCTCGGTTCCCTGAGAGGAGGGAACGAGTATTGCGTAAACTGCCGCGCTTGTGCTTGGTCAGTCGCTTCAGTCGATTGAACCTAAAGAACTCTCATGACGGGGTGCCTAATATATAGCCTTAGCCACGCCCAACTTGGCGGGCTCTGAGCGCGCGGGCACGAAGCGCGCTCATTGGTCGCGCGTTCAGAGTCGCCCCGTCATTGGTTCAAGCAAGTTGCCGCAGCACAGCCAATGACCGAGCTGCCTCGCTCATTGCTGTCTGCTGTGCAGCTGCAGTGCGTTTTACATAAACACTTCAATATTTCTCGAGAAACTGAGTTTTCCCATAGAGTAAGCTACTTACGCAATACTCGTTCCCTCCTCTCAGGGAACCGAGGTTACGTAAGTAACCGAGTCGTTTTGTTAAGAGATAGAATAATAATAAAAAGAAAAATAATAAGTATGTGAGATTACAATAGTGATGCTTTGCAAGCACCACTAATAAGGTTAAGTACATTCTATATTGAATAAGTTAGTTTAAGATAACATAAAAATATTAACATAAAAATATTAAGTCAATTCTACATTTGTACTGAATTAAAACATGTAATTAATGTTGAATGAATATCATTTATGGTTGCTTGATATCTTTACAATGTGTCATCATGTATCAATCCTAAAGTAGAAAACCTTGTCATATTTACTAATTTGAATACATTTCACAGGTAAATAAAAAAGTAAATTTGACTTAACTTTTCAAAGCTGGTGTTCCCAGCATACACCAGGCTTGAATTATCAATGAGCTTGCATAGTTTTCACTGTTTGCAAGTAAAATTACAGTTTTTATTATTGATTTTGTTGTTATGTTTGGTTACTCCTTGCTTTGTGAAGTCACAATGACCTGTTCATGATTAAAAAAAAAATATCTGTAGATTGTTACCTTCATTCTGAGTGCACAGCTCTGAATTTTGTATCTGTCGCCAATAATGCAAGGAGACTACATAACAAACATTAAGCTTGTGTGAGTTATGTGGTACAATACTATTTATGTTGGAAAAGCGTTGAAACACTAGTATTTAAAAGCCAGGCTTTATCAGTGCTACATTGCTGGAGTAAAATGTGCAAACAAAGAGTGAGAAAAATTACTTGAAACAGAGTAATGCAAAGTAAATTTCTAATTAAGCCACCGAGAATTATGTGTGGCCTTGATTTGAAATATGGTCTATAACATTTAGCAAATTCTGTGTGGAAATTATTTCCTGTTTTGTTATTTATATTTTTTTTTGTTTTTTAAGTAAGCCCCACTAAAAAAACTTTCAGTGTAGTCTTCATGGTCCTTCACAAGGACTTTTCTACTTGTCCTGCCTAGCAAAGCACTACATTCATAGAATAGCACTACTTATCACACCATATTGCTTAAAGTTTCTCTTACAGTTTCTCTTACATTTTCAATTCTGCTGTGAATAAAAACCAAAAAAACATTTTTTTGTTGTTTTAGTTTTTTATATAATTTATTGTCTTGGCCTAATGTACAAAACATTGACAGTAAATAATGTGATGTGGTATGATAATGTTGTATAATTAAGGCCATTATGTATAGGCATCATAAGGAATTTTTGCACTGACACTGACCATTTAACATGTGACTAAATGCTGCCTTTTTAGGCAGAAAATGAAGGTAAGAAGGTATTGAGGCATGCATACAAATCCAGTGTTTGCATTAGATGCTTTGCTGCACATGATATCTCAAAATGTGAAAAGATTACTTTTATGCTTAAAAATGCTTTGGACCGTCCAATAGCCAGCAGTCTAAGGAAACCCATTATCTTGCATTGTATGGAAAAAAGATCTGAAATGTGCGTATAAAAATCTTCATCTCGGTTCTGCTGAAGAATGAAAGGCATACACATATCTGGGATGGCTTAAAGGTGTGTCAATCATGAGAGAATTTTCATTTTTGGGTGAACTAATGCTTTAATGGGAAAATCTGACTTTATATCAGTGGCTTTGGGTAACCTCACCTGCATGCACGCACACAGATAATGTCTATTTCTGAAATTATTAAAGGCATTTAAAGCATTTTAATTATTAAAGGCAAAAAAAAAAAAAAAAAAACTGTAATGTAATTCTTGGAATTAGACATGTTTAATTTAGGCTAAATTGAAAGTGAAAATTAAAATCTAATTTTGGTAGGGTAAAAAAGAATTATAAAAAAAACGAAATATGGTTGGCAAAAATGTAACACGTACCACTGACCAGGATCCCTGTGAGTATGTGAGAGTTATAGAAAATATAAACAAAACAAAAAAAACCTTGATCAGTCTAAAGCTAGATTTTCCATGACATAATTTTTATTTGCACCCAGCACCTGGTGCAATGTAAGCTTTAGCGCTGCAGTCTCTGACACTTTAGCCATTTTGACCCACAGCATGCTGCTGCAGGCAGCGTTCTGACACACTGGACAGGCGCTCTGGCAATAAGTCTACGTAAGGTCACACAACATCACTGAGATTGCAGTTTTATTTTTAGGACTGGCAAAGGTCTTTCTGGACACACACACACACACAAACACCTGCAGGTCTGAGATTAAGAGAGATGATGTGTCGACAAAGCCGTGGACACCTAAAACCTGCTGTGCCCACAAGGAATCAGTTTCAAATCTGGCTTGCATTTGGTGCTCAAGTCCATTTGATGTCAGAGTTTAATTTGTTTGGTTGTATTAAAAGGTGTGCTTAGTGATTTTTAATGTATGTTGTCTTGGATTTACACAGACACCTAGTGGTGTGGATGCAGCTCCATTCAAACGCAGTGTTTTTAAGTTACTCATACTGTATCATTGTAGAAATCATTATTCACAGTAAGCCATGATTAGTGAAATTGTCCAATAACAGGGCAGTAACTGAGATTAAGAAAGTAGAATTTGGCTGGTCATGTGATCCTAACATGGCAGCACCCATGATGGGACCCTCTCTATGTGGAATAAAGCATAATTTCTAGTAAAACTTTTTTAATCAGGAAAAAATACTTGGTGCACCTTTAAAGTGGTTTTCCGAACTCGGGTGCACACCAGCGAACCGCACTTGAGTGCACTTGTAAAGGTGCTCTGGGGTACAATTCATGCAAACTTTGGTACAGTTTGCAGATGCTATGAAAGAAATTGTTACTAAATCATAAAAGTACAACAAACTACTATTGATGATGTATAACTTGCCTCTTTGCATACTCCAGTCAAACTTGTAGTGTTAAGCATTTCGCGCAGCACACATTTATTTTTTCACATCAAATTTATATGCTGTGTAATTGTAGCTGATTCTGTCTTAATTGAACTGATTTAGATTTTAGAAAATCTCAGAAAAAACCTGACCCTGTATTCATGCAATACTGTGAATGGGTAGGTAAAACATCTGTTTTAAAATAGAGTTATATCAAGATACATTTCTCATGGAAAGAGATCAGTGGGGGGCAGGGGAGTAGAACTGAACTTGTGTTCTGACCAAGCAATCAAACTAAGTGTGAAAACAGCCTATAAGCTATTCCGAATAGAAATAGAAGTAGAATATTATCAAGTGGAATAGATTTAAGGTTTTCAGGTGTTCAGATGAGACATCTGATAGCATGACAAACTGTAATTAATTAAATGAACATTACCTGTGTGGTTTAGCCCCCCTGTCAATTTGCTGTATTTAATGTACCTGTGTGCCATATTGCATGAGTGGAAGAGGCATGTGAAATCAGTATATATCCTTTATAATACATTTTTTACCTGTTTTAACAAAGAGTTTAACCAATATCATTCTCTCATACACATACTTCAAACAGAAGCTTCAATTCATAATTGCAGATAAACACACAACACATTCATTCTTTTCTTACTCACACAACTGGATGATACCACCCCAGGCATCCTCCTAGGCCTTACGGTGTACGAGTATGTAGAGCACATCATTGTTTCTTTAATAAGGCAGTAAATGGCAAACCTGTCATGCATGTGACATGATAATGTTTTCAATGACAGACCCTCAGTGCCACTTTTAATGTAGAAAAACACGTCACCTACGCCATATGACCCAATGTACTGTTCACACAAGCATAGCATAATGCACCATGAGTAATTCTCACTTTATAATCTTCATATACTTCATATACTTTATAATCTTCAGAAGTTTACACACACTTAGTTTGAAGTCATTAAAACTAATTTTTTAACCACACCACAGATTTAATATAATCAAACTATAGTTTTTGTAAGTCGTTTAGGACATCTACTTAATGATGACACAAGTAATTTTTACAACAATTGTTTACACAGACAGATTTTTTTCACTTTTAATTGACTATATCACAATTTCAGTGGGTCAGAAGTTTACATAGTCAAGTCAAGTCATTTTTACTTGTATAGCACCTTTCACAACACGCATCATTTCAAAGCAGCTTTACAGAATATCATGCATTAACAGATATCATTAAGTCATCATTGTGTAGACACTTAGTTAACTGTAACTTTAAGCAGCTTGGGAAATTCCAGAAAATGATGTCAAGCCTTTAGACAATTAGTTTCTGATAGAAGGTGTACTGAATTGGATGTGTACTTGTGGATGTATTTTAAGGCCTACCTTCAAACATAGTGCCTCTTTGCTCTTTGCAAGTGCACATGGGGACAAAGATCTTACTTTTTTGAGAAATGTCCTCTGGTCTAATGAAACAAAAATGTTACTATCTGGCCATAATGACCATCATTATGTTTAGAGGAAAACCGTAATGTATGGGGGTGGCCTCATCATGTTGTGGGGGTGCTTTGCTGCAGGAGAGACTGGTGCACAAAATAGATGTGGATATATTTACATTTACACATTTGGCAGACGCTTTTATCCAAAGCGACTTACAGTGCAATTATTGCAGGGACAATCCCCCCAGAGCAACCTGGAGTTAAGTGCCTTGCTCAAGGACACAATGGTGGTGGCCGTGGGGATCAAACCAGTTACCTTCTGATTAACAGTTATGTGCTTTAGCCCACTACACCACCACCACTCTCTGTTGATTGAACCAACAGACCAACAGAACCAACCATATATTGAACCAACATCTCAAGACATGCAAATGGGTCTTCCAAATGGACAATGACCACAAGCATACCTCCAAAGTTGTGGCAACATTGGTTACACCAGTTCTGTCTGGAGGAATGGGCCAAAATTCCTGCAACTTATTGTGAGAAGCTTGTGGAAGGCTACCCAAAACATTTGACCCAAGTTAAACAATTTAAAGGAAATACTACCAAATACTAACAAAGTGTATGTAAACTTCTGACCCATTGAGAATGTGATGAAAGAAAAAAAAGCTGAACTAAAACATTCTCTCTACTATTATTCTGACATTTCACATTCTTAAAATAAAGTAGTGATCCTAACTAACGTAAGACAGGGAATATTTCCTTCGATTAAATGAAGAAAGAAAGAAAGAAAGAAAGAAAGAAAGAAAGAAAGAAAGAAAGAAAGAAAGAAAGAAAGAAAGAAAGAAAGAAAGAAAGAATAAGTAAATGTATGTAATTTCATGAACCTGACTTTTGGATGGATAAGTTGAAATGCATGAAGAATATTAGACATGATCTTATCAAATAATTAAGCTCTGATAGGTTTGGTGCTCTAATACACAACAGCCATCTGACAGAATGCTCAGTTTAATATCTTGCTCTTTTAAAGAGGTGAGTTGCTGTCCCTTCAGGCGTAATTCAATATTTGTCATGGCTTGTTTTTTACAACTCAAGAATCAACATTTTCACAATAATGTTTTTGGGGGAAAAAGAGACTGACCAATACTAAAGTGTGTGAGAACATAAAATGTAGAGCAGCTTTAGAGCAATAAACACAATTATTTATTTTCGACCAAAAATACAAAATCAGAATGAGAATAAATGTCAATAACTTATTAACTGCTTGATGATTTTCAAAATGGTTATGTGCAGTGATTAACATGGGAAACAAACTATGCTATTCCCCCATTTGTTAACCAATACTGATGTGCCTAAGCTCTACAACTTCAATGGCCCTAAATAGAGCACAACAGTGCATGCCCCCATTTTTAGCCATCCTGTTTCCAGAATTTTTTTCTCATTTATATTTTCCATAGGCTTTTTTATTATTATATATATATATATATATATATATATATATATATATATATATATATATATATATAAAAAAGCCTATGGAAAATATAAATGAGAAAAACATTCTGCTTTGGGATTTCAGAACATATTTGATGTTTAATGTACAGAGGAGTAGGATTTTGGACTGGAAATAAAAGCCAATCGATCCATAGAATGTTCTGTTGCTTATCGTTGCAGAGGTGGCTGGTTAGGACACTGGGTACGATAACGCATATGAAAACCACCTTAATTGTTGTGGGTAATAATTTCTTTATTTCGTCTGCAGTGTTTTGAGAATTCTTTGGAATGTTTTTCAGCATGTGAGATGCTATAGTTGTTGTGGTGTTTGTGAACTACGAATTGGAAAGGATGTTTTAAGTGAAATGATTTAATCACATCTGAATTTCTGCTAAATGCCTCAGCTGGGACACTTTATAGCCAGCAAATGGAAAATGATCTCTCTTCATCTCCTCTCTGTTCACACAGCAGCACATATACTGCCAAACTAAATTTAGCTCACACAGAAAAGAAGGGAGGCCACAAACAGGGCTGAACCTCAGTTTGGAATTCAGTATTAGAGAAACCATTTTGGTGTTCTGTTCTGTTGCAGACACCTGCTAAGTTTAAGACCCATATAAAGTTTTTCATCCATTCATTCTCAGTCATGTATTTTTTATCACTTTCCACTCTTAATTAATCTACAAACAAATAGAGAAAAACAAAAGTTTATCCAGTCAGGATGTATTCCTTGATGCTGACAAGCGAAGTGTGACAACTGTTTCACAAATCGCATGCCCGAAGCAGCATGTGAGTTTGGGCTCCACCCCATCACGCCTTCAGAATTTCCACAGAATCCCTCAACAGTGCAAATTAATGGGCAACTAAAGTCAGTTTATCAGATTCATCAGCCAATCAGATTGATTTATTTGTTCTTTGTGGGTATGATCTTTAGGATATGTCCCGGTCGAGGCCTTCAAACTGGCCTTGAGTGACGCAATCACGCATTAAGTGACGTAATTTGAAACCGAAGCGCGTGAGATCTTGCTGATGAGTCGGCTGTCATCACTTGCTGCTATCGGCTGTCATCACTGCTGCTATCGCGATTGAGAATTTAATTTAATTTATGATTTAAAAACACGAGATGTTCTGCATGACCATGTGATTGCTTCATTTCTTAAACAGGAAAGGAGGACTGATTTTCACCAAGTAAATTGGTAAGTGACTTTTGCATTGTTTTAGGAACATCAGGATTTATCTATGTGTAAATTAGGCTGCTTGAGCATTCATTGTTTGATCAAGTTTTGAAAAGTAGTGCTGCGTTCTAGTCAACTCGGAAACTCTGATTTTTCAACATCGTACAAGGAAAAGTGCAATGGAATGCATCTTGAAGTCAGAATTACAACTTGTAGACTCGTGCGGAAATTCTCAACTCCGATTTCACGAGATGTCACACAAACATGTCAACACTCAGGGAGAAACACAAAGTGATAAACATTCACTTTATTAAGTAATATCGATAAATGAGTTTGTTTCCAATCTACATAATATTAGTTTAACAAACGCCTGCAGAAACAGGTGTATAAAACATTATAATCTCTTTTGATAATCGTACACCTGAAGCACAAATGCTAGCACTGCAGCACTGTCTATCAGTTAGGTTGCTAGGAGATATCTCTAATGAGATTCAAACCCATGCTAAGCTAACGGGAGCGTAGCAGTTCTGAATAACGGGGATGAAATGCATTTATGGCCGGAGATATCTAGTAAGAATATCCCTCATCTGACTTGAATGGAACGCAGCATAACCGTGTACCCTGACGAAATGAAATGTTTAAATCGCTAATATTATTAGATATATTTTTCAAGGTATAACAGACCTTCTTAGTAGATTCATATGAAAAATTATGATTTTTGAATGTCTATTTGGGAGACATTAATTTCACAAAACAGTCCTGCAGCAGGTAAAATTAGGCTTGCTTGAACATTAATTGTCGTTTCAAGTTCAGGCTTTCATGTTTGGATGTGTTTTTAAAATGTCAGTTGTTATTACTAGTTCATTGTCTTATTCATTGTGAAACTGTGTTTACTTAATGGCATGAATCACACTGAAGGCCTAGACTTTTAATGCATGGTCCACTACCGTTTAGATCCTCTGACCGAACACTTTATGAAGGCTCAGTGTAGATTAAGATCCTAATCTGTTAAAAAATCACTCTCCAGATCGGTTCTACAATTAAAGCAAAACTAAAACAATTACAGGCCATGAAACAGTATTTTGCATTATTTTAAAACAAAATTGTTTTATGACAGTGGGGTTTAACCTTACATATTAGTAACAAACATCAGATCAAAGCAGCTTATCCTCCTGAGACCACACATCCACATGCGTGGACAATACGTTTTGGCTTCGCTATAAGCTATGCAAAATGTCATTGCATTTAAACCGACTGATCTCAGATCGGGAGACTTAAAATTTCGACATACCAAGTCATGTGACAAAACAACATGGTGCCAATCTCAACTGAGTTTGTCTTTTGGAGAAAACAACAAAACTACATCTGGTAAGAAAACTTATTACGTTTTTACATTAAAACCTGCTTGAGTAAAAAGAGTCTCTAGTGTCATCCGATATGCAATTTTGAAAATGTCATTGATTTATTGTAAAATGGCATGCTGTTAAACACAATGACCACGTATGTGGACTATAGCCTAATTTTTCTTAAAATATAATTCACTGTGCATTTTCACATTTAGAATCAATAGATGCATCCAAAAGCTGGAACATGTTGCTTTCAGAGGACTTATATGGAGTTAGGATGAATATAAGGTGCATTTCAAACTGTTCAGATACCAGTTCAGACAGACAGCACACTTTCCTAAGTATAGAGCAAGGGAGCATCCTATATTTCCTATTTAGCAAGTGCATTCACTCTTAACATCCAGTCAAAAGTCCAATTTCATGCTGCAGATGATGTTTGAACCACTTAACAAGTTTAGAAGACATGGTAATATGGGGATAATGGTAATCAGTACTTAGATTCAGAATGTTTTGTGCAAAATGTTATTTCAAAATGTTTGGCAGTGATTGAATAATGCTGGCCATTCATTTGAATCAGCATTATTTATTCTAATTTCTTATGTAACTCCTGGAAACATAATAAACAATTTGATTAAAAATTTTTTTACTTTCTATTGCTCAGTACTATTTAAAATTTAGACACAAAACTATGTCCCACTGTCCACGTATGTGGGCATACATTTTATAGGAAAACTTTTTTATTTTTTGTTTTGCATGTTTCTTAGGGGCTACTAGTAATAGATCAAAAATGGAAATGAAAAATGCACACATCAGTCATGCAGGAGGACATATGAAAATATATATTTGTTTCTCTATGAAACTGCACCTGTCACAAAAACATGCGAAAGACACATTGTATTGCTAATATATTTGTTTTGGTGGCGTAATGCGATGAATATTCCACATATGTCATCACACGGAGTTTTAAGGAAAAAAGAAAGAAAAAACATTGGGCATCCTAGAACTTCAGATGGTACATTTGATGAAACAAGATGCAAAAGTTGTTAGAAGATCCACAAGTTGCAACAGATGTCTTCTTTCGTAGATGATTTGCTTGACTTTGATTTGATTTACTGACATCACTTACTTTTTATGCAAAAAAGGAATACATGATTAGCCAAAGCAAAGAACATACAACATGAAATATAATTATTTACTCTCCAAAGTCTATTTTTCCTTGAATTTCCCATACAGGGTTCCATACAAGAGAACAATCCACACTGTTATAAAATTCTTGATTGTCCATTTAACAAAATCAAACTATGGAGTACCTTTCCCTTAGGTCTGCATCAGCGGGCATTGTTTCTTGTGTATCAGCAATTATATTTATCGGTTGGTTCATTACAGACCTGGCTAACAAGCTAACACTGATCATTTGCAAGTAGAACATATAAGCCTCCCTTTTATCTCTTTGTTCTCCTATTTAATTCACATCATTTTAAGCTCTCGAATTCTGCAATTGAGTTTGTGTTTGTATGCATACAAACTGATCACAGGGCCATCAATAGATGGGTGTTTAAGGGAATTACGACAGGTATCGAAAAGCTTCCAATGCATACAATGTCAGAGTTGATTGATGTAAACATGGTGAGTGCTTAATCATTGTAGACGGTTTACTTTGTGTGTGTGTGTGTGTTTTTTTGTGTGAGTGCAACATGCCATACTGTTTTTTCTTAGAATATAAATGAGCCACCTGAGCCAACATGAGTAAATGATTGGAATCTTATGAATGTAATGTTATCTTACCTGAAGGTGTCATTAGTGGAGGAAGCATGGAAAAGAGAAAGAAAAGAACCTGTGAGCGAAAACCATACATTTTTTCACTAAGATGAATGCATTTAAAGGAAATTCTGTAAAAAGTGCTTTGTGCAAAAACATGCATGTTATCAGTAGGGCTGTATGCAGAACAGTTGTCAATGTAAAAACTCCCAAAATGTCACTTTGTTCTTTTGCAAATTACCACAGCTTTTGACTAATTAAAAACCATTTCTGAAGAATGAGAACTCTGTCAGGTGGGATAATTTTGAGTGAAGTGGAAAATGTATAACATCAGTTCAGAATTTCTGAGCCATTACATTTAGTGGGCTGTCAAAACAAGTCATCCAGTTTACTAAAATAATTTAGAAAATTAACAACCTATTTCACTTCAATGTCCTCTTAAAGGGATAGTTCACCCAAAAATGTAAATGCTATTATCAATAAATAGTGAGATACTTTTTATTTTTGGGTGAACAATCCCTTTAACATGGTACAGTTTAAATGTATATAATACTTACACTGGCTGGACACAAGTGACATTGAAAATCAATTTATTTAAAATTTTAATAAATGATCCACAATCATCCACAATCCACAATTTGTCTGGAAGGTACTGCATCTGACTTGAAATATTAATATCACATTTCAGAAAAAAAAAAAAAAAAAGACAATGAACAGTACAGTCTTGTGACTCCAGAGTATAGTAAGTTTAATTATATAGTTTTTAAGCCTTTTAGCTCCTCAAACTTGATGGACGAATGCTTTTCAAATTCAATGAATGGAAGTCTCTGAAAGAGTGATTTTTGCTGGTTTATGGAATTTGGAACAGCACATGAATGGGTTTGTTTATCAATCTAGTCTGAAACTGTCATGTACTGTACACTTCAAGTGTAATGTTGTGGAAATTGTGTTCATCATTTACTCAAGAATGTTTACGTTGAACCGTTTACCCCCATGCCATTACCAACCACATATTTTTTTCTTTCTTCCATGAAACACATAAAGAGGGAGAATGTACTAGCAGCTCTTTTCCATACCATGAAAGTGGAGGGTGATTTATAAAGTCAAGTTTCAAATTGAACAAAAATAAAAAATCATACAAATATAAAAGTCGTCCATATGACTCATGTGCTATATTCCAAGACTTCATAAGCCATATGATAGATTTGTGTAAGAAGCAGACAAAAATGTAAGTTGTTATCATTCACTGATTACCTTCCCCTATGTTGAAGCCATGAAATGGTCTACAAATGTTGTGTGAATCCACTTTTTTTGTACAGAACGGAGTTTCTGACAAACATTTCTTTACACAGTCAATGGTTGAGCAAATGATGACAAAAAATTCATTTGGGGTGTACTATTCCTTTAACAAAGACACCAAAGAGGGGACAGGACATAATTGTAGAGACAGGTGAAACACGACTCATGACGTGGGTTAGATTCAAACCTGTGTAACGTTCATGAGTACCACAGCTTCCCGCATCTGAAACGCATACGCTAACCACTCGGATGGCTTCAACTTCTCTTCCACTTACTCTCAGTCTCCAGCTATTTATTTCGTAAGGCTGTCTCTCTATTTCTGTCAATTTCTTCTTCTGTTTTTGGGAGTCTGATAAGGATGGCCAAGCCATTACATTTATCTTTGGCATTATCAGTGTATTCTATCAAAAGTCTTTAGAGATGTCTCCACAGTCCCCTTTTCCCTCCAGTCTCTTTGCTGTCTGTGAGTCTAATCTCAACAGCTCTAGATGGCAGGAACACACACACACACACACACACACACACACACACACACACACACTCACACACTCCATCAGAGACTATGGCTGCAGGTTTTGATACTCAGTGATATCATCCAGGCTGTCAAGATACTGTTGAGATCTCTCTCTCTCTCTCTCTCTCTCTCTCTCTCTCTCTCTCTCTCTCTCTCTCTCTCTCTCTCTCTCTCACTCTGCTTTGTTCTCTTTTTCACTACCTCGCTCTATCTTCACTCTCCACACACAATTATAGAAACATTAGTACAGACACATAAAGTGACACCTGTTCTTTTCTCTGTGCAAAGAATGACACACCTCCTAAATGACTCTTGAAGTGAGTCTTGCACTCCTGCTGAAAACTCCATGCTGGTCTAGGCTGGTTTATGACGGATAGTGGTGGTTTGGTGCTTGTCTAGCTGGTGGACCAGCATAGCAATGGTGTTCACTAGCAAAACTTAGTTGGTGAAGGTAATAATACAGCACAGTCTTTCTGGGTAAGCTGGTTGACAGTTAGTCTCAGACAAAGTCTGTACACTAACCATGTGGTCGCTTTCTCAATCAAGTCTGCAAATTGGATTGGCTTAGACGGACATTCCACGAGTTGACAGACACAGGACGTTTCATTAGTATGCCTGAAAGCCAAATTGTGTTAACAAGTTTCTGCGTTGATAGAATGAGCATTGAGGTGCAAAATAATCACAGATTTTGCCCAAGTTTGCCAGGTTAATGACATAAAATGTTTTAACGGTATTCAGAGTTTTGTTTGAGGCACGTAGCAGGAAGTAAAGTGAATATCGACGAGCAGAGCTGCATTTTCTGCTTTCTTTGCTTATTTATCTCTGTGAAATTCTCTATAATTAAGTTTTCTTTTTACTTAGACTCTACACATTTTATGCTCTTCTCCCATGTGTTTACTGTGCAATCACTAGAGACTTGCACGCCATTTTATAAATTATTTATTTCCCAAGTATGTCTTTTATAATTGTATGATACATCTCCAATTACCCAGCCACTGAACACCCTGTAATGGCAAAATCTACTGTGACTGGTCCCTTTACGTGTCAGTTTAAATGGGCAGATCTTTACAAATTGAAGCAGCTATAGACCCCAAAAACCTATGCCACAGTCATAGGACTGGCTATGCAAGACTAGTTGACAATTAAACTCTTTCTATTTTAAGCTGAAGTGTGGAATTTATGCACCACTAATGTCAGCAAATGGAATTGCAAAAATAATAAATCTAGAAAATCAACTTTTCTTCCATTATTTCCAAACAAATAGACATTCCTGCCTCCAAACTCATGCCTTTGATGGGGCCAGTATTGCTGTATCGGGATGAATGGGCCACTCAAACAAACAGAGGAATGTTTTAATAGAGTTACAGTACCACTGTGTTACACTTTTAAGTAAATTTAACCTACAGTACAAATGGATCAAAGTCAAAGTCAAAGTTTATTTATAAAGCACTTTTAAAAACAGCAAGTGTTTGACAAAGTGCTGTACACTTAAATCCTATATTACTGCTACAAACGACCAATGACACAAAAGATAAAAACAATTAAACAAAAGCAATAAAACAACTCTCACATAGCGTCAAATGCCAAACTATAATAATAGGTTTTAAGACTAGATTTAAAAGCAGCAAGTGTCTGAACCTGTCTGATGTACAAGGGCAAATTGTTCCAAAGCTTTGGTCCAGCTACTGCAAATGCTCTTTCGCCCCTGCTCTTCAGCTTAACCCGAGGGACAACTAAAAGCAAATGGTCAGCAGACCTAAGCGCTCTTGGCGGCGATACTGCTTGATCAGTTCAGACAGATACTTTGGTGCAAGACCATTAAGAGATTTGAAAACAAACATCAAAATCTTAAAATTAATCCTAAAATGGACAGGCAACCAGTGAAGAGAGGGAGAGAATAGGGGTAATGTGTTCCGCTTTAGGTGTACCCGTCAACAGGCTGAGCTGCTGCATTCTGGACCCTCTGCAGTCTGGAGAGAGAGGCCTGACTAATGCATACATAGAGGCCATTACAATAGT
This sequence comes from Xyrauchen texanus, assembly GCF_025860055.1. Taxonomy (NCBI): domain Eukaryota; kingdom Metazoa; phylum Chordata; class Actinopteri; order Cypriniformes; family Catostomidae; genus Xyrauchen; species Xyrauchen texanus. The sequence goes on from NC_068291.1 coordinate 26,870,350, forward strand.
CCAGACGCGATGAGATAAAAATATGAAGCAGTCTTTGAAAGTCTATAAAAGACAGGAAAGATTTAACCTTGGTGAGTTGTCTCAATTGGAAACAACTAGACTTAACTACTAAGTTAATCTGTTTATCCAATTTAAAATCACAGTCCATAATCACACCCAAATTCTTAACATGTGGTTTCACTAGTGGATTCAATTCCCCAAGATCCACCTGTAAGGATTCATAAGTGCCACCCGGCGTGAACAGCATGACTTTTGTTTTCTTTCATTAAAACTTAGGAAATTCAGTGCCATCCAGGCCTTAATTTCCTCAAGACACTGTAATAGAGGCGCTAACGTATGAGTGTCTCTCCTTTTCAAAGGCAGATAAATTTGCATGTCATCTGCATAACAATGAAAAGAGATGCCAAACTTCCTGAAAATGTGTCCCAGAGGGAGCAAATACAAGGCAAACAAAATAGGCCCCAAAATGGAGCCCTGGGGGACCCCACACGTAAAAGAAGCCGTTGAGGAGGCAAATTCTCCAAGGCGAACTGAGATAGTTCTTTCAGACAAATATGATTTAAACCATGCCAACGCAGTACCCTCAATACCAACACATTTTTCTAAGCGTGTAAACATGGTCTTATGGTCTATGGTATCAAATGCAGCGGACAGATCCAGTAAAATTAGAATCGCACAGTTCCCCGAGTCAGTAGTAAGTGACAAATCGTTAGAAACCTTCAACAGTGCAGTTTCCGTACTATGCTGGGACTTAAAACCAGACTGAAACACTTCATGGATACCATGTAGATCTAGGAATGCGTTCAATTGTCCAAATACAACCTTCTCCAGTAATTTAGACAGAAACGAAAGTTTCGAGATAGGTCTAAAATTAGCAAAGACTGTGGGATCCAGGTTAGATTTCTTGATTACTGGTTCCACTAATGCATATTTAAAAGACTTAGGTACGACTCCCGAGGCCAGGCTGCTATTAATAATCGCAAGTACAGTAGGACCAATAGTATCAAGTGAGTCTTTCAGAAGACGTGGAGGAACAATATCCATGCAACATGAGGATAATTTCATTTCAACAAAAAACTCCCTCAGAGAGACAAGAGACACCGGCACAAACTGATCAAAAACAGCAGTGTGCTCAGAGGAAACAGATAAAAAAGTCAAAGGGGGGGATATATTAGATCTAATAGCCTCAATCTTATCAATAAAAAAGTGTAAAAAATGTTCACACAACTCGGCAGAAGGCTCTAAACAAGTAGCTTGGGGAGTGTTCAGAATAGCATTAATAGTACTGAACAGCACAGCTGGCTTATGGGAATTGTTACAGATAACATTAGAGAGATACTTTGATTTCTCTAATCTAACAGTTTTTTGATATTTAGACAAACTGTACTGTAAAATATCAAATGAGATCTGTAATTTATCCTTCTTCCAGCGGCATTCCGCCCTTCTGCATTCCAGCCTTATGGCTCGTAGCATTCAGCCACGGTTGAACTCTAATTTTTTCACGAATCGTCCTGAAAAGGGCAACTGTATCCAAAATATTTTGACAAGTTAAAAAGAACGATGTAGTTAGTTCTTCGGTATTAAGCCCACATGCGGGCATTGAATAATCAACTTAATTTGCATTAAAAGCTTCAGAAAATAATTGAGCAGTTGAAGGGTTAATCGCCCGACAGCGACGTTGTGGAACAGTCACTTTGGAATCACGAGAAATACATATTTCAAATAAAACAGGCAAATGATCAGAAAAAGTGGCATTACAGACTTCGATGTTACTAATAGGCAAGCCATATGTCAAAACCAAATCTAGTGTGTGACCACATGTATGTGTGGGACTAACGACAAACTGGGTTAAGTTAAAGGACTCCACAAGATTTAAAAAAGCTGTGGCCAAAGGCCTGGCGGGACAGCACACATGGATATTAAAGTCCCCCACAATTAAAACCCGGTCACATTTAGTCATGATTCCAGCTAAAAAATCTGAAAAATCATCAATAAAGTCCTTGTTATATTTGGGTGGACGATAAACAACAGTGCATAACACAGGACAACTCAGACTTAATTCAAAAACACTCAGTTCAAAACTTGAGTAGGAGGAAGATAGCAGACGCCTACAATTTAAATGTTCTTTAAAAATAGTTGCTACTCCGCCTCCTCGTCCCGTGAGCCGTAGAGAGTTAAAATAGGTACGGTTCAGAGGTAAAACTTCAGAAAAAACACTTGACTCACCAACACCGATCCAGGTCTCAGTCACACACAACATGTCCAAGTCCTTGGATGTAAAAAAGTCATTCAAAATGATGGATTTGTTAGCTAGTGATCTAGCATTCACCAAGGCTAACCTCACTGGAGTTGAGTCTTTCAATGACTGCGATTCACGGGCCAAAGACCGATGGAGAGTTGCGTCCACATCTCTTCCAAAACGGGATGCCCGATAAACTCTGACCGGAGGCTCTTTATCCACATCCACATCAGTCACAGGTACCAACCACCTATACGCGTGATCTCCAAACCGTCTAAGCGCGTACCGACGGCAATCCACGCCAAGATCTCCAAAAATCCAGTGAGGATCGGCATTCAGGAACAGGGTCATCAAAGTTTTTATTTTTACTAACAGACCACCTCGTTTGCCACGGCGTCTGAACCGCTTTTTTCTCTTGAGACAGCATGGGGTTCGGCAGAGATAGGCAGGTAATCCACAGAGGAACGGTGGGGGGGGGTGAATTGTTTGTTCCACCCCAGTTCACAATATAGATCGGCGTATTATCCAAAGCCGATCTAATACTAAAAAGTGTTTGGCGATCGTACACTAATAGAGAGTTTGTAATTTTTAAAAAAATCAATAAAAACAAGACAAACATCCATACAACCATGAGCAGCAGACGGCTAGCCACACACACTGGCGCCATCATGGATCATTTATAGTTGACTTTAAAAAGTAGAGAGTTTAAAAAAGCTTGGTGGGGAACACATGGATCAGTATCCAAAACTCAACATATTGCTGGTGAACAGCAATGCCGGTCTTTATAACAGGGTAACACAATGCTCGCATCCCAAGATGCTTATATGGATTGTATGACTACAAATGCTCCTAGCACGATATCAGATCTAAAATAACACTTCATGAGCATGTGACTGGGTCATGAACCGCTTCCTGCTGGCATGTTGGTGAAATGGTCATGTTGTGAAGTCCGCAATTGGCACCACTCAATCAAATACCAGCATGCATCTCAGCAGGGGTGGGTGGGTACCAAAGGGCATGGTTGGAATGAGGGATTATGTAGGGGGAGTGCCAGCTGGTTCTGGTGATTGGACAGGTTTGGCCCTGGAGAAGCCAAGTAAAGGCTGCGCATATACACTCAGACTCCCACAGACACAGTGGACAATCTTACCATGATGGAGCCAACAGCCTGGTAGTGCCAGGGCAGACAGCCCATGGAGCAAACATGATCCCTTCAGTACAGCCCTGGATAATGTGTGCTGAAGGATGAGGAAATGGAGATGGAACAGGCCGACGTACACCATGTGTGAATTCTGCTGTTGCATACTACAATTTTGACTCCCGATACGGACCCCTGAATGCTGTGCTCGCTGTGCTTTAAGGGGTGAACGTGTTACCTCTCTCTAGAATGGGATTAGGCTGCACATTAGTTCCATTATCTGTACAGCTTTCTTTCTTTTTTTTTTTTTCTCCCCTTTTCTCCACAATTTGGAATTCCCAATGCACTCAAAGTCCTCGTGGTGGCATAAAGACTCGCCTCAATCCGGGTGGCGGAGGACTAATCTCAGTTGCCTATATTGCCACGTCTGGACCATCAATCCACGCATCTTATCAAGTGGCTAGTTGAGCATGTTACCGCGGAGATGTAGTGTGTGTGGAGGCTTCACGCTATTCTCTGTGGCATCCACGAACAATTCACCATGTGCCCCACCGAGAGCGAGAACCACATATTATAGCAACCACAAGGAGGTTACCCCATGTGACTCTACCCTCTCTAGCAACAGGACAAATTTGGTTGCTTAGGAGACCTGGGTGGAGTCACTCAGCACACACAGGATCCAAACTCATGACTCCAGGGGTGGTTGTTAGCATCTTCACTCGCTGAGCTACCCAGGCGCCCTCTGTCCACCTTTCTTGATTTTTGTGTGCATGCGTGCGTGTGTGCGTGCATGCATGTGTGTGTGGATGAGACAAGTCTTGTAAGGTATTTGTCAGTTTTAGTTAGACTATGCATGTTTATGACTTAAAGTCCTACACTACTGTTTCCCAAATCCCAAAAATGGGTCAAGGCTCTGTTCTGAAAGGGTTGTGGACAGCAGGGAAAAAAACAATGCGAAATGTACAGTATATGATATACAGTTAACCTAATTAAATAAATGAACCATAATTATGTATAGTTAAGGATAGCAAAATAAATTATGCCTGTGTTCAAAAAAGCTGTATTGTATTTTGGCATAAATTCATGTAATTTGGTTGAAACTAGCCAAAATAGCGAGATGGCAACATGGACAGTTTGCTTGAAATCTGTGAAAAAACTACAGATGCCATGTAGAAAAAAGATCCAGACTGTTAAATATCTCTGGTTCAAGTTCACTTGCAATAAGGATAAACATGGTTTGTGCAGTTAATTATTGGCTACTGAAATTAAATCAATTCAAAAGAGACCTTTAAAAACCCAAATTGACAATTTCTTTTCTAGTTGTCATATGAATAATTTGCATACTGTTGGGCCTATGTAGTTTACTGAAATGAAAATTCTTCATCATTTATTCACCTTCATGCCATACCAGATGTGTATGACTTTATTTCTTCTGCAGAGCACAATACAAGTGAATGGTACCAGAACTCCAAAAGCTCCAAAAGGAGTCAGTATAAAAGCAATCCATACAACTTCAGTGGTTTAATCAATGTCTTCTAAAGCGATCCGGTTGGTTTTGGGTGAGAACAAATCAAATTATAACTTATTTTTCTCTTTGTCTTACATCTTATCATTGAAGTCTCTAGGCTCTATCATAATTCCAAACACTATTACATTTACATTTATTTTTAATTTTGGGTGAACAATCCCTTTAACATAGTACAGTTTAAATGTATGTTATTCTTATATTGGCTGGACACAAGTTACATTGAAAAGCTATTTTTAAATAAATACATTTAAATATCTGCTGTTTGACTTCAAATAAGTAGTTAATTGCACTGTAACTTTAAATTTCAAACCACGATCACCAAAGAGACTGTGATCAAGATTTACAGTGAAAAAGGAGTTATAATTTGTCTGACCCAAAATCAACTGTATCACTTCAGAAGACTTTGATTAAACCACAGAGCTGAGATATTCTTCTACAAATCATAGACATCTGGGATGGCATGAGAGTGAGTAAATGATGATACATTTTTCATTTTTGGGTGAACTATCCCTTTAATACATTTCTATGTTTAATTTTAAGGATATTTGACATTTTGTGCTTGTACTTTTGTCAGACAGACACATAGGCAGATAGGCAGACAGACAGACAAGAATGTGTATCTCTCAAAACCTGCAATAGGAAGGTTTCATTATTTTATTCTTCCTATTACCTTGATATCTACTTGACTTGTTAAAGATGAGGTATCAAATTACAATGACAGCCCAAACTAAAATCAAATCTGATCTGTCAAAACATGTCGACTTCCAAGTGGAGTTACAAGTGAAATTTGACAAGCACTATGTTGCATATTCTGTTAAAGAATTTTGAGCTGTAGTAATAAATTAAGTTGCCCTTGTTTATATTTCCTTGAAGTTTGGTCCCCAAAAGTAAATTTTTAAACACCAGTGTCATTCTATTAATGTTTTTGTCCCTGGTGTCATTCAACGAGGCAGCATGACTGTCATACTGCTGCGTTTTAAATTCGGTTTCTGCTGCGAGTGAATGTTCACAAAGGCGTCCCTGTTTCCAGCCCCTCAAAAGGATGACCAGGGGACTTCACATTCAGTGTTCGCTCACAGGAAAAAAGAGAGGAAAAAGGAAAAGAGAGAGAAAGACTATGCTCCTGTCCAATGGATGATTCATGGGAAACTTTTACATGACAGATAAATGAAACAAGGAAGTAATAAGATACACATCTCTTTCCCCTGCCAGCAAGCAATTCCCATGCTTGTCAGGGCTGGTTTATGTTGGTTAGTACTGGTTTGGTGCTGGTCTATTTGGTGGACCAGTACTAGCATAGCCATGCATTTCACCAACAAATCCTAGCTGGTTGACCAGCATGGACTTTCTGATGAAGCTGGTTGTTTTAAAAGCCTGGTTGGGACATCAGGCATCCCATGCTGGAAGACAATCATCCAATACACAACACAAGCTGGTGACCAGCAATGCTGGTCTTTTCAGCATGGTCCTTAATTTAATGGACATAAAATTCTCCTTTATTTCTTTCACACATCTTCTCTCCCTTGTCCTATGGTTACAGGCTGTTGCTGACCCCCTCAGTCAGACAGGGGTGGATTAAATGAGTTTAAGAAGGAAAAAAGAGAGCGACAGAGAAAAGGAATGACCGGAGAGTCTAGTAATATTCAGCATGGCCTGGCAGCAGTCATCTAAATGCTAATCCACTATCAGGTACACAGTGACTCACAGTCTTGCGGCTCTGTAATGGCTCTATCAGTGTATGCCAAGAAATAACAACAGCTTAATGTAATTAAGAGTGTTTACAAACTTGGGTCCTCTTTAAAAGAACCAAACTCAGACCTCTTTAAGTGGACCAAAAAGTAAAGCGTTTGAAAATGGACCTGGTTCTCTTTGTGTTCACACTGTCTGTGACCTTGAAAGTGGGTAAGATCTCTTTTTGATCAACTTGACTTTTATCACAGACTCGGGCAACATTTTTTCATTGAAAACAATAGCAATGTATTCCTTTCATGCGTCATTCCAACCCTCGAGTCTTCATTTGCACAGAACACTGAGGAAAGATTTTTGAGATGGTTTTGTGAGGAGTTTAAATAGTTTTTATCAGCAGCTTAATCTGTCATCTCCATAGAAACAAAATAAGCGGCTCATCGTATCTCGTCTCTGCACGTCATCATTACTGGTGTACGGTAACTTGACAGGGTCAAACAAGTTTGGCATTATGCGAAAGGGAGAATCAAGTGAGCCTGGAGCGCTTTGTGTTCACAATGCACGTTATTACCGAACCAAAGGCTGCAAGCGAACCATACTCGGACCACCTCCCGAGATGGTCTCGGTTCGTATCACTTTAAAGGGGTCCGAGATCATTTGGATTGTTCACATATGAGCAGTGGTGGGTAGTAATGCATTACATTTACCCCGTTACATTTACTTTGAGTAACTTTTGGGGGGAAAAAATTACTTTTAGAGTAGGTTTAAAAGTGGATACTTTTTACTCTCACTCAAGTACATTTCTAATGATTTTTTTTTACTTTTAATTCTTTACAATGGGTGGCGTTACTGTCGTTACATTACTGGGTTTAATTTGAATTAATGTGTAATTTATTGAGAGTTTATTGAATGGGACTTTTACGAGAGCAGATGTTCACAGCTACGCACGATGAGACGCTCTCACAGACTGTCACTCAAGTAATCAGTGCAGCAGCATCAAACTCTTCAAAGTGAAACACTTTCTTCGCTCCACACAGTGAAAAAAATAATAGTTTCGTCATGCATTGCCTTCATTTAACACCAAGACAATCAGATATTTGAAGATTAAATTCATAGCTCCAACTTCAGGCAGCACACTGAGGTAAGTTTTGGCTCTAATTCTAACGCAGGCTTTTCTGTGTAATGAGATAATAATTTTAAGGGTGATTCTGTAACTGGGATCTTATGATATCAGTTTTTAAGAGTACATTTTTAAATCAGTGCAGCAATATATCAGTGCGCTTTGTCCCGCGTCCCACATGTCATAAACATTATGTATGCATTTACTCCGTGTCCTCGCGGGGGTACTGGATACTATCAAGCTACTTCAGGCGGATTAACTGTATTAATCCATGTAAACATCCATGTTAAGATTAAATCACTGCCATTCGCGTGATCGATAACTGGAGTGTGAACAGACGGCATTTCTGCGCATGCACAGTCAGGTGCGATGGGCACGCACGCGCGTGTGAGATGTGCGCCGCAAGGCAATTGTGGCGACGAGAGTGGCTGTGTCCACAATCATTCACAGATTCACTATTACCTATATAGAAAATGGCAGTTAGTGCACTATATCTCAGCAGTACTAGTGAATGAAATGAGTGAATTTGGACGAGAGTGTCAGAGCTCTGGGGCTGTTGCAGAAACAACATCACATATTAAATGTTTTAATATTTGGGCCTTGTTATTCTTATTTAATAATATATAAATACAATAAATCTTCATTCTATTTGTCATTTCTAATAATCAATATTTATTGGTGGTGGCGTAGTGGCTAAAGCACAGGGCTGTTAATCAGAAGGTCACTGGTTCGAACCCCATGGCCACCACCATTGTGCCCTTGAGCAAGGCACTTAAATCCAGGTTGCTCCAGGGGGATTGTCCCTGTAATAATTGCACTGTAAGTTGCTTTGGATAAAAGCCTCTGCCAAATGCATAAATGTAAATGTAAATGTAAAAATATGTTATTTGAATCCAGTAATGATTTGTCAAAAAAGTAATTTACAACATTCAGAATTAAATAAAACATTGCAGGAGTGAAGGAAGCAGTAGTAAACTCCCAGCTCTTATGTCTTCCCCATAGTGGATTGTGAGAAATTAACCATTATCGAGTGTACTTGAAATGTACACTTGAAATAAGAGTGCAATGTGGAAAAGAATGAGTGAACAAAAGTAGGGAATGAGTGGCTCACTAAGAATTCAGACACTCGTACAAAATAGCGAAAACTGGAAATAGTGCACCATATAGTGGATAGGGGGTGGTTTGAGACATTGCGAGTGTTCTACGATTGGAGTTGGTGCCCTACGTAGGTTGTGTACTCTGCATTTAGAGAGCGGCGGTACTGCTGTACAGAACAAACGAAATACATACGACACTGAAAACTGTAAATACAATGAAATAAGAATCCACACAGGACATTAAAAGATATGAAATAGCGAAAGAAGGCATTAATAAAGCATGATCCTGCTTTGGTTTATATTTCAGCATTATATATAATATCCTTGTGGGACATTTTCACATTTTCACTGTGATAATTACTAGAAATGGTTCCAAACCTCTCTTATTGGCAAATTCATCCAGATCTGAAAATAACCCTAAAAGGGATAGTTCACCCAAAAATTACACTTCTCATTATTTACACACCCTCATGCAACCCCAAATGTGTACTGTATGAATTTCTTTCATCTGTTGAACTTAAGTGAAGATTTTTAGGAGAATGTCTCAGCTCGGTAGGTGCAAGTGAATGGGTGGCAACATTTTAAAGCATACAAAACAAACATAAATCAGCATAAAAATAATCCATAAGACTCCAGTGGTTATATCAGTATCTTCAGAAGTGAAGTGATAGGTGTGGATGAGAAACAGAGAAACAGATCTCTTTCACATTATTCTTGTGTTTTTGGTGATTTACATTCTTCTCTGCACATCACCCCCTGCTGTCTAGCAAAAAAAAAAAAAAAAAAGTATTAAGGCTAACTTTTATACTACATTTATGCATTTGGCAGACGCTTTTATCCAAAGCGAATTACAGAGCCCTTATTACAGGGACTTATTATAGGGACAATCCCTCTGGAGCAACCTGGAGTTAAGTGCCTTGCTCAAGGACACAATGGTGGTGGCTGTGGGGCTTGAACCAGCATCCTTCTGGTTACCAGATTACCAGTTATGTGCTTAGACCAATACTACCTTAGCAGCTACAGAGCTAAAATATTATTTAAAAAAATTAATACTCTTTCATCATTTCTCTACCCTCATGTTGTTCCAAAGTAGTTTGTGGCTTTGTATTATGTGGAACACAAAATATGTTAGACAGAATATTAGGGACTGACAGTCTCGGTCACCATTCACTTTAAATATATATATATATATATATATATATATATATATATATATATATATATATATATATATATATATATATATATAAAACATTCACGAAAAGTAAATAGTGACTCATTCTGTCTAATATCTCCTTATTGAGTTGCATGGAAGAAAAAAAATCATGAATGATGACAGAATTACCATGAATAATAATAATAATTTTGTAGTACATGTTCAATGTGTATTATGTAATGGAATATAGGGGATTAAACATCTATTATGTCATTTGTGAAAGTAACAAGTTACTACTTGAGTACTCTTTTAATTGGATAATTTCTTACTCTTACTCAAGTAATTATTTATGTTAGTACTTTTACTTCTACTTGAGTAATTATGTTTTGAATTAATTGTACTTTTACTTGAGTACAGTTTTTGGCTACTCTACCCACCTCTGCATATGTATCCTGCAAACCGTGCTAAGACCCCTGAAACAGACCAAGTGTGAAAACGCCCAGAGTGACGCCGAGTTAGCACTAGAATTGAGGAGGGGGGAGTGTGACCTTTCAAAGCAGCTCACACTTGGAAGTACAGAAAGTTGACATTGGTTCCCAAAGGCAGGGATGTCACAAACGTCTTGATCCATAAAAATCTCCAAAAGCTGTTTTTCCATCATCCATTAATCCTCATTATTATTGCAGTACATCTGTTGGGATTTGTGAATTGTTCATATGACTGTCATAGACTTTAGATGTCTGCACTGTAGTAGATGTGCCTTTGGGCTTTGAGTAGAAACACACGTATGTTGAATTGTACATGCCATATGAGTACTTGGAGGCTAATGTGCATGGAATAACAGAATAATGCTCTAAACCTGAGGCACGTATTGTCCATGGTTCATTTGAATTGCCTAATTGATATTACCTCTTCAATAGCAAGTTTAACTTCAAAGGAAATTCAAAACTACATGTCAAATCGAATAATTTTTCTATATCATCTGTGCATGTTTAACAGCTGGTTTTGAATTGAAAAGACCATACTGAGATTCTGATGCAGCAACATATTTGTTGTTCTGTAGGAAAATGATCGTATAAAATGTGTAATTGTTTGATATGCTACCAAACACAGCACAAAAATAAAAACAAACACTGTTCCATTTTATTGATTGTACTCACCTTATAACAGCAAGGTGAATATATTGGGTTGCATTAGGAATGTCTCTTGTAAACAATAATTTTCAAGAACTCAAAGGGGAGGAACTCAGGAAATTGTAAAAATCTGGGTCTGATTCAATGCGTGTGTGTATTTGTGTTTGTATTGGCTGTGTACAGTGTCAATGCATATGTGTTTTTGTGTGTGTATTGCCTGTGTACAGATGCTGGTCATGTAATCTGAGGTACACAGTTGCCTTTTGGCACATTATTGCAAACAGTACGGCCACAAAACAGATCCTAATAACAAAGCATCCTGTAATACTTTCTGTTCTCAAATAGTGAGATATTCATACTTTATACAACAGTTAGGCCTAGTTCTGACTCGCTAATGTGATTGGACAAACAGTGTTCCAAAATTGCTGATATTTAGTATAAGAAAGGAGGACTTCACTGTTTATATGACTCCACTCGTGTTCACTTCAAAAAAAGAAAAAAATAATCAGTTCATTTTCATAATCAGTATTTTTGTCTTGTTTTCCAGAAAAACTTCTAAACATCTTTATAACCAGATGAATTTAGATAAGTCTGCAAAAATTTGTGAAGCTTATGCTTAAAACAAGAAAATATTATTTGCCAATTAAGAAAAATAAACCTGTTTTCTCTTTGAATTAAGTTTTTTTTTTTTACCCCATAGGGAAATATGTTTTTTCTTGCCTTAAGCATAAACTTGTTTCCTGAAAACAAGATATTTAAAAATATATGATGTATTTTTACTTCTAAAGTAAATGTATGTTTTTAAAGAATTTTCTGTTATTTTTACTTGAAAATAAGACAATGTACTGAGTAAGAAAATTATTGTTTGCAGCGTTGCTCAGCGATACATAATGGCAGAGGCACATATTTACTATTGAGGGTATGAGCATAAGGGTAGAAAAATGATGAAAGAATATTCATTTATGGCTGATCTATCACTTTAAAGAGATAGTTTAACCAAAAATGAATATTCTCTCATCATTTACTCATCCCAGATGTGCAAACCATATTTGCAATGCAAGTCAAATATAGGGGCACCATATTAAGGGGGTTGCCAGAGTCACACCGAGGGGGCGCAATTGGGGCACCAATGTAGGTACAATGTACCTACTATCCTCAAAAATAGTTAGTTGCACCCCTGCATAGTGGTTGATATTGCGTTGGCTTTTTTAAAACTATTTTCACTGGTGGTGCAAAATAAATAGTAAACATACTCCTGTGATTACCTTAAACCTTCTTGCTCATGTAATACTGTTTAAAAATCATATTCAGCGCCTGTCCATTGGCATCTATGTGTGTGTCAATCAGGTTTTCCCAGTGTGACAATCATATAATCATTTGCTCTATTTGGTACTTAGAGAGCTGCACTTGCACTTTATGACTTTTTACAGTTAATCTTCCCTGCAAAAGTGAGTGTGTTTGATTTCTGTGGCAGATCATTTATTTTGAACTTTATTTGCGTACTCTTGTGTTCCACCCAACCTTCTGTGAGTGCGAATCCGCTAGAGGGAAAAGCTGTGTGTTTTGAAGTGGGATGACTGGGAGCCTGAAGTGTAGTTTAGGAGTTCTTCTCTGATTTAGAGAGCAGTTGTGAATACTCATCTGAATAATTATACCCCCTCTCTTCTTTCTACTGTCAGTCCAAATACTTTCCCTGCGTACATTAACGGCAGCTACGCACAAACCCTGCCCTAGATATTAGCGCTGTCCCTCAAAAAATGTAAAAAAGTCACAACAAAAGTCAATATCACTGCAATCATATTTAAATTGCCACTGGGTCAGCATGACAGTAAAACTTCAACAAGAGCTGTGAGTGCAAGCAAACCCCATCAAGCAGAGATACACATGAACTGATATCCAAATGTAATGGAATGTAAGAAAGAGCCCAAAGGTAAAACTGCATAGTGCAGTGTGATCACAATTAGTTAAAGCTCTTTTTCTGAGCTTTATGTAATGTTACATTAGCACAATCAAGCTTTATGAAGATAAAAAAGCATGAATGGAAATGAGAGAGAAAGAGAGAGAAAGAAAGTGTGAGAGAAAGAAACAAAGAGCTGCAACTGTTTAGTCAATTCGGCCCCCTTACGTCACACTGGTAGCTGTGTGATCGTCTGCATCACAGAATTACCATGACAACACAAACTAATTTGGCACTGAGGGCAAAACATTTCCACCCCTCTCTCTTTTTCGCTCCCTATTTGCATTTCTAACCAAATGTGAGTGAAAGTCCCTTTTTGCTGACTTCATGCTTGATGTTTTGTTGTGTTTATGAGTGATTATCAAGCATGAGCAGTTGTACTAGTGGAGATAATTAGTGCTGTTTAGTGTGTGGTGCTGGTGCATTAGCTTTGAGAGAGAGGCTTGTGCTCTAAGATTCACTTTCTAACTGTGTTACAAGTGAACTCGCTGAAGTCAGAATAAAAAAGGCAGAAGGCCAAAAAGGGTGAAACCAAAAATCTAAATATATATATATATATTTATTATTATATTTTGCATAAAGACAATGTTAAAAGCCTATGTCTAGGACCATTATTTTATTTATTTTTTTTCCACTGGGGACAGTGAGACAGAAAACAGGAAATGGGGAACAGGGAATGTTACAAGCCAGATTTGAACTCAGCTCACCTGCATGAGCACTAACCACTATGCCACAGCTTCAGAAAGTGTGTCTTTTTCACTTTAAAAGAAGGACTACAGAAGGATGTCAAATAAAAGTTAGTGGTGTGCTGACCTACATGTACAAATATAATTCAGAGATAAAAGTGGGAAGAAATGGTTGGACAGACAGACAAACAAATATGCTGCCACACTTCGAGAGCTGAATATCATATATAAATACCATAGATAGACGGACGGACGGACAGACGGTCGGACGGACGGACAGACAGATAGATATCTAAAGATTGTATTCATAAGCTGTTTAAAATCATCCCTGAAAAATACTTTTAAACTGAAATCTGAAATTACATTGACCCAGTCTTAATTAATTTGTACAAAGCCATTAGACTTTGGAGTGAAGTTAAAGTGTTCTAATGAGAATGGCTCTCCTCTTCCCATGGGAGTACTGATCAGGTTTTTAATGTAAACATAAGCACTGCACAAAGACTACAAACAACATTCACTAGAAATCTGTTGATGACATCAAGATGATGCATCCCGACTTATGCTTCCCTTGGGCTCTACATTTGTAATTATCAACACTTAACTTCTTTTGCATTTCCAAAAATAATTAAAAAAAATAAATAAATCTCAATTAAAATCTTTAAAAAAATTCACCTCTCTAACTAAGATTTGTCAAACAGTTGTAGAATATTGTAGACGCACACCAAACCCACAACCTATAGAAACAGCCCCAATAGTAGAGCACAATTTTTAGGTAATATAGAGTTGACCTTAAATAGTTACGCTGGAATATGTTATCTACAAACAAAATTACATTAATTGTGAATTGTTGATATTGAATAATTGAATCTTTTGACTGCCCTAGTTACATTACTTGTTGCAAAATGTTGCCTGATTTATTATACATAATGAGGTACTGTACCATATGCTTGTATATTTTGGTATTGTTCCAACCCTATCCAATGGGTACAAAGCCAGCACAATTCCAATCTCTAAAGCTTATTAACACTGGCAAATGGCTAATTATGTACAGCTTTGTTTGTACCACTGCTCTCAAAATCTCAGTTTTCACTTAGTTTTAAGGGCATCTAATTTGCCTGTCTGTCTGATTGCAGTGTACTCAGATGAGCCCCATAGTGCTATGTGTTTTGAACACACAACACTATGTCTTACCATAAAATCAGCTATGCATATTAAACTCTAAAGATTCATCTTTGAGTATTGGATGTTTTTTATTGATTTTTTTCTGAATGTTATTAATTATGCAATTGGAATAATACATATTTAACTGACAAATAAATTGTTAAACTTGATTCTATTCAGATATATTCCGAATTTATTGGCTTTAGTAGGTTTTGTCAAAATCCATTTTATTGAGTTAGTATACACTAATGGCCCAGCGTTGATGGAGCATCGAGCGTGTCAATTGGTACCATAGCTTTCTGACTAACTATTAGCCATTAACTAAGTGTACCTAGACTGTAGGGACTAAATATAATCATTATTTAGAACAACGTAATGTTGGTCGACCCATCTAAATAGTGTAAGTCATTACCTCTCATTACTGTTAATATTATTCCATTTAAGAGTATATAGGAAACTATAGGGACTAATCAATAGTACTATTTGGATACAGCATTGGCCAGTCTATCCAGATAGTATTAGTGATTGCCTCTGGCTGAGGATAATGTTGCTTTAAATAAGTGTATTCAGATATAGTGGAACTAAGAAAAACAACCATTTTGACAAAGGTAAGCTGGGAGGAACCTGTCTAAAAAGTATTATTAATTTACCTCTGGCTAATGACCCAAGGTGTACAGACACACCAGTTACCACATTTCCAAAGAAACCCACCAGTTTGTCCTAGTGTTGAGCTCTGCTGGTCTTTTACCATTCCCTTAGACAAGAGGGAAATAGCAAGTTTTCATGTTAAGTAGCAAGTCCTGAGCCTCAGTGTTAAATAATAAAGACGATGCAGCCGATTAAGTGATTAGGTGAGATTAACTTTTATCTGCAGTTTTTAATGCTTCACAGTTTCTCTTTTTTCATATCACACTCGGCGAAGCCGCAACTGTAATTTACATTTTCATGATAGACTCACAGGAGGGGAATTTTGATGCTCATCTACATATCGAGACATGACCCCTTTTGTAAATAAAATGTAATTATAAAATCATCATCAATATTTCTGCATCTCACTGTGTACATGTGCAGTCATCTGTGCAAATTTAGTTTAATAAAATCAAGTCTCCTCTAGGCTACCTGCATTGACAAATACTTGCAAGCGAAACTAAAATTTCAGGTCTGTAAATATTTTATAGTGTCAACCGTGCAATATAGCACACAAGCTCATTTGTTTCTGGAGTTACATTTATGCATGCATGAGGTTTTCGCAACATGTCTTTCTTCCCACAGACTATCCATCTTTCCTAATGAGAGCCGGGAATCCTTTGAGCACATAATGCAATAATCACAAAGTATGAAACCCTGGGACCTCAGGCTTAAGCCAGATCATAGAAAAACATACAGACAAATTTAGCAGCATCGTGTGTGCCACACATCATGATGTGATTTGTTTTGGAAGAGATTTATTTGAAGCATATGATGTGTGCAGTTTTTGATTTTCTCTTCAGTTGTTGGGATCAATCGCATGTTTCTAGCGGTACAGATGGTGGTACAGATGCTGTTCGAAACCAGAACTGCAACAAAATGCAAACATGTTGCCCAAACCTCTTTAAATATTACACATTCCATGATAATCTATCTGATAGCTACTCGCTGGAGTTGATAAAGAGCTGCCACAAATTAGCAATGATAATTGCAGACAAATCCATCCATTCACGTGACACTGCTGATATTCTATTACAAGCAACAAGCCACGAGAGACTGTACATTACAGAGATTTACCACATTTACAGTGAGTAAGGAGTGTTCTTAACCTAAAACCCCTTTACGTGTTGTACAAACACACAGACTCAAGTGGCTTATTGCTTTTATAATATAACAGTAACAGCACTATGATAAAACATTTACTTGAAAATGGTAAACAGTGTGCCCAAAACAACCACATCGGCATAACCAATGGCTTGAACTAGGGTTGGAACTATCTGTTTGTTTGACCAATGTCAGACAAGTGAAGTATTTGGGAGCGCTGTATTAATATTTTGTTTTTGGCAATTCTGGAGTGTGTTTCCCTTACAATGACGTAACTCACTGCTTGACCACCATAGTACGATGCATCATTAGAGAAATAAACTAGCTAGTCACAACTCCCGAAATCGCAGTAACTATGTCGAACATGCATCATTCAAATCACTTTGATTCAATAAAATAGAGCTGTCATTAGTGATGTTTCGCAGGGTGTGGATTAATAATTTGTGTGGATATTAAATTATAAAAGCTAATTTACAGGTACACCAGAAAGCTGTTTAATGCACGAAAGCAGCTGAAGACACGAAAGCGGTGTGCACTGCGTAATGCAACAGATATATTGTGCCGCAATAGTGGGGTTTCACTTTACATCAGACTCCAGAGTTCACGTGATACAGTAGAGTACATATGCACATGCACACTCTTCAAAAACATTTAAGAACTTCACATAAGCCCTGTTCTCCAACAGAAACACAGCATGTGTTAAATTGCTTTCTATTAACATTCTTTAATCACTTAAACGGCTGCATTTGTGTATACATTACATTGTAAACAGAATAGAATGTAAGATATATATGGAATAAAATATAATGAAGCCTCAAGTGAAGTGAAATTATGTCCACACAGCAATCTAACAAGGAACTATGCTTCTAACCACAGATAAAGAGTTGTAGTTCAAACCACACAACTTTGCAATGCCGTTTGCGAATGTTCGTTGGAATGTTAGTTTCGGGAAACACCAAATCGTTGAACTATGTTTGTAACAATGGAAATTGCGACCATAGTTGGCTAACTGCTTGGTGGTGGTAGTAATGCAGACATCACACACTTCAGCTTTAATAATTATCGGAATAAACAATAGGTGTGCATTTAAAGTAATTTTACAACAGCTTTGAATGTAGCTGATTCAATCTTAATTTTAAGTCTTTTATTAATTTAAAATTAATTAAATTACATTTTTAATTAATTTTTAATTTAAAGTATCTGTTTATAAAATATGTTTTATGCCAAATAGCATTCATTTTCTAATTATCTAGTGATCTAGTAATATTGTATGCAGCAGTATTTCTCAAGTATCCACAGCCCAGCAAAGTGCCATGTATAATGACAAAACCTGAAAGAGAACCACTGAATCGAACACAGCATGTTATGAATCTAAAAGAGAGAGGAAATAAATACCTACTTGGAGGGATGAATTTGACTGGGAGGAGTATGAGCAATGAGACGGAGTGATGCTCTGCACTGTCTGTCGGATGCATCCCAACTTGGCTGACAAGTAAGTTACTATCCTGTTAATTTTAATTGTGAAAACTGTTTGAATTTCCTTTTTTCGCTTTAACTAACTTCATGCATTTGTCTACTTTACATGATCTGACCACAATACTGCAGTTGCCAGCCACCATATTACTGTGTGTGTGGTGCTGATTTAAGTTGACTGACTGAAGCAAGGTTTAGATAGTTGAATACATAGAACACCGATGATAATATTGCTTATGAACAAATTATATTTACACCACAATAATTATAAAAAAACATTTCCTTAATTTCTCTACAGACAAGTAACTTTTTTACTCAGACAAGTGAATGACCAGTATAACTTCTCCAAAATAAATAAATAAAAAATCCACTGAAATCTATGTCCACACTCCCGAGGCTCTTGTTTGATCTGGGTTTTGAAGAAGGTGTCACAAAGCTATGACCTCAGACAGCGAGGACCTGATCTGGAGCTTTGTATGTCACTGTAAACATTGTGGGTGAAATTTTATGTTTAGGTTTATGCTGATGTTAAGCATTAAAGGAGAGGTCAGGCCTTTCGAATCTAGACATTCCTCAGAAAGAGCAGTCATATAAATGCCCAACCTATTGATTGCTTATGGTTCAAAACACACACATGATTCGGAACCATAAGAGGTCAGTAGTTTACTGTCTTTTGACTCTGACCGTACTTTTTATTATTTTCATCTCATCGTTTGAGAAAAATAAGGTGCACAGTAGTTTTAAAACTGGGATCCTGGGACCCCCAGAGGTCCACAAGGGGATGTTAGGGGGTCTGCGGAACAATAGAGAGAGAGAGAGAGAGAGAGAGAGAGAGAGAGAGAGAGAGAGGATCCCAGTTTTAAAACTACTGTGCATCTTAATTTTCTGCAGATGATCTGGTGCTGCTGTCAGCTACTGCACATGGGCTACAGCAGCACCTGGAACTGCAGGAGAACTACTGTCGGAACTGGGCCCTGACAGTCAATCTGAAAAAAACTCAAATTATGATTTTCCAGAAAAGAGCCAGATTACAGGACACCAGATACACTTTCACTCTGGGGAACACTGCAATAGAACACACCCAACCCTACAACTACCTCGGTCTAAAAATGAGTGCTTCAGGGGGTTTTGGTCTGGCAGTGAATGCACTAAAAGAGAAAGCTAGAAGAGCATTCTATGCTATTAAGGGCAAATTTTGTTAAATTTAGTTGACATTCCTGAAACAATCTGGTGTAAGATCTTTGATAGTATTATAATGCCTATTGCTCTGTACGGATTTGAGGTTTGGGGTCCACTCTGTCTGGCAGATTACTCGAGATGGGACAAACACCCCATAGAATCCCTGCATGCAGAATTCTGTAGAAACGTTCTAAGAGTTCAGAGAAGAACACCTACTAATGCATGCCGGGCCAAACTAGGCAGATACCCCCTTACAATACATATTGAAAAGCAATCCCTCAAATTTTGGACACACCTAAATTCAAGTTCCCCTAACACATTGCAACATGAAGCCCTTAAAACCGAAGAGCTGAAGCCTAAAACCAGTCGCCTTTGTCAGCTGGCTCTGAAACTCACAAACCCACTAACAACTAACAAACACCAGTTTCAGACCAGCACTGCTGAACAAAACCAGATCAGAATAAACCAAATCATAAAAGAAAGCAAAAATTCATATTTGGACCATTGGGAAAATGAAAGTACAAACCAAAGCAAACTGGAATGTTATCAGGCCCTAAAGAGAACATATAATCTGGCAGAATATCTGCACACTGTAAGAGATCCAAAACAGAGACGGATCCTCATCAATTACAGACTCAGTGATCACAGTCTGGCCATAGAAAAAGGCAGACAAAGACAAACATGGCTTCCAAAGGAAGAACGAGTCTGTGCTCACTGTGACACAGGTGAGGTCAAGACAGAGACACAATTTCTCCTTCACTGTGAGAAATTTACAGAGGTGATAGAGAAATATCTCCACAAATTCTCATACCTCATGCCATAGTTTTCCAGTTTGGCAGAAACAGATCAGAGTCTGGTGTTACTGGGGGAGGACCATCATGCATCAGTTGCAGCTAAATTCATTTTTGAGCTGCACACCCTCAGAAACCAATTACTGCCTTAATGTACTTCATTCACAGTACTTTTATTCTCTTATGTTCATAATGTCACGTTAATTGCTTATTTTATTTTATATTGTATAATGTATATTGTTATTATAGTTATTATAGTTATTTTATTTGATTCATTACCTGGCACCTTATTTTAATTCTATCTTATCCTTTGTCTTGTCAT
Organism: Xyrauchen texanus; assembly: GCF_025860055.1. Taxonomy (NCBI): domain Eukaryota; kingdom Metazoa; phylum Chordata; class Actinopteri; order Cypriniformes; family Catostomidae; genus Xyrauchen; species Xyrauchen texanus. The sequence continues at coordinate 26,890,807 of NC_068291.1, forward strand.
TATCTGTTTTGTGTATTAATGCTTTGGCAATATTGTATGTAAACACAATCATGCCAATAAAGTACTTTTAAATTGAAATTGAAAATTGAGAGAGAGAGAGAGAGAGAGAGAGAGAGAGAGAGAGAGAGAGAGAGAAACAACACAATAGCTGCTTTTCTACTCTCGGGCCAGTTCGAGCCAGGATTATCAACTGGCCAGCGGGGCCAATGGACCCTTTTCACACGTCTGCGTGCTGCGAAGCGGAAGCAGTCAGTTAAGGCTAATCTTGAATTGAGGTGAATCAGGGACCACAGCAAATTAAAATGTTGCTTACCCATTTGCTCTAAGAGCAAAATAAAAAAATCAACAATTTTGCTTTCACAGCTTTATAAAAGACTATAAAAATATACAGCACTTGATAACATCAGTAAGAAGAGCAAAACAGGCCAAATTTTCAGTCACAACCTCAGCAGCTGTGTTAGAGGCCTCATCGCAGCTGTGGTAACTGATTTTTTAAAACTCATTCCAGGGTAATTTAAAACAAAGTACAAGGTTATAAATTTACAATAAAAAATGTTTAATTTGGAAATATAAAAAACTTCATTACATTTAAATTGCAAAAGAAGGCTGAAACATGTCATAACATGTCTGTGAAAAGGATCCATAGCCCCGGAACCAAAGCCGTGAGATCAAAATCCATCTGCTTTCCCAACACCGGGCCAATAGCTCCACAGCATTGCCCTAAAACCTGTCCTTAATAGAGCGCAACAGTCCAGTTCCAGAAGTAAAAATCCCATTAATTTATCCCATAGACAAAATTATTTTCAATGGTAACAACACAGACCTAAAGTGAGCTACAAAGTTGTTCACCAATGGTATTATGCTTCCGTTGAAGCCATCCATCCAAGTTATTTAAACTTCATTATTTAAAAAACATGTTTGATAGTGGAATTCATGGTAAATAACTACATTACACATGGTACAGTAGAGAAAGATCCAGTAAAACTTCATTTTGATGATCCCAAGTAGATATTTAGCTGACTATAAGTGACTTATTAACTGGCTTGCTATAGCTAACAAACAGTGTTTCAACAAACATTCAGTAGACAATCAAAAGCTTGTAAAACAGCAGCAAAATATCAGATTATCAACGACTTGCTATAGTGTTTCAACACTAACAGTGTTTCAACAAACATTTAGTAGACTATCAATAGCTTGTATAACAGCAGCAAAATATCAGATTATCGACGACTTGCTATAGCTAGTAACAGTATTTCAACAAACATTTAGTAGACTATCAATAGCTTGTATAACAGCAACAAAATAACAGATTATCGATGACTTGCTATAGCTAGTAACAGTGTTTCAACAAACATTTAGTAGACTATCAATAGCTTGTATAACAGCAGCAAAATATCAGATTATCAACGATTTGCTATAGCTAGTAACAGTATTTCAACAAACATTCAGTAGATCTTTATTATATTTATTATATTTTTTCTTGTCTACAAAATTACAGACAAAGTTTTGTGTGTGTGTGTGTGTGGAATTTTTTTAGGTTACAAACGGGTAATTACAAGGGTATTATGCTATAAATGTGGTTTATCAGGACATTTCTAATGTTCCTATAATTTAAATCACTTAAAAAACATACTAAAAGATGTTTTATTAAAAATGTGAAAATGCAGAAAGTTTTTTGTGAGGGTTAGGTTTAGGGGTAGGGTTAGGGTTAGGGGATAGAATCTATAGTTCATACAGTATAAAAATCATTATGTCTATGGAGAGTCCTCATAATGATAGCTGTGTGTGTGTGTGTGTGTTTGTGATTTCTTCAACATTAACAAACACAAGACAAAAAAGAAGGATGATTAAACTATTTTATTAAAGCTGTTGACTTAAATATGACAAGAAAAAAAATATTACTGCACAATTTTAACAGTGCAAACATAAACAAAAGAATATGCATTTAGCAAATTATCTGTTTATAAAAGAGGATTTTAGATATGGATTCATCTGATCTAATAATCCAATATGTTGGGGATTTCACTGCTTGAGCTTGAGCATGAGATTAACATGACGAACTCCAGCAAAACAAACTGCTTTACAATGGGTTACCTACCTCACTCAAACATATCCTATTTATAAATTATATTAATCATTATATACAAAACATATATGTAATACTACAACTTACATCTTTGCACAGACATCATAGAGAATGAACAGGTGAACTTGACCTAAATTACACGTAAGTAATATGCCTTGTGTTGTGAACACGCTGCTTCTGTAAAAACAATGCAATATCCTAAACTGGCTAAATACAGAAAACGAATAACAGTCTCTAAAACATGAAGAATTCAGAATACAGCAGACTAACATCTAAAGAGTTGTTAATACTTCAGGATATTAATTATATATATTATTATTTGGAGTTCTGGTTTCACAGCAAGGACAGTTGTGCAGTATTTTGTACATATTTTGTACATCTTAAATATGTTTGGTTCATGTTTAAATTAAGAAAATGTTTATACATTTTTCCTAAAATTTACTGAAATTATTCAATATTCCATATTACTCCATATCAAATGTTATGATGACTCAGTCTGCTGTGCTCATTTTGAATTCTAAAAAAAAAATGTCAGAAAGATTATGTATTTTAAACTGAGATATGAGTACGACAATACAACACTATATTTTCTGCACTGTTTCTGGTACATCAGATTCTATAAAGAAGAAACTGTGTCATAAAGATTTGCTTCATGCACATAAACCAATTAAGATATATTTATTTGCAATTTATTTTTATGAACAGTTTTCTCAAAGGACCACCAGAGAGCATGAAATCTGTGTAGAGCAATATTAAAAAATCTTAATGACTTTTTAATAACAGTTTTGTATGTATTGCAAGAAATCTGTCTAGAGTGACATAAAAGTGCCTCTGATTTCATTTTTATTTATGGTTATTTACAAGTTAATGTCTATTGTAGGCAAATTGGAAAAGAAAACTGAGGTGAAATACAGAGTATTTGATGTTTTTAGGGAGCTCATAGGCATCTCTGCTGTGTAGGGGATTTAAACAGATCTGTCTGAATACTCAGTCTATTCAATTGAAGCAAAAGGCACAGGAAACATGAAATTGATTTGACTGACCTCTATATTCTTTAAAAAAATTTGCACCAGAATTTCAGAACCCCCTTCTGAGGTTGATTATAGAGTTAGACAAATAAATGCTGAGTGGGTTGTATTCTAAGCTAATGCCTGCGGACACACTTGTCTACATTTATTCATACTTAAACGTTCTCCTCCTGGTGTTCAGGGCTCTTCCTGTGCCCGGAAATGCTCTGTACAGCTGTCTCTTTTTTATTCAGTAGAACCACTGTTCAGAAGTGCAATGAATAAATGACATGCATCTTTTCTTATTTTTACCCTTTCGTCTTCTCCTCTGATTCCCTTTCATCTTTTCTTGCTTATATTCCTACAGTATCCACTGAATTATTCTTCAGGGATCAATAAAGCATGTGCATTATCTATCTACACACATATCTATGTATTTCTATCTGTCTGTCCATGTGTCCTTCCAAACACAACCCCCTACCAATCCATCCATCCATTCATCCATCCATCGTTTGCTAAAATGTTGGTATGCCGCTATTTTGAGGCCATAATTTTAAGTACAAATACAAATAACTGATATTGTTACACCTTTATCGGTCCATTCAAATCTTACTGAAAAATGTATTTACTAAAGACCACACTTTTAACAGCATTAAGCCATAAACTGCAGCAAAATGCACCATACTGTAGAATTACAACAATTGACATTGTAATGTCAACATTAATCTGAACATAGAGAAAACAGATATGAAAAGTCGCTGTCAAAGAACATTGCATTCATTTTCAACCATTTTCGTCTGTGTCGCACTCTATTTCCTTGCTTCATCAGCACTATGGTTTCTTTTTCTGTGCCTCTTACCTGGGGTGTATGAAATGGCATGCTCATGTTTTTTCTCTTATATAAAATGAGTTTCTTACAGTCTCACAATGTGTGTGTGTGTGTGTGTGTGTGTGTGAGGGGGGGATTAATTTTTCACCCCCACTACGCTCTGAGGGGATTCACACCTAGCCGAGTGAGAAACGTAAAACAAACCACTCTCCATTCTCAGAGAAAATGGAAGAATTTGCCCCGTTAAAGGTCCATGTGAGGTCGTTTGAGACAGTGAATCCACAGACCCTTTGAAAAACAATTTAGCCTACAAGGTGTAGGTTTTGCACTGATAATACCACTGGTGTGAAATACTTGCCACACACAAAGTCATAAGGGCAACCATGTCAGCAAAAATCTGTGCATACATGTAATCACAAACATGCTTTATATTTAAGGCTGTGTTGATTTTGAATGCGAGTACAGAAGCACACACACTGTTAGCTATGATGTACTGCTCGCTCGGTTCGTTAACCATGCAGGCCGTCAGACTGTGAGTCACGTACAACAGACAAACAGCCAGCCGGGCCTCGTTTCATCAAGGTGACGTAGACTTCACAGACTTGGCAGGTACTTGCAGGTGAAGACATGAACAGCGGGCACCTGTTTTGCAGGCCAGATGGCATTGCTTAGTTAACCCTCCTCTGCTCTGCAACCCGTCACAAGGTGAAAGAGAGAGAGGAGGCATGCGCGAAGGAGTGTGAGAAATGGGAAGGGAAAATGTCCAGTGCCAGGGCTTCATCAGAGGCCAAGCAGGTGACTCAAGTGACTGCAGATGTGTTTACATGACGGCTGGAACTGTTTGTGGTGCTAATTTCTCTCATAGATTAGGGTGCATTATTTAGACTGCATCCAAAATATGAAAAATGCTTCCTTTGCAGGCAGTATTCAAATGTAGGTTGAAAGAATAAAAATGGCCTCTGAAGGAGCCGTTCAAAGGAGAACCCCATTTTGACTATATTTCTATCATGAATAAGCATTGTACTAACTAAATATTGAGTTGATTGTGTCTGAAGCTCATTTAATTTTGTTTTAGATCATTAGACATGATGTTATGGTGCTTTCAAAGCCCATCTGAAACCAGTTTCCTTAGAAGGCCCCTGCATACACAAATCACTGCCTGTTTAGTCATTGACTGACTGGGCAGCAATACAGCTGCCTTAGATTTTGTACACAGCCACAGGCGGTGTTCAAAATGTGTCAGAGCTCTTGGGATGTTTTTATTAAGTGAAATCAAAGAAATATATTTTGCTTCAATATATCAAATAAATCATAAATTAATTAATTCACATAGATAACTTCAAACAGCCTTGCTCAACTAATATATTTAAGGAATATAACATGTTTAATTCAAATTAAGCTCAGTCAACAGCATTTGTGGCATAATGTTGATTCATCATCATCATCGGGCAGGGCTGTTAGGCACAACAATACTCTTCCACAACTTTTTATCCTCTGCCAATCTGGTGACCTCTTGCTTTAGATGTTCTTTTTCCAATTCCAGGCCTAAGTTTTTAAGATCTTTGTACACTTTTTCTCGATATGAAAAGCGCTGTCTACCACGTGGGTTCGATTTTACTTCCGACTTGTAAAGAGCATAGATTTTCGCTGGTTCGCACTCGTTCATTCGTAGACAGTGTCTACGTTAAACTGTAGTTGTCTCGATCTAATAGTTGAACTGATTGGAATTTGGCCAGTTTTCTTGTAAAGTTCTTGATTAGTCATATGAGCTTCAGCTTGATTGATGCCAAGCATGATCCGATAACACTTTCTGGTGAAGATGTCGAGTTTGTGCTCCAGTGCCTCAGTGAGTGCCCAAGACTCGCATCCATAAAGCAGCACAGATATGCAAGCTGCATTGAAAAGCTGCAGCTTAAACTTCACTTTCGGACTGGGTGATCTCAGGATGGTTTTGAGTTTGGTAAAGGCAACCCAGGTGAGGGAGATTCGATTCTCAACATCGTTCTCGGTTGATACAATATAAGACCCCAAATACTTGAAGTCATCGACAATCGCGATTTTGTTTCCATCGATGACGAGCTGTGTTTGAGTTCGGGATTTGTAGTTCAGTTGAATTTGGACGGTCTTTTCTACATTTATCTCAAGCCCCACCGCGGCAGCGTTTTGCTTGTTGATAGAGATTTGTTGTTGCGCGAATGAAAGATTGTTCAGCTTCCATTCAGGCATTTCTTTTTTCTTTGTGCAAGATCGTTGTATTCGTTGACTTTTTGATAGAGATTTTTCTTTGTGTGTTAGGTAACCAAAATCGCCAACGGATTATTTGGAGACATAATCTATGACTACTATATAGAGGAACGGTGCTAGAACATCCCGTTGTAGGACTCCTGTTGTGATGATGAAATGTTCTGACAGCTCACCTCCAACATACACTTGACTTGTTGATTGATCGTACATGACTCTGATTGCACCGACAATTTCTGCTGGTATTCCATAGTGACGCAAGATGGCAAACATAATTTCTCAGTTGATCAAGTCAAAGGCTTTCTTGAAGTTAATAAATGTGATGTATATTGGGATGAATTCCAATATGATTCTGCGAAGAATGTGGATTTGTTGAGCACACCCGCGACTTGTTCTGAAGCCTGCTTGGTTGTTTCGGAGCAGTTTGTCGATTGGGTCTCGTATGCGGTTGAGTAACACTCGATTGAAGACTTTGGCTGTTATTGACATTAAGCTGATTCCTCGATAGTTGGTCATAAGTTGTGAGTTTCCTTTCTTTGTAGGGAAGTGAAAATTTGTAGTTAAAAAGTATATAAGTATTGTATTGTTTCTAAAAATAATCAATAGTTTGGGTTCAGAAGCACTTTATTTGTTGACTGGAGTCGTGTTGATTATTTTGATGAACCCTAAAAATTCATTTTGGACCACCAAAAATATAGGAAATTCACTTGCATTTTTTAAAGGAGGAGGCCTGAAATGAAATCCTAAAATCTTAAATTCTGTTTTGATGAAGAAATACATATAGATACATATTGGATGACCTGAGGTTAAGTAAATTATCAGTACATTTTAATTTTTAGGTGAACTATTCCTTTAATTGACAGTTCGCACTTTGACTTTTACCAGCTGTTCATGCTCAAGTTCATCAGATGAATGGTTACGAAAGCCTCATGTCGGAGCTTTCTATTTTCTCTCATGGGATGCAGCTTTTATGTATCAGAGGCACTGAGGTTTTATTATGCAAACCTTATTTCTAAATAAATTATCTATAAGCCTCATTTCTAATCTTCATTTGTTTTTAACAATCCACACATCAAGTAGATTTGAATGCATACGCCAGCCATCTTGTTCGGTTATTCGGGTTAATTTGGGAGTCAGTATGTGGGAATAAAGAATGTTTATTGCAATAGAATTTCCCCAAACGCAACTCAAAATAGCAGCACAGTGAGCTATAAGCCTAAATAACACAATACATAGGTTTTAAAATGATAAAATCTCACATTAAATTCAAACAAAGATGACTGCCTGTATACAGGGGCGGATTATGATTAGCAAGGGCCCCGAGGCCAATTATCTTTTAAAGTTGAGATCTATGCAATAATTTTTTATTTATGTAAGTCTCTTTTAATACCTTTTCTGTTATTTACAGTCAGATAAATGAAAACCCACAGCACGAATGTGGTAAAGGCACTCAACTGAAACACGAGCCACTGCTCTTAAAGAGACAGTACGTTTGTCATACATAATGTAAACTCTTATGTAAATACTACAAATTATGCATACAAAATGCATATATAAATGTATTATTTATTATTTTAACTTCATCAAACACTTGATGAATTTAACAAATACAGTAGGCTCCTAAAGTATCTATGCAAGGGTTTGGTGAAAATCTGCATAAGTTCAGGCAGTTCTAGCTCGTGCTGCTATTTCTGTTCTAACTCATCTGAATGATAGGGTGCGTTCCTGTTTCCTTCAAAGACTATACCCTCCATTGTGAGAACTCTAAAGGGCTAAAAGTTGTGGGGCTCAAAAATAGTGGTAAATTTTGGGAAATTCTGTTTGGAACGACCCTAAAGATTGGCTACCATTGTTATTCTTCCATTGAAAAGCCCAGCAAAGGCATCATTTAAGCCTTTTAAAAGTCCCCTAGACTACATTACATTGACAGAATAATTAAATGAGCTACAAGTCTGTTTTGGAATGTTTGAAATTTCAAACTTCAGCTATCAAAACTTACACACAAGCCCTTTAAAGGTGCTGTAAGAGATTTTAGCAGTTTGAAGCTTTCAAATGCCTGAGCCATTGAATTAGCCACTCCCCCTCATTCAAAAACCCCACCCTCCAAAGATAATTTTGAGACCAAAACTGAGCAAAAGAGCAGCATTTTTCGTTCCTATGGCTGTCAAATTCAACAGTGGCACAATAGACGCCCCTGTTGTGTACCATTTTCAACCTGTTGCAACATCAGCTAGTTGGCTCAGAACTAAAGATCTTATTCCCCATATGGCACGCCCTGGTATACATTAATCTGTCCTATTATACTGAAATAAACCAAGTACAATTGTCAGATGCCAGATGATCTATAACAGGAGCAGAGGCTCATTTGTTTCCATTTTGTTCTAACTTACTATCCAACTAACTAATTAACTAACTAAATTACTAACTAACTAACTCCAGGACCCCCCCAGCCTCCCTTTAATATGAACACTGCATGTACTGTACTAAGCTATGCAATGCAAATGCACATCAATAGTGCTATTTATTTTGTTTGTGTCTGAGGTAGTGAGAGAGTGAAAGGTTAGATTTGTTTATGAGTAACAGAGTGGTCTGCTATGTGACATTATGTTAGTAACTGATGCAATTTGGTTTACGGGATAAATGAATGGTTGGTATGATAGCATACAGAGAGAGAAAAGAGAGAGAGAGAGAGAGAGGGAGAGGGAGAGGAAGAGGGAGAGGGAGAGAGATAGTAAAAGAGAGAGAAAGAGGAAAGAGAGAAGGCCTGAAGGCCTCTGTAATTGCAACGGTTTGCAATGAATAAGGCCATTACTGTTAATGTCTTTAGGGATCGTTCGTACCATTTGTCACAACTCTTATCCAGTCAAGCAATGGCAAACCTTTAACCTGCTGTGTGTTCATATCTAAACCGCTTCTATACAGCTTCTATATCAACTGTACGTTTGGTCAATACGTCATCTTCTGACAACTGACAATTGGCCCACTGAATAATCAATAATGTCTCTGTCAAACATAACTGATGCTTATTATTTAAAATACATGTTTGAATGTATAAGGTCACTGTTGAATCAGACACAAATCATTATCAATGCTAGCAAGTTCCATTAAACATTGATACAAACGAATGTGACAAATAACGTTTGTTCTGACACCACATAGTCATTAAATTAATCTAAACTAGTAGTTACAGACATAAAAATATCCCACATATTTCACAAGATTTAACAGTTTTACTAAGAAGCAATACTTCAAAACGTACAGTTAATGTTATAAGATGGTAATACCATGGTACTTTGATATAAGCCATAGTAGTGAATAATTACCATATTATTTAAAGAATACCGTGATATATAAAACATAGTAGTACAATGGTGCATGTGAAATGGTTCAAAAAGGTGTATAAAAAAATGGTTCATAAAATGTTAAAATGGTTAGATTAAAAAGAAACTCTGTATCATCTTTGAGATGTTTCTAAACTTTGATTGGAGTCCACCTGTGGCAAATTGATTGGACATGATTTTGAAAGGCACACAGCTGTCTATATAAAGTATCACTGCTGAAAATGCATATCAGAGCAAAAACCAAGCAATGAGGTGAAAGGAAATACCTGCAGAGCTCAGAGACAGGATTGTGTTAAGGCACAGACCTGGGGAAGGCTTCAAAAACATTTTGGCTTCATTGAAGGTTCCCAAGAGCACAGTAGCCTCCATAATTCTTAAATAGAAGAAGTTTGGAACAACCAGAACTCTTCCTAGAGCTGGCCGCCTGAACCCAATGGTCATTCTGGTTGAGCTCCAGAGATCATGCGTGTAGATGGGAGAAACTTGCAGAAGAACAACCTTCACTGCAACACTCCACCGATCTGGGCTTTATGGCAGAGTGGCCAAATGGAAGCCTCTCCTCAGTGCAAGACACATGAAACCCAGATTGGAATTTGCCAAAAAAAGCACCTAAAGGACTCTCCGACTGTGAGAAATAAGATTCTCTGGTCTGATGAACCAAAGATTGAACTGTTTGGCCTCAATTCCAAGTGTCATGTCTGGAGGAAACTCATCACGCTCATCACCTGTGCAGTTCCATCCCACCAGTGAAGCATGGTGTTGGTAGCTGTGGGGGTGTTTTTCAGTGGCAGAGACTGGGGGACTGGTCAGGTTTGAAGGAAAGCTGAACACAGAAAAATACAGAGATATCCTTAATGAAAGCCTGGTCCAGAAATCTTAGAACCTCACACAATGACCCTAAGTACACAGCCAAGACAAAGTAAGAGAGGCTTAGGTGACTCTGTGAATGTCCTTGAGTGGCCCAGCCAGAGCCTGGACTTGAACCCAACTGAACATCTCTGGAGAGACCTGAAAATGTCTGTCCACCAATTGTCCCCATCCAACCTGAGAGGATCTGCAGAGAAGAATGGCAGAAAATCCCCAAATCCAGGTGTGAAAAGCTTGCTGCATCATACCCAAAAATAATTTAGGCTGTAATTGTTGCCAAAGGTGCTTCAACTAAGTACTGAGTTAAGGGTCTAAATACTTATGTCAAAGTGATATTTCAGTTTTTTCTGTTTAATATATATATATATATATATATATATATGTTTGTCAGTAAGGGGTATGGAGTGTAGATTGATGTGAAATAAATAAAAACTTAAAGCATTTTAGCATAAAGCTACTGTTATGACAAGCAGGCGGAGGCAGACGAGGAGTGAGGATCTAAATGCAGGTTTAATCAAAGTGAAAACAAACTAAACTGGAACAAATGAAACATCCAAGGGGGGAAAACTGAAACTAAAACATGAAAACATCGAAGGTACATGGACTGGATGAACATGGCAGGATGAACATGGCAAGACAGGCAACAGAGCAAAACATCAGAACATGGGCTGAACATCAAAACATCAGAACCTACAGAAACAACGAACGACAAGGGAATGGAGGAACAGCGGGGTTTAAGTACACAGAGACATGATGATAACAAACGACAATCAGGTGAGAACAACGACACAGTGATGAGGGTCGGGAATCATGATAATTAGAATCAGTGACGGCCACACAAGAAACACGGGGCAGACAACCAGGGATCGTAACAGCTACAACATAACAAAATGTGAAAAAAATTAAGGGGTCTGAATACCTTCTGAATGCACTGTATGTAAAGTATATACTGAATATTGGTACTTCTTGGTACTTTTTAATGTCAAGCATATATAAATATACATCAGTATTGAAAGAATGTCATTTATTTGAATGATGCATTTCCAGAAGTTAGTTATGCCTTTTAACCATACATGTAAAAAAAAAAAAAAGAGAAAGATGCCACGTCCAAAAAACAAACAAACAAACAAACAAACAAACAGATAATGGTACTTTTTGGCACTTTTTGTTAGTGAAGAAAATAGAAATATAAAAATCTATAATAGAAATATAAAAATATAAATTCTGAGCAAAAAGGTTCAACATACTCATCTTTTCTGCAGACACATCGTTTGGACCTGTCTTGGCTTATCTCCTCGCTCACACCTTCCTGTCAGTTCTAGCCGAGGGCCTGAACTGATGACCCACACAGATACGCACCCTTCTATGTGCCAGTGTTCAGAGGCCTGCCCAGCAACACTCAGCTCTGCCACCCTCTCCTGACATTGGCAAAGGGAAATAGCTTGGGTCTTTAGCTCGAACCATATGCCCAGTGACAGACCTCTCAGCATTAGGAGGCAAACGTTGTGTCCTGTCATGACTCTGGACTCTGACATACAGGCAGGTGAAAGCTGAGCTGAGGAGAATATTTGGGCATTTTGGAAAGAAACGAAATAAAAGTAGCACTAACTACTAACTGTTACTAACTGAATGACATATTGCAGTAGTGTGACATGATCACACAGGAAATCGACATGCTGCCGAATGTTCATGTACCCTAAAATCCAGCCCGTTCTGCTGAATAACTAACAAACGCCATCTCCCATCAGACATTTAGCATCATATCACCTTTTCCTGTATCAAAGTTCACCTTTCCATGTAGCACTACTGATAGCGCTTTGCACAAGCAAACTTCAATGTTATGGTCCCATGGAAACCAGGAAGTAAACGCAGTGGTAAGTGTGATTCAGAGGTTCCATTTCTGCTCTAAAATTATATTTGTAAATTTTTCTGCTGTTCATGACAGTTCATGACTAAATTAGGTTGCATTTGAGTGTTTTTTGAGTAGTGTTAATTGTAAATTTATCTCTTCAAGTTTGATTTACTTTTTCAAAAGGGTAGCTTGACTAGAGTTTATCTACATGTACTTTCAATTATTAGTACCTTGGTAAGTTACAGTTTTAAAGAAGCATCTCCAACCCTGTTTCACACGCTATTGTGGCTGGTCAGAACTGGAAACTAAAGTGCCTAAAATCTTGAAAAATTAACTTGGGTTATAGCAAGGACTCTTTAGTATTTCACTTAATGGGATGCATAAATACACATCATATTTGACAGATTCATTCATGCAGTCTCATTCTTGGCAGTATTCCCTATTCCATTCCCAATTCCTCTTTTAAATAAAACACTACCGAATTAATCTGTCAGTTCAAATGAATAAGAACCGTTATGAAGCTTTCATAACCTGTATTCTACAGTATTTGATAGCCAAAGAGAGCTTTAATATTCTTGTTGAAATGAATTGAATATAATTTTTTCGACAGCTCTTGAAAATAAGTGAGAAACACAAACCGAACACTGAACAGTCCCACACTTCATTCTCCTTTGATGATCCACTACCACCCTGTAGCAGATTGCATATGCACCATGGGAAATTTAAGTGGGCGGAAAACTGTTCCCAGACAGAGAAGAGAGCTATCAGCACACCAAAGCCCCTCTCTTCTGTACTGATTTGAAGCTACACCTTTGTGTAATTTGCCCTTTTGGTGAAAATAAAGCACACCATTTAGTAACAAAGTTCGTCCCACCCGGCTGATGTGGCAGGAGATAGACCCGCAGATAATGTTTTCTGCCTTGAGCTGCTCTTTAATCTCAGACTGTGTAAGAGGTGTTTTTCAGCTTGGAAAAATGGCCTCCACCTCCACTAACTGACCCACCTACTGTCTTCCAAAACAAGTTCTCTATCCACTCACGAGGAAATCTTGCATTAATGCTACACTCACATTTGCGCTCAACTTAAATCAACAACTTAAAATGAATAGTGTAACAGTTAAATGATGGGCAAGGAGGAGGCGGGAACCGGCTGAACAGTCAACGTAAAGTTTAATGATATAAATGAATTTAAAACAACATAAAACATAAGGACACACAGACACACATGCAGTGCGCCACATGTTTCTCTCTCTCTCTCTCTCTCTCTCTCTCTCTCTCTCTCTCTCTCTCTCTCTCTCTCTCTCTGAACTGGCGTCTCTGGCCCCCCTTTATCTCGCTCTCCCGCTGATCATCTAATTCAGGGCCAGCCATGCACCCTCACAGCCCAGCCACACCCTCCTCCTCATCATAAACAGTTTAATACATTTTCATTGTTTTTAATTTGGTTAAATAACTTGTAATGTGTAATAGGGTAAAAATGAAAGGAGGAGGTGAGAACCGGACAAAGCATTAAACTAATGTTTAATGAGAAATTAAGTACAAAGTCTTCAATTTTTGTATGCTCAACCTAAAACACAGAACTGACCAGAAAGATCTGGATTAATGTGTAAATTGTGTTCAGCACCAAATTTTTTCTGATTTGCATAATTCCTTTAGTCAATCGGTAGCTAAAACAATGCAGATACCATGTGCAAATAAACAACACTATCAGCTGTGCAATCCATTCTTAGTAAATTATGCCCTCTGTCTTTTGCTTTCTTTGCACAGGAAAGCACAGCCAACACTACCGGCTTTGTGTTCTTCTCCAGGCTAAGAGTAGCAGTTTTGATCAATTGTGGCCTGTTATTTCACAGAGGAAGCCTCAGCTCTTTCCTCTCAGCTCTCATTATTCATTACGAGCACACAGACAGGCCTGCAAGAGTATGATGAAGAGATGCTCCAATACACAACAAAAGAGATCTGGAAACTGCAGTGGGGCATATGAGCCACTGGAGGAGTCTGTTTGTGTGTGTATGGAGTGTTTTGAAACAAATACAAGACAAGGTTAAGGTCCCAAGAAGAACGGTTCCATAGCAAACAAGTGAGTTGATTGAAGATGACAAAACAGAGCCTAGTAAAAGGACATGAACACACATTCAAGCCATAGCTGGGCTTCCTTGCTACACCTCTTTTCTACAGGCAGCCCTGTCTACTGGTGCAGTTACTGTGGATCACTAAAGGAAAAAATTGATGTTTGGATGGAGAACAATCAAGCTGTTGTTTATTTGCTTTGGCTTGTTTATAATTGCTGGCTCTTATCTACCTGACACATGTGTAAAAGTGGTGCTATAGAAATTATGTATTACCTTTAATCTACCCCGGGCACATAATGAACTTTCAGATCATAATAAATGTGACCGAGCATGCGTTATTTTATAAATCTAACATGAAAGAGCTTGTTAACATGCGCTAAAGATAGGTGGTACTGAACATACACCGGTTATCAGCTTTAATCAATAGTTCACTGGAAAATCAATGTCCCACAGCACAAAGTAGCAGAGCTTGAAATCTGTCAGAACATGCTCTAATCACTGTAAATCAGATCTAATCTGTCAAACACAGATGCAGTTCCTTTTATACAGCCTGAGCGTGGGGGAAAGTGACATGGTCCACACAGTGTGGTGTCAAAGCAAGACCTTCAGCTCATATCAGGTTGTGTGGCTAAACTCTGACAGGAATAATACCTTAGCATAGCTGGACGTCATAAAAAGATTGTTGGAAAATCAAGACTTGAGGCAGAAAAAGAACAAAACTGTTTCATAATGAGTTTGAGTGGGAGGGATTGTGGCCAGCACTTCAAGCGGTCAGAACCTAGGGAACCTGTGGTGCAGTAAATACCGATGATTTAGAGGTGATGGTAAATATCGGTTACTCAGAGTCTGGGAGTGCAGTGAACTCTGAGCTCACACAATCATTGCTCAATTAAATCCAGCCGTTCCTTAAACACCCACAAGTTTTGTTCCAAAACCAAGTGAACTACTAAATATAAATCATTTTATATCATCATATGCATACTCCCAGTGTTAAGTCTATTCCAAAAGCTAGCCAGTAAAATGCTACCTTCTAAGATACCTCAGTTTGGCCAAATTCTAAGGCAGCATTGCATGTATCCTTCACAGAAAAGGTAATCCTAGAATGCACTACAATGAGAGAAATGATGGTTATAAATATATGCTATTATTTCATTAAATACCAAAAGGTATTGATAGAAAAACAGTTCACAATAAATAAAATGGACATTTTTACCAAATTTTTTGTATGCAATTTTTATTTATTTATAAAAATATGTTATGCTTATTAGACTATTTAGAGTTGCCACCTTGGCCTTGTAAAATTCCTGGACACCTGATCTGTGACCAAAAAAAAGTTAAAAGGAAATTACAATATCATTAAACAGCATACGAACAGATAAATGAACACTAAATAATAAAACTACAAAACACCATTTAAACAAATGAATTAAAATGTGCAACAGTGAGAGAACCACTTGATATGCTAATAAACACCCCAAAATTACAGCATGAGTGTACTGTATAAGACAGGTTTGGGAGGAAAGGACGTTGAATTAAAATGCCTTTGAAAGGATGAAGATAAATATCAAAGACATTCCCAAACAAACTCTTAGCTCCTAGTATCTCTGACTCTATTTTTTAGTCATGCAGTAGTTTGTGAACATTAATCAGGGGGCACGAGGTGACAGAATGCAGAAATAAAAAAATTAAAGAAAGAGACCGTTGGAAAGCAGAGGTCAGATTTTCAAGGCTTTCTTTTATCCTTTGTGTTCAGAATATCAAAAGAGCATCATAAATCCATTATTATTATGCAAAGAGCATGACTAGGACAAGTCCCTATGTGGAGATTCATAGAGAGCCTGTTTAAAATGCAGCACTTACGTGGTGACCATGGATGTGCAGAACTCGCATTTGCTTTTACACACACAGGTGAAATAGAAGACATCTAACAAAGGCTTTGTGTCACATAAATTAGCATTTTAGGAATGCGTATGATTAAAAAGGCATTAAGCAAATAATTGTGCTCTTTTCAACTTAACTCTAAATGAAAATTAAATAATGAGAGAGAAAAGAGAGTCAATGAAAGGTAGAAAATATGGAGGAATGAATTATTTAGACAGGATATTGCTTTAACTCCCTGCAAAAATAATTAGTTCATTATAAGGGTACATGCAATATATGTACAGCATTAAAAACTTTGTTGTTATTTGGCAGATTGCACCTTATTAACCAAACTCTGTCTTCCTGCTGCAATTATGTTGAACTATTACTGCTAAAGGTCTGTATGGGCCTAAAAATGAAACCCGAACCCAACCTGTACCCAGATTTGGGAGTAATGGAATACATGTAATGGGATTACGAATTGCAAATACAAAATATTAGTAACTGTATTCCACTACAGTTACAATTTAAATCATTTTTAGAATACAGTCACATTCAAAAAGTATTTTGATTACTGAAGAGGTTACTTTGCATTTTATTGTTAGTTTCATTTTATATTTAGTCCTTTAGGAATGATGCGATCCAAAGTGCATTTGAACAGCGGTGAAACACTTTATTATGATGTGTTACATTCATATGAGCAGACAGAGAAGTCAGTTTGAAGTAAGTTTGGAGCAGAACAAATAGAAAAAACCTTGTGTAAATTGTCAGCTTTATGCTAAGCTAAAATGTTATTTCAAGCCATTTTACATGCACATGTTACCAGCCATGATCATATTTCTTTATCAAGAAAATTCATGTTGGATCATAATTAATTTTTTCTAGTAAGACCTTTGATATTAGGGCAAAACTCTTATTCTTGATAATAATTTTTGAATTGTTTTCCTGTAAAAATCTTCTAAAAATTCTAAAAATCCTTAAAACACAATCAATTTGATTTATCTTGTTCTAGAAACAACACTGCAGGTTTACTATATTTAGGCTTTTCAGAGAATGTGTTTTTAAATTGTGCATAGTTTTTATAGTCAAAACAAGTGAAAAAATCTACCAGTGATGAAGAAGTAATCCCAATTATTTAGAATATGTTACTGACCAACGGAATACGTTACAAATTACATTTTACAGCATGTAATCTGAAAACTGTAGTGTAATACATTTCAAAAGTAACCCTACCAACCCTGTCCGTACCTGAGACCGTGTGGCCCAACCCTTCCAGGCCCGAGCAATACCATCAGATTATATACCTGAACCAAACCCGGAATGACTCACTATCTATATAATTTCTTCTGCTAGCAAGTACTGTAGCAATAGGCTATATTTTAGGAAAGCATATAATATGAAAACAATGATATGTAATAATATGAAACAATGCAACAGTCTCTTTACAGCCTGAACTTGATACCATCAATCTTTGTGACACTGGTGCTAAACAAAATCTAGACGCAGCACAAAGAATGAAAATGTGAAGTTCTTTTTAACTTGACACAGTGTTTAAACAGTGCCGGTCCTGCGCGAGATGCTGAAGAAACAGCGAGACACAGTGCAACAGTCCAGCATGTGTTTACATAGGAAAACAATGGGAAAGCAGAACAGATGCTTTGAAGTTTGGTGTAAATGGCCCCTAACTCATCTGCTCACACGTGAGAGAGAGCACGTGTGCGAAACAAGTTTGGTAGGCCTGTTTATTTTTTCAATAATTACAATAATTTGCTGTTCTCGGTCCAGTCGGGCCCAGGTTGGGTTGCAGAATTCGAAATACCGTCCACACAAAGCAGGGGGTAAATGGAATTTTACTAAACAGAGATGTTTATGTACATTTTCTAAACATTATAGCAGTAGTAATTAGGGATGTCATAAAATATCGATATATATATATTGATTATTGATCTGTCCGTTATTTTATTAATATATTTTTTAGACATCGATATTTTAAAATGAGATGGCATTTAAATTAGAAGCAAGAATTTGCATGTTTTGCTATTCACTCAATTGGCCTTCTGTTTAATAGTGTGGCTTAACTGTCATGGGAGGCCACAAGTATCATTTACAGAAGCCAGGGCGCGGGTAGGAAAAGAACCAATATCACACACAGAGGACGAGCTGATGTGGCGCATCAGATGGCAGTCCAAAGTAGCTAAGGTTTTTGTACTTAAAGAATGAACAAAATGATGTTGATGAGTTTACAGGTTTGTGTATGAAACGGGTATAAATACGAAAATTGAACAATTAGAAATGGAGATGTTTATTTTGTAATTTCTCTGTATGTAGCCTTGAATAGATTTTTCATTCAAGCTGTCAAACCCCAAAACAACATACTTGTAACTGAAAATACATTGTGAAGGCTATATAAATGTTACATATACACAATATTCTGTATCATTCAGTGATTGCTATAGTAAATAATATTTGTCCTTTGATAATGAATTCGGTCAAAAATAATGAAAAACTATGCGAGTTGCGCTCTTTTGACGTTGACCCAGAACGCTGCCGTTGTGTCTACCTTTGAAGAAAATAATTGTTACAAATGTTTTAAAATGCCATGTTGTCTGCCAGAACGTCCAGTGAGCGAACCCCTTAAATGAATCCTGCCGCTCACACTTTACCAAAGTTGTGTTGAAAAATATGTTTGAAAAGACAAAAACTTCATATTATTAATGAGTGAAAAAGGCATTGATCCCAAGCCTTTAAGTAATTCATCAAATTATGATGAATTACCAATATAAACATTTGGCCTTTTAAATAGCCAATTCAGGTGCCTGGATCGCTGTGGTGATGCTATACAATCATAATGTAATGTGTGCCAGAATTGCACCATGCAGTTTAGATTCAGCACTAAGTTTCTGGCTTAGTTTGCACCATTATCTGATAGATACACAGATGTGTATATATGTGCGATAGAGAATCATGGTCTCATATATGTGTTTCAGAGCACGCAGTTGCATATGATCCTAATGGCCAAAACATACGTGCACGTATGTGAACGAAAATATTTCTAGCTACACAGTCCCGATTTCTTGCTATGTTAAAATCAGTATACAATTCATTCTCAGGGTTTCTGTGAGGGCCGTTTATAGCAAGCATTAATAAACTGTCTACTATACCAAGTTTTCACTTTCAGGCCCACTTTTGTCATGGCAGATCAACAGTTTGAAGAGAATTTTGCAGAGGAAGTTTGTTAAAGCTAGTTGAACTGTTGACATGTTTACAGCTAGTCACTTGAATTCAATCACATCCATCTGTACTTATGGCACAGACATTTAAAGGTAACTCTATCAGCTTCTTGAGTACTGAAGTTTGTTACTGCCACAGTAAAGAAAACGTACATTACGAATGTACAATGTGACTATGCAAAGCATTCACATTTTCGTTTGCATATATGTGCAGTATACATTATTTCTGGCCTAAGTGTATGTGTCAGATTGAATGATTTGGAATTATGATCCTGAATCAAAGTTCTCCTCAACTTCCTGCTCTACAGCACCAGACCTGAAGGAAAAAAACACACACACACACACACACACACACACACACACACACACAAAGACACCCTGAGAAAACTACATCCAGACTGAGCTGATTCTCTAAAATATGAAGTCTCAGCAAGTCACCTTAGTGGCCTTGAATACAACAGAGCAATAGGGCAGGAAGTAATGCATAAGCAATACAACCAAGAGGAAACGCAGGGCTGAGACCTTCTGAGGTATTCAGGTTCAGGTTATTCTTTGTAGACTCATTTCTGTTCTTTAACGTGCATGTGCCTATTTTAAATTTAGATATGAATTCATAAAAAAAAAACCTGTGAAAAGTAAAAGGGCCCTAATTAGTCACAATTATGTGAGAGTGGGAGTTTGTGGGGGCCAAGTGTTTGTCTTACCAGGTGTCTACATCTACAACACAAGGATCTTTTTAGCCCTCTTCTCCACAGACATCACACCCACAGATCTCTTAGTGTTGCTTGCCAAGGCCATCTGACAGTTCCCTGTGACGCCCCCCTGTGATCTCCAAATACACACTCATACACAGTAAGGTGGGCAGCACAGCATTTGTGAGACACCAGAGGGGGCCCGTTTGGATTCTAGAGAGGAGAGAAGCATTGTGGACAGGTAAAGCTACATGAGTTGAGCGTGTGTTTGGATGCTAATGAAATTCAAGTTTACATGTTTCTCCACAAAGGCACAATCCAGATTAAAGCAAGATCTTCAGCTGTCTTAATCGAGAGCCCTTAAGACATTAAATTATTATTTATATTGACAAGCCGGTTCTCGCCTCCTCCTTGCCCATCTTAACCTCCTTACACATATATATTAACCAAAAATAATACTTTGTTCCTGAATTTCAGCTAAAACAATAATGACTCTATCTTTATTCCATTTGAGACATCTGAATTGTAGATGTTTGCTTGTCAGCGTGATGACTCCCCTGATTATACTCAAGCCAGCACTATAAAAAAGGCCCACCCCATATATTTCCAAACTTTTCAGCTTCCTGTGGAGAAAGGTGCATTTCCTGAAGAAACACTATATAATATTTCTTACGCTTAAGGATAGAAATAACCTTCCATCTTTTTATGGGGTGCCTCAACCCATTCACATTCCACGTGGAGAGAAACAATACAATCATATTAACATTTGACATTTTGACATATAAGAATAAATGAGAAAAATGATCCACACTCCAACATTGGTGCAACCATAAAAACCCAAACTTCCCCAGAAAAAAAAAAAAAAGAACAATATGCAAATTAATGTTGCACACCAGAGCGCCAACTGGCATCCATCCCTCCAGACTAAAACAGTCAATGCACGCCTACAAGAGCCACCGCGACAACCTTGCCATCGGATTGCTCAGGTCTGTTATTTCTATAAAAATTTTGAGAGACAGAATTACACAGCAAAAAATTATCTATAAACAAACTCCAGCGAATAGGTGGAATAAACACAAGTGTAGATTCATCCATAAAACTGTCCTGAAGATGTGTTACTCCACAAAATAAACTCTGGGCGATAGGCAGACTAAGCAAAATGATCATGTAGATTCATCCATAAAACTGTCCTGAAGGTGTGTTAATCTACTAAATAAGCTCCAGCCACTAGGCGGGACCAGCATAAAAATAGCACACAGATACTTCAAACAGTCAAGCCAATGTTCAGTGAGCCAATCCACTCAACTGCAACATGAGTGCAAGCAAATTACTTAATCATTCCAATGTCTTTGCAAGAAATACTCTGCAAAACAAACTCCAGCCAATAGGAGGAATAAGTACAAAGAGTGTGTAGATTCATCCATAAAACTGTCCTGAAGTTGTGTTACTCTACAAAAACAATAAACTATAAACTCCAGCCGCTAGGTGGAACCAGCACACAAAAAAATCGCTCAGTTTCCTCAAACAGTCCAGTGAATGTTCAGTGAGCCAGTCCACTCGGCTGCAAAGTGAGTACCACAAGATGATTTACTCACTCCATTGACTTTATGAAGGACATTGCTTGCTGTGGGCATGTGAATGTTTTACGGCCCTCCTTAGCATCTATTCTCAATTTGTCTGGGAATATCAGTGAAAAATGACTTTCTGTTGACGTAAAATTTCTTGCCTTCCTTGAATAAATCATGTTTCTCTTTTGATGAATTTGCAAAGTCTGGGAACAAGTAAATGCTGTAGTTTTTCCAAGAAAGACTTCCTTTATTTCTTGCCTTGCATAACACATGATCTCAGAAATTTGGCCAGAATTGATAGGGGCCTGTCTCCCTCGATGCTTCACCGAGCAGAAACCCTGTGAGCTCAATCGATTTCCAGTTTATGGCATGGTATGTCGAGCAGATTCGGAAGGAGCCCATCTAGAAATTCCACCATATCCTGTCCTTCTTCGCCCTCAGGAATTCCAACGAAATACGGTTCTCGATGTCCTCCAGCTTCTCCCAGACATGCTCCAAATCCACCTTGGTTGCTAGAGG
The DNA here is from genome assembly GCF_025860055.1 of Xyrauchen texanus. Taxonomy (NCBI): domain Eukaryota; kingdom Metazoa; phylum Chordata; class Actinopteri; order Cypriniformes; family Catostomidae; genus Xyrauchen; species Xyrauchen texanus. The sequence goes on from NC_068291.1 coordinate 26,912,970, forward strand.
ATTAGCAGATAATTACTACTCCGATGACTCAAGATAATTAATCAATTTCTCGACATCCCCCACTCTTGTAACTACCTCAGTGAATTTCGCTTTCATGGCAGTGATCGATCGACGTGTCACAGCAAGATCCTCCAAATCAGCAATGATTATTCAGCATCTCTCGCCACATTTCCGCACTTCTCCGACTAAATTGACTCCCAGGATCGCAGCCTACTCGGGGGCATCAGCTTGAGCACGTAAGTGTCTTTTAATGTCTCCAGAGTGCAAGGATTTTGAATTCTTTTACATATTGTAATGGAACAGAATGTATCGAATTTCACCGGTTAATGTCATTAAAATTGTTAAAACTAGCAAAGTGCACAGAGCTCGCCGTTCACACACCAATCCTCGCATGGTGTCAAGTGACTCTTTTAATTCCCTAATTATTTATTCACCATCATGCCATCCCAGATGTGTGACTTTCTTTCTAATGCTGAACACAAACGAAGATTCACGAAGTTCTGAAGGTCCATACAATGCATGTGAATGGATACCAGATCTTTGAAACTACAAAATCACATAAAGGCGGCATAAAAGTAATCCATAAGACTAAAGTGGATAAATCCAAGACATCTGAAGTTATATAAGTGTGAGTAAGAAACAAATAAATATTAATGTCGTTTTTATTATCAATCTCCTCTTTCACTTTAACCTTTACATTCTTCATATCGCCACCTACTGGGGAAGGAGGAGAATCTATAGTAAAAAGGACTTAAATGTTGATCTGTTTCCAACCCCACATATCATACTGCTTCTGAAAATACAGATTTAACAACTGGAGTGTTTTGGATTACTTTTACGCTGCTTTTAAGTGTTTTTTTTTTGGAGATTCAAAATGTTGGTACCCATTCACATGCATTGTATACTATAGACCTACAGAGCTGAATTATTCTTCTAAAAACACTTTGTTTTAACACAAGAAAGAAAGTCATACACATATGTAATGGCATGTGGGTAAATACATTTACATTACATTTACATCCAAAGCGGCTTACAGTGCACTTATTACAGGGACAATACCCCTGGAACAACCTGGAGTTAAGTGCCTTGCTCAAGGACACAATGGTGGTGGCCATGGGGATCGAACCAGCAACCTTCTGATTAACAGTTATGTGCTTTAGCCCACTATGCCACCACCACTCACCAAGTCTCCTAGGGGTGGATTTTAGATTTTTTTTATTTTTTTTTATTTGAAATCTTTATTTCAAACATGGAAAAGAAAGTATATAAAAATATAAAACAATGTTTAAAAACATAAGAGAAAAAAAATAAAATAAATGAGCATCAAAAAAATATATATACTTCTTTCCTGTTGACATACTTCTATTACATGTGCGAAAAGGAGTAGGAAGAAGTAAAACTTATATACTCCTACCCCCTTAATTCTTACAGTCATTCAATTTACAATTTTTATATTATTATTATCATATTGTTCTATACATCCATACACATATACATATATATATATATATATATATATATATATATATATATATATATATATATATATATATATATACACATACACATATACACATACATATGTATATATATACATACACATACACACATACATACACATGCATACCCACATACACATCATTGTGACCACTGACAAGTATTTATTTCTCTAACCTCAATTTTGTACTTTATTCAATTTAACCCCGCAAATTGATAAACATAATCTTTTCCTTGTTGTTCTAAATCTATTATTCTTAAAATTTCCCCTTCCTCTTAAATTGTACTCTCCCTCCCTCTCAGAAAACATCTTTTGTATATTCCCAGGCAATAGGCTATTTCTTGCTTTGAACATGAATACTGCAATTTGGTATTCGATTAGATCTTGAATTTTTAACAATTTAGACTGCAAAAATAATAAATTTGTGTGATCACGAAATCCAACGTTGTGAAAGATTCTCATGACTCTTTTTTGCATTATAACTACTGGCTGTAGTGAATGTAGATAAGTGCTTCCCCAAACCTCTACACAATAATTCAAATAAGGTAACAATAATGAACAGTACAAAATGCGAAGTGATTTAAGCTCCAGTATGTGCTTAGCTCTTGCTAGGACTGCAGTAGTTTTGGACAGTTTGGTTTTGATGTATTTTATGTGAGGCTTCCAGCAAATCTTCTCATCTATGATCACTCCAAGGAATTTATTTTCATGTACTCTTTTTATTTTAACACCCTCTATCTGTATCTGTGCTTGATGATTTGACTTACTATTTCCGAATACCATGAATGTAGTTTTACTCAAATTTATTGATAACCTATTTATGTCAAACCATTGTTTTATTTTCTTGAATTCTGAAGTGATTAATTCCAAGAGTTGCTGCAAGCTGTCCCCTGAACCAAATATGTTTGCAAGATTTAAAATAGTTCTAAATGAAACGTCCCTTTTCAAAGTGAATATACTATGGAAAATACTTTTCAGGGTAGAACGAGGCCTAATACTAAATTAATTTAAGAATCAATCCCTTTTTTTGTTAGTTCTCTCTTCAGCAGCACTCTTTTTTATCCTAAGTATATTCTTTATCAAAAGACAGATATCTGTGAAATGCTTTAAGAATTTTTTCTGTCATTATATGCACATTAATTAATGGTTGTTAAACTCAGAACATGGCTGACTCTGTCCTCCAAATATCCTGTGGTAGAATCATGCTCTGGCATCTGCTTCCAGTGCAGCTATACTAATCTCAATTAACATGAACATAAAACTGGATCTGAAATAGGTTTTTATTCCCCTCCCTCTCTGAGATATAGTGGTGACAATTTCTGGTCCAAAGCACCGTATGCCGACTGTATAAATTTCTCAGACACTGAGAGCTGTAAAGGTAATGACCGTAACGTGGGCCTGCTCTCTAATGAATTGCCCACGTGGGGGTAGTTTGTGTGTTTAACAGTTTCATGTCCCTGAGGCAGTACTGGAAAAAAAAAAAAACAGTCATATTTAAAAGGTCGAATGTCCATTCCTCCACCATGATTCTTTATTCTTTGAGGGTGGAGTCTTTCTGTTACGTTCTACAGACCGTGTATTAACATTTAAAAAGCAGAGCTGTACAGTTACCAAGAACTTGTGAAGAACTTAAAATCAAGCCAGGGAAACCAGAGCCATTTCTCCAGATGTTCTAGTGAGGCAAGGAGGAGAGGTGGGCTGTTCCTTTTCTAAGGTTGGGGATGTGCTATTTTGACTTAAAAATCATAGCAACCACTCAGGAAAGACCAGAAACCTCAAGGCAGTGTGTTAAAAACCTCTTAGAACACCTTAGCAAGCATACAGAAACACCCTGGCCACCACCCACAACACTCTAGCATCATGGCAGTGACCTTTTCACACTCACATTTTTTTGATGAAAATGAAAACATCTAGTCATCAATTTATGGATGCTACAGAATACCACTTACATATGCATTTCTTCATATTTGTGTGAGTGTGTGGAGCCAACATGATGGTTTCTGTGGGTGTGTGAGCATTTAAAGCATTTAAGCTTCATTTTCAAAAGTAATCAATTCATTCGTCACCAGATGAAATATGCAGCTCTGTTTTTGGTCTGAAATATTCATTGAGTCTTTCTGTGTTCTGTGTTATGCCCCAGGCTTTGAGTATGTCATAACTGGCAGTTTTTCCAATGGTCGGGAATGCGCGAATGCATGTGGAGGGTCATTGTAGTTCTGTCATTGTTTCCCCCCAAAGCTACCCGAGTATCACAATAAAAGCAGCTCATACAGTAATGACTGTTTTGTTTAATAAACACTTCTGTGTTTTCAAGCCCACACATTATGGATAAACTCGTAAAATATACTCCTACCTTCCGAAATGTGCTGTGGGTGATTGAAATATTATGTTTTCAATTAAATGTAAAATACTAAATACATCAGAGACCACGCTGTACAAAAAGTATTTTCTTAATCAGTATTTTTGTCCTTATTCCAGTAAGAACATACTTTAAAAAGATACATTTACTTGAGAGCAAAATTATGTGAGATAATTATTAAGAGTTGTGAGATTATTAAGAATATATTTTAAATTAAGTTTCTGGCAAATCCTTTATTTTAGGTGTGTAGGAATCAATTGTATCTGTTAGATTTCTTATTATTCTTCTTCCTCACTTTATGCTGTATCCATAGCCATTCTGGAGGTAACTTTGTATGCAAATGCTGTCTGTTGAGTCTTAGGGCAGCGAAGCAACAAAACAGCTACCTTTGGTTTCAGAGCAACCAATGGCAGCCCATAGAAAATTTGGTAAACTGATATAAGACATGCTCAAATGTAACTGACCCAGATTTGGGGTCTCTAACTCAAACCCACTAGCGCCACCAACTGTTCAAAGTTGTACTTATGTTTAAGCTCATAACGTCTGAACTGTAAAAAAAAACATTTTCCTCTTGCCAAGTCAAATTAATTTCTGCCCAACTAGATTTTCCGCCATTTTGCATTTTGAATACGCTTTAGCGTATTGACACAAAACTTGGTATGTGTCATCATAAGCAGGACTTGAGGGTACCTGTACAGTTTGGGCACAGTGCTACCCAGTGGTCAGGAAAGTTACACCCAGTGGTCAGGAAATATGAACCAAATGCTATTTTTGCTCATAACTTCGGAATAGTTTGTCCTAAAATTATGAGACTGATCTCTTTTCATTATTCCCTGGGGCATGATGAGTTGAATAATGTCCAATTTGTCTATGCCGGGCATTTTGGAGGTCAACCATTTTGAATTTTGTCATAAAATGCTGTATTTTATAACTGCATTGGCTTACTGTTATGAAAGTTGGTATGCATCATCGGCATCATGCCCAGAGGGTACGAATACATTATGGAGCCAGCGCCACCTTGAGGCCAAAAGTTACAACAAATTGTATAAAAATGCTTCTAACATTTGATTAATTTGGCCTATTGTTCTGAGACTGCTCTCTTTAGATTTCAAGGGTCATACTGAGTATGATGATATTCAATTTGCCATGGTCGGCCATACTTGCCTCCGCCATTTTTAATTTAATTGAAAACATACTTTTCCAACTCCTTCAGCCATATATCTGATTTGCACAAAATATTGCATGTATCATCTAGGGACATGTTTTATTGACAAGTCATGAAAAGCTTTTTGATAAGCCAAATCATTCTTTTGTAATGTATCAACAAATTTCAAGGCAACAAGCCAGTAAGTACCTGAGGTTATATCTCGGCAATGCTTTGCCGTATGGACATGAAACTTTGCATGTATCATTGTCAGGGTTGGCAGGGTTACTAGAAATGTATTTGACTACAGATTACAGAATACACACTGTAAAATGTCATTTGTAAGATATTCCGATTACTCAAAGTCAGTAACGTATTCTAGATCCTTTGGATTACTTCTTCAGCACTGGTAAATTTTTTCATTTGATTTGACTACAAAAACTCTGCCAGTACAGTAAGACAAAATACACATGTTAAAAATAAATTCTCTGAAAAACCTAAATATCTTGTGCTGTGTTGTTTCTAAAACAAAATAAATCTAATTGATCTTGTTTTAAGGATTTTTAGATAATTTTACAGGAAAACAATTAAAAAAATATTATAAAGAATATGATTTTTGCCCTAATATCAAAGGTTTTACTAGAAGAAAAGAAATTATGATACAACGTGAATTTTCTTGATAAAACATGTGATCGTGGCTGGTAACATGTGCATGTAAAATGTCTAAAAATATAATTTCAGTTCAGCATGAAGCTGACAACCAGGTTTATTTCTATTTGTTCTGCTCCAAACTTACTTCAGATTATTTCTCTGTCTGCTCGAATGAATGTAACACATAAGAAAGTGTTTCACCGCTGTTCAAATGCACTTGGGATCGCATCATTTATTTGTATAATTTGTTTCCATCTGAAAGGACAAAATATTAAATGAAACAAATGACAATAAAATGCAAAGTAATCTCTTCAGTAATCGAACTTCCCTTTGAATGTAACTCTATTGTAATTATCAATAATTTAAACTGTAACTGTAGTGGTATACAGTTACTTATATTTTGTATTTTAAATGCATAGTCCCGTTACTTGTATTCCATTACTCCCCAACCCTGGTCATTGTGACCACACCCAGACAGCTTCAAATCATTTTTGGTGACAGCGCCACCAATTGGTCAAAAGTGATAATTAATTGTATTACAATATTAGCAATTCTACCTATGTTTTTTATGCTGCTTTTCTTAAAGTCATAATCAGTGATGTCCAGTGAAACTTCCTTACATGGCATTGGTGTGCTTGGCCCCATAACTGTTGCTTGCATCCATATTTATTATATTTATTTTATTCTTGTTTTATGCACAAAAAAAAACTCACACACAAACTGTTATAAGCTCTCAAATAAATTATAAATTTAAATTAATTTCAAATGAAAAATTATAAAATAATTACAAATATTAAATATTTTAAAAGGTGCAATTTTTCTTCTCTGTTAATTTTTTGTTGTTTTAAAAATAGGTAACAAGGTAAAAGTACTGACAAATATTTATTTTTTGATTTTGTAAGGCAAACCCGTAGAAAACAAAGATGTAAAAAAAATACAAAAAATAAACAAAACAAAACAGTAACAAGCAACACAAGATAATTGGATGCAAAAGAGCATCAGAAAGAAGTGTTTCATTTTTTTAAATCTCTCCTCTTGCCCTTTGCATGTAATTATGCTCTGAATCAGGTGCGAAAGGTCACAAATGAGATCTGACTAGAGAGTTTCCACACCGACAGCTTGCGTGCAGACAACCAGCCAGAACCCAAACATGTTGCACATTTCCGTACATGCCATTTTACCAATTGATGCCATTTATGTGTCTTTGTGTTTGATTTACTCCTCTTTGTCTGACTGCACTCATGATATCCCAGCCTTATGGAATATGATCTTCCTCATCTAAATGCAGGAGGATCTCTCCGCAGCAGGAAGGCTGGGTGCGCTCTCTCAGAGCTGAAGAGGCTGAGAGATTAAAGATGTATGAAGCGCTACGAAGATTCCCAGAAGATGATCAGCACGCTTCCATATCCTCTACCAAATTCTTCTCATGATATGTTACAGCTGGAGCAGAAAGCTAAACATATGTAGATGTTCTCCATACACCCATACAGAATCTCACAGAAAAACTGCAAAAGGGAGTAACTCAGAGAGCAAATGCCCATCAGGCAACATTGCCTTTGTTTTCCTTAGCAGCTTTGAGGACAGCACACCTGTTTTTTGAAAGTTAAACGCTAATTGCTTGTTTGGTACTGCATGAGCTTTCTCTCCCTTAAGTCTCTGCACAACAAAACACAACAAATATGAAGACAATGCATTTAATACAAAGAAAATTCTTAGCTCCATCTCATAGTTAATGAAGTAAGCTACTTGAATTATTCAGTTCTCTATAATGTGAGTCAGTAAACAGATAAGTATGGAAGTGCTAATTTAGTCCCTTGATAGGACGAGAATTAACAGCACACACATTTGACAAAAAAGATACAGATCTTTGCTTACTTTCAGTAGACTTGGACAGCATTTCTCAACCTTTTTTTATGTTAAATTCATCATTCAGTGTGCAAATTTCTTTTCTGATAAAATATTGCTCAACCACAGGGCCTGAATTATAAATTTAACTTGCTGTGTTTCATATACAGAAATTTTGTTTTGCCTTTTAGATGGGGGCCGACTCGTGATACATCATATGTTCGTTAATATATTTGTATTAGACTCATTGATTACACATGTGTTGGGTAGCTAAGTATCCATTGTATTTAAAGGATGTAAGAAATCTCTGATAAAGGTCAGATGGGACCGAAAATATGTCTTTAATCTTTAAAATATTTTTATATTGTAATTTCTGTATTAGGTTTAACAAAGCTTTCCTAGTACTACAAGTTGGGAATCACTGTAAGATAAAGATAAGATAAAGAACTATTTACATTTTGAGGCATAGTAAGACGTGAATATCTTTGGAAATGCAGAGACATGGAGGTTTCAGGGTATCAGAATAGACAGCAAGTGTCTATGATGTGATGTCTCAGAAGAAATCCAATCTGGAGGTAAACAACGGAAAAAGCAGCAGATTGGAATGGAAATCCATAATCGCAATTGACAGCAGACAAATTCAATGCCCAGAACAAAATAAAGGCATGATTACTGCAACTGGAAAGAAGAAATGACTAAGAAATGAAATATCAATGCACATGCACACAAAGAAACACACACAGACCCACATGTACAAATACAAATAATCCATCACTGCCGCACTACGCTCAATGAAGCAAACACAAACCAGCACTTTTTGTTATCACGATTGTGCAGAAATGCACACGCACAGAACACAAACCACTCACACAGACCACAACAAACTAGAACGAAATCCCCAAAGCAAAACTGTAAAACACAAAGAGCAATAGCTAGGAACATTTCTCTAAACAAAGAAGGGAACACAAACAGGGAAAAAATCAAAATACCTGTACATTCACATCTTCTTTTCATTTATGGATCAGGTTTTTCTTGCGGAATGCCATATTTTAAATTCTCAAACCTTGTGCTCTTTGGAGAGGGTGGATATTGTATAAAGTGATATCAAGTACTGTAAGTTCTAATGTACAGGCGGAGAAGCAAGCATAAACACTTTTATTTACAGTGTCCTTGTTACAGTGTAGATACACAAGTAAGTACTGAGTAATATGAATTAACAATATGCGGTGGTGGTGGTGGTAGTGGGCTAAAGCACATAACTGGTAAGAATAAGGTTGCTGGTTCAATCCCCACAGCAACCACCATTGCTTCCTTGAGCAAGGCACTTAACTCCAGGTTGCTCAGGGGGGATTGTCCCTGTAATAAGTGCACTGTTATTCGCTATAGAAAAAAGCATCTGCAAATGCACAAATGTAAATATGTACTTACTATAGATTTAGGGTTAGATTTAGGGTTTGGATTGCAAGATCTAGCAGAAGACTTGTGCCAAACTAAATTGCCTTCTGCAAGATTTCTTCTTAATCTATTCAGATCATGTTCCTAAGTTATCAAGGATGATATCTTATCAAATAACTTCACAAGTAGACGTTGTATTTCTTTGATGAGTGTAAGATTCGCATCACACTCTGCTTAGAGTGTTCATGATAAATCTTGTTAACCTCCTCCCCGCTCATCTTCTTTCTCTCTCTTTCTCTCTCTCTCTTTGTGTCAAGTGTAGGGGCCGTTGGGTCCCTGGAGTCCTTGTTCAGTTTTATTGATGAAGGAAGAGCTTTGTGCATCTGGACAAATTGAAGAACATCTGGGTTTCTGCTCCGTTTTGTGTATTTTGTTGCAGAACTATTCTAATCCCTACATGGGAACATCTGGGCACTTCTGTTTGTAATGAGCGTTGGTGTTGTTGGCAGACACTGCTCGTTTCCATTTCTAATGTTAACAAATTCAAACAAGCCAAATTTATGCAGCATTGCTGTTCTTGGTGACAGTCCATTAGTTGAATTAGCTCCTGTGTGTCTTTCATTGGAATTATCGTAATGTTAACAAGCTAGTTTGATGGATGGTTGCTAGAAGTAATGTGTTTATGGTGTTAAACTAACAAAAAAATTTTGCAAAAATGTAAGTGTTTGTTTATTCATACTTGTGGATTCCCAAACAAGGGCAGGTCAACAAGATGCTTCTCTTTAAAACAGATTATCACGCCATAATATTCAATTTCAGTTTCAATTTCAGCCACAATATTGCATCATTATTCCATGAGAGGGCCAAACATTTTGAAGAGAGAAGGAATATATAGTTGTAAATCCTGAATGTATAGATGTAAAATCAAATATATAGTTATAAATCCTGAATATAGTGTTATGTATATATACTGTATATAATATATATCTGAATAAACAGTTGTAAATCTGAATATACAGTATAGTTATACATCCTGAATATATTGTTGTAAGTCAATATACTTATGTATAATATAATAGTATATTATATTAATAATATAATTATAATATATAGTTGTAAATATATATATATATAAAGTGGAGTTATATAGTTGTAAATCATTAATATATAAATATATCTCTAAATATATAGTTATTTATATATTAATATTAACGTGTATCTCGATACACTTAGCAAATATAATCTGACTTTATTCATACTGTTTACTCACAGTTTCCCTGTCAAGGGAATATTATATCTTCACATAGATAATGTATGCCTCTTCTTATAACAAATTATCACTCTCCATGTTGATATTTATAAAACTTGAAATTTTTCAATTTCAGCAACAATATTGCAGCATTTTTCCATGAGAGGTCTGATCATTTTGAAGAGAGGCAGAATGGTCACTCTGTTTGATATATTCAGTTATGACAACCCACAGCCTGGCTTCAGAATCTGATATATATATATATATATATATATATTCAGTGCTGACGATCACAATGAAGCATAGCTCTATTTTTTGACATCTATACAAACACAATGTGAGATTTCTCACATTCCTCAGAGTAAAAGAAAGGGACCTTGAGACAGCCGATGCTCAGCTACAGTAAAACCAAACTGACATCAAACATGTCTTGTCCACAGGCACTGCAATGAGCATTTTAATTTAGCCATCGACAGTCACTGAAAGCCTGCATGTCAGCGTTTTTATGTTTGCCATTTCCACAATTCCTCAGCCATTTCAATAATAATCCTCAGATGACATCACAGGCGGATGACAGCAGTTGATGTGGCCTAAGATGAAGGTTTAATTTCCTATTAGAGCAGCATTTACACACGAGCCCACTGAGAGACTCGGGCCGTCTAATAACACAACCCATCACACATTGGAGCTCCACAAAGAGAGATCAGCCCTGAATGGCTTCGAAAAACCCTTTGTACCCAGCATAAATGCAGCAAAGCCAAATTAGGTTGTGCTAATTCTCTAGGCTAAGAAAGCTACTTGTGTGGATTATCTGTACTGTCATGGAAAGGTTTTGAGGATTGTACATTTTTGTTGGCACACGTGGGGTCTAATTCACTAAGAACTGCGTGTTGTGTTCTTATTTATGTTTGCAGAAAAGGTTCTTATGAAACATTTTCACCATATTCACAACAGGTGTCTATTCTAATGTTGATGAATCTGGATTATTCAAAATGAGGGGAAATACAGGCATTACAGGAAAATCCATGCATTCCCCCCATGCATTACTCTGAAATAAAGAACATCTTACTATAGTGTCACTTATTATTTATAAATGAAAGAACTAAACTTGGTTAACTGATTGATTAATTGATTGATTCACTTTTTGTTTTGAGATGGTTCACAATTTTATCCTAATGTAGAAAAACAAATATGTATGTGCAAACTTATAGATTAACCTTGATTTCTGCTGTATGGTTTTATGTAAAAATATTTAAGTACACACAGTTAGTGAAAGAGACCCATTGTTCCTCTTTCATAGGCATGTCAGACCACATGTTATGAGAGAGGAAATTTGTCAGTGGCAATCTTCTACTGATTTGCAGAAAATAAATATTTTCCACAAAGTCCATCTCGCTTGTGTGCTCCTGTTCTCCATGTTGCTCCATGTTCCTGTGTTAATGCTTCATTCTGCCGATGGGGATGTGAAATTCCTAGTTTAGTGTCTGTGTGCCGTACAGCCTCTGAGCTGATGCTAAGCACTAAAATGTTGTGGATTTGGCCCCCTGATCTATTCCTTCCATGCCAATCCTGTTAGTTGCAATACAGACCTAAGCTCCTCCAGGTGATGGAACCCAGCAGAGGGTAATTAAGACTTGGGTCAGCGGCAACTGCCACAAATCCAGCTCAGATGATATTCACTGGACTCTGAGTCACATCTGGTAACGAGTGAGACTAATGGAGCTCTTTCATCTAGACCTTTTCCAAAGGGGTAGCAGCTGAGATATAGAGATCGAAGTGACAAAGATGAACAGATGTCCATGACAGTACAAGCATGGCACTACTAAAATACCTTTGGCCTTTTGGGTCAACGCTTCTGTCATTTAGAACACAGTTAATCCACATTGCTCTTTTCATACGTACATATGTTTTTTTCCACATATACTGTATATTACTACACAACAGTTAATTCCAGTTCTCTAATCTGATTGGACAACGGCAATGCAACAGTAATAATACTAAGTATAGCAACACTGGGACTCTTCAATTTTTGTGTAATTTTCTTGCCTGTGTTTGTAGTGTTCCAGACAGGCTGTCAGTCTGTGTGTTCCTCGGCAACATGCAACAGTTCCTCCTGCTTTGGCTTCTTTTGGAACTTTGTTAGTTACTGAAGAAAATTTTGTGTAAAAAAAGGTACGAGCAACATTGCTACACTCTTGCTCAGGTAATTTTACTCAATTGTTCATTTCTGGAGTATGCATACTGAATAGATATACAGCCGAGGACAGCGTACACGAATCAAGAAAATCTAGGTGGCACACAGTCAAGCAGCGCAGCTGTGCTTATGACCCAATTTGCATCAAACATACTGTGCATGGAACGATCCGCAATGCAGACACCCAAAGTATACTTTGGCCTTAAAGGATTGATTATGTGTTTACCTTTGTCTGATAGTATAACTATATTCCTCAGCTGTAGTGTGAAAGTAATCTGCTCCAACCATGGAGTGATGCTTCCAAATGTGCTATCAGAATAATTTTTAAAAAAATATAAAAATTGTTTTGTTGTTGGAGATAAAACATGGAGGATGCCAGTTTCTTTTGAAACTATTATTTTGATACCAACACAGAACGATTATTCTCCTCTGCCATGTTGAATTTTACATTCTCACAACACGGAAACTTGATTATCAGGTAGGAACCCTGAAGATGCTTGATTTCTCCGTCTGTCGCGACTCTCAGCTGTGATTGTTAAGCTAAAGTTGTTAGTTTAACTCTATTTTACAGCTATAGTGTAGTAGTAATCTGAGCAATCATGGAGAGACAATTCCGGATGACTTCAAATAAATTTGTGCACTGACTGAAGGGAGTGCCAACGTTGGCTCAACTTAATTATAGCGCACACAAGACAGTCTTTTGACGCCACCAGCAGATGTCACCTTCAAATTCGAGAACCAGAACTAAATGAGGTAGAAATATAATGAGGTATAAATATATATAAAACATATATACTCCAGAAATTAATAATATAGGTGTATCAGAATTATGAAGCTTGTTCATTTTATCAACTAATATTTAAGCTGGCAAAATGCTATTGTACAAATATCACTTTAAGGATGAATGGAAAATAAGCTTTCAATTTAGTGTGAAAGAGAAAAGAAAAAAGGGAAATGGGAAGGGAGTGGGGCGAGAAGGAGTGTTGTTCTGGATATTTTGTCCATGTAACATGTAATTGGTAATTGCTGGGCTCACTCAACCCTGAGCAAAACAGCTGTACACAGCAATTTGGATGAGAAGGGGATGCAATCCCAGATAAAGAAAATCAGATCAGATAAACGAAGGACGAGATTTTCTCCATAGATTTAATGTAAGTTATAGAGAGCCCACTGACTTTCACCATTTCTGCTTCAAGATCCAACAACTGCAGTAAGCCAAACAGAAAACAATCTCCTTAGACCAAAGAAACACTGTCAGAGAAAAATACAGCCACAGACCAAGCAAGATTCTCATTTTTAATGGCATCGATAACCGTACTGTAGAACTACTGGGGCTTGTGCATATTGGTATCCATATTGGAAAACAACAACACCTGTGGGAGGACCCACTCTATTTCTAAATTAATGCTGGAGATGATTACTATGGAGATACTGTTGAGGTTCAGCACAGGCTTACTGGGGAGTAAATAAAATGATTGCAAGCCAACAGATTGAATTTTCTGCCCCTTCATGGATTACAATGGTATCAACTTTTTTCCATTTGTGATTTTCCATTGAATGAATTGTGAAGTCTGTAGATGAGGCTCAGTATTGTTTTGGCAAACCCCCTCACCTTTTTAATTGGATTCTGTAATGACATTTATTGGGTGTAAAATTACTTTGCATCAATGGAGCTGGTGAGAAAATTTTCCACCGACAACATGGAGTAGTTCAGCCTTACAAGGGCCGGTTCAGTGGCATAAAAGAGCTGTTTCATGGAGAGCGTAGATTGTGTGGGTAAGCCATGGACAATCAATCGTGTTACTCCCCCACACACACTCTGAAAACATGTCCTTAAACTGGCCTATCCAGTGATCCTTGCATCAGAGGATGGGGAGAGGTTGATTTAAAAGCTATAGCCTGTTTATCACACAGTAAGCGGGACAAATTATGTAAAACCAATCTCAAATCTCAAATCAATGTTTTTGATTAAGCAGAGATCACGAACACAGAACGGATCAAAAACATGATGTTTTATCCACCCATACATCCACCCAAATGATCAGCGCTAATGCACCATGTTTAAAGCTCATCGCGGCTAAAAGGGGCTTTGTATGACATGGAAATATTGTAGCATTTTAGGAGCATTGCTCTCAGGTACAAAGTTAATCCCACTTGCTAGTTGATTTTCAATTTTTTGGAGACCCATAGCTTGTGAATTCACAATTATGTAATATCTTGCTGCAGCCAACTCTGGAACACAAAGACAAAAATCTTAGGAATGAATAAATTGGACATGAATACAGCAGAAAGTCTCTGACGGCTGGGACAAAAGCTATGGTTGTCACATATATGCTGTACATTGGCTCCAAAATGTATTTGTAATTGTGTATACTTTCTTTATACTTACAGTATGTCACACTTAAACACTTAAACACCCCTATCAACACTCGTGGAACTGTTTTTCCAAGAGTAAAATGTGCAAGCGATTTACAAAATCCCCTGAAAGCACTCAAACTTGGCAATCAGTAATAGCTATATGTCCCGTTTTACAGTTTTTCTAAGAGAAAATAACAATTGAAAACTGAAAAAGTTGGCTGTAACAGTTAGAGGTTGCATGGGCAAGGAGGAGGCAGGAACCGGCTGAACCATAAACAAACTTTTAATGCATAAATTAACTTAAAACAACATAAAACATGAGGACACAGACACATATGCAACGCGGCCGCGTGTGTCTCTCTCTCTCTCTCGAATCGGCTTCTCCAGCTGCCCCTTATCTCACTCTCCCGTTGATCAACTGATTCAGCGCCAGTCGTGCTCTATCAAGGCCTGGCCATGGCCTCCTCAACGTCACATCGGCATACTGTTGCTCTTGAATACTCATATTATTAGGCATACAAGATTTGCTGATACAATAATGTTATAAACACTCACTGAGCATTTTATCAGGAATACTATGGTCATAATAAAGTGCCCGACATGTTCTTTGACTGTTGTAGCCCATCTGCCTCTAGGTTCAATGTGTTGTGCATTCTGAGATGTTATTGGTGTAGTGGTCTAAGCACATGACTGGTAATCTGGTAATCAGAAGGATGCTGGTTCAAGCCCCACAGCCACCACCATTGTGTCCTTGAGCAAGGCACTTAACTCCAGGTTGCTCCGGGGGGATTGTCCCTGTAGTCCCTGTAATAAGTGCACTGTAAGTCGCTTTGGATAAAAGCGTCTGCCAAATGCATAAATGTAAATGTAAATGTAAATATTAGTTACCATAGCATTTCTGTCAGCTCGAACCGGTCTGGCCATTCTCTGTTGTCCTCTTTCATCATCAAGGTGTTTACTGTCCTCAGAACTGCCACTATTGGGCACTGGCCGAGTAAACTCTAGAGACTGTTGTGTGTGAAAATCCCAGGAGATCAGCAGTTACAGAAATATTCAAACCAGCCCATCTGGCACCAACAATCATGCCATTGTCTAATTCATTAGTTGATGTGAACATTAATTGAAGCGCCTGACCCATATCTGCATGATTTTTTGCACTGCACTGCTGCCAAATGATTGGCTGATTAGATAATTGCATGAATACTTAGGTGTACAGGTGTTTCTACTAAAGTGCTTTGTGAGTGTAAAGCTGAGAACAGTGAAAATAGTCCAGACTAAAACAAGCTGCAAATATGAAAGGTTAATAAATCTGTATCCAGCCGTAATTGACGGTCGACCCGGTTGTTTATTTCTGTTGAGTGTCTGCTTCGACGCGCTTTCGGTGTAAAAAAAACGGGATGTATTGCCCTAATCCCTAATGTTTGAAAAGTGTGCTTGTGCTATCTTAGTTCTAAAATTAAAAGACAATTGGGCATTTTAAATCATAGCTTTATTGATCAAACACTTTTTTGAGCCACTGTATATCTAAATCAAGAGAGCCATTAGATGAGCAAAATCCAATTCAAGGATGAATATTCTGTACAACAAAGGTCAAGAGATTACTTTAAAATGTTCATGCTCATATGGAAGCCATTGGAAAGCAAATAAATTGAAAACCCATTATTATTTGTTTGCTAGCGAGCAATATCTGAGTTATAATGAAATAAAAAGAAGAAATCAATGAGGCATTTAGGTGGACTTTTCAATCAGTGCCCAGAAGATAAAGTTGCATTCACACCACAACAGTGAAAGGTCATGATCCATACTTTAGAAAAGGACAGCAAACCTGCTGACAATCAGAGTATGACAGCTATTAATTGCCTCAGTGTGCATTTTTTGAAGATATTAATCAGATGGAGAGAAAGTCCAAGGTCATCTATGATTTTTTATATTAGTCCAACATTTCATTTTGGTATTAGTCAAACACTCCACCATCAGAGAAATAAAATAGATTTTAATTTTCATTCATTTTCCATAGCATTTGAACTTGAAGAAAAGCAAAAATAATAAGAAAAAAATAGAGTGCGAGTGATCATGTTAAGAGATCTTGGAAAAGGGTTTTAATGTAACCCAGATGGAGAAAACGCTTGAATTTCATGGTTCTGCAAAGAAGAGCAGAAATGGACCAGGACAAAATGTATTTATGAACTCTCTCCACATTGGCAAAAGAGTTCTTAAGATGTATGTGTCAAAAGAGAATTATAATTCCAGGCCTTTCCGAACATCCCAAGGCTATTAGTGTCCACTCTGATTCAGTTTTTTAATAACCTCCCTTTGTTGATGTTGTTCCGAACCTCTTTCCAATCTTAACGTTCCTGATATATCCTCATAACATTTTTATTTATTTACATAATTATTTATTTATTGCCACTTGTTCTGTGCAGAATAAACATGTACTGTATCACATTTGTGTTTACTGCCTCTATTAAAGCTGGGCTTATCTGACTTGGTGCACCACATTTAGTGAATGTCCATTGATATGTATTAACATTTCTATCACATTAATGACCATATTCATTTCAAGCTATTTCAATTACTGACCCATCAAATCTCTCTCTCTCTCTCTCTCTCTCTCTCTCTCTCTCTCTCTCTCTCTCTCTCTCTCTCTCTCTATCTATCTCTCTCTCTCTCTCTCTCCAGGATCTGGTTGTGTGAACCTTGTAAAAATCATTAAGAGAGTGTCAGCTTTTCTTAAATTCAATGATAATAAGGGTTGCACTCTGACAGCAGTGATTATAACCATCTCTCTGTAGACTACTACAAGATGTTGCAGTCTGCATTGTCATCTTAACATGATCACTGTGTGTGTGTGTGTGTGTGCGTGCGTGCGTGCGTGCGTGCGTGCGTGCGTGTAAACCGGCAGTGTGGCGAGGGCCGGGTCTGAAGGAGCTCATTGTTTTGTGATGCAGTATATCATTCTGTACCTTATTAAGTTAAGATGCAGCAGCATTCCACAGAGACCGGGATCAGCTCCAACTACGTCTAATCAATGTCACACCAACCCCAAGACTTAAAGCGTGCAGTCAATATGCTTCCATAATGACCAAACGTGTCATTGCCGCATCCATAACTGTGGTGTTAATACGGCCCACTGTGCTGCTGAAATAGATTAAGCCCAAATCCAATTAATACACAACTTCTAAATAGGGTAAAGGTTGCAAAATCTGGAAACATGCAGTCTATAGATTATTTGATCGAGAATGTTTGTTTCTAAACACTCTCAGTGGCAATCAAACTGCTTTGGAAAACATTTTTACAAGGGCCGGTAAATTAAAAAATCTCCCAACCAATCAATATTGTCTGCATGTATATGATTAGTTTCTTTAAACATTGCATTTTAGACAATACACAGCAAGAAGTTCTCCACTAAAGAACATTAAAATTCTACCAGAGCTTTAAAACACACCTTTATGTTTTTATACAGAAAGAATGTTTTATATTTGTTCCTTTTTTTAATGGTTTTCAAATTAAATGCTTATGCAGAAAAAGCTGCCTCTACATTAGACCGACTGGCAGAGAAGGTGACACAGCCAGTCTACATGTTACATCTTATTTTCAGTACATTAAATACTGCTTGTCTAGTGCCAACTAGTGCCAACCCACTGCACCAAATCAGGTGCATGATTGTAAAAGCTGAAGGAGAGTACAGTAAAACTCTCAAAGCACTCAGCCAAACAAAAGAAAACAGAGGCAGAGATTCATAAAAAAAGAAATAAAAAAAACAGCTGTTCTTCTCCAGCAGCCTTCAGATCAGAGAAATCCTTCGAAAATATGCCCATTTAGTTAAGCACTGATCTAGTTTCACACAAAAATGCATTGAACAATCAGATTTGAGGTCGAGTCTTCCCATCTGAAAGAAAAATCCTAAATGAGATCTCATTAACATTTAATTACTATTTGTCCTAGACAGCAATGACATCCAATAAAGGTCAAATAAAGACTGTCGGTTAAGTCTCCATGCTTCTCAGATTTTTCTCTTAAGAAAAAGACTCACATGTTTCTCTTCTACAGTTTCAACAGAGATACAAGGTCACATACTGTGCTCTGATCTGCCAAAATACCAAAGTCTGTAATCAAAAGTGAGATTTCAGACTTCAATATGATCTCAAACATTTCTCATCAAACTCTTCCAAGACAAAATCATCTGCACTCTACTATCCACTAAAGGTCAACCAATAGTGGATTTTGCCGAAATCGATAACTAAGGTGATGGGAAAGGCAAATAACCGATCCATCTTGAAAAGATATCAATGTTGAACCCTTAGACCTTTGAAAAGATGTATAATTTGTTAACATTCATTATATTTATAGATGGTAAATTATATATTAAACGTAAGCACAGTAACGTCACCACTGCAGGGGGGAAATGCATATCAACAGGTTAAATTAAAAATAACTGAGAATTCTTTTATGTCTCATGAACCATGATAGAGTTGACTAAATGTATTGAAACAATTTACAAAAGTTTTGAAAAATGTAAGATATTGAAAGGTATCAACTTTCTAACGCACCATATCAGAAGCTGTGTGTAGTTTATAGCAGTAGCATTAGAGATGTGTTGAGAGGCGGTAAGCAGCAGACATCACGGCCAGCTCAGAAGGTTCTGCCAAAAGCAGGTGTGAGTGAATAATCACGCTTGGAAGTGCCTGTGCCCATAAAGCATAATTATGATTTTTTTTCCATATTCCTGAAGGGGTGCTCAAATAAATCTTGGATCAAAACATCCCAGAGGAGAAAATAAATAACAAGACATCAGATCATGACATGATCATGCAGATTCTAGGCCTTTGGACTACTTAAACAATAGTGGATGGATATTTTTGCACCCTAGCTGGGCAAGACATGCTGGGTAATTACAAGGAAAGGTCATAGAATGAGATAATGGGCTTCACAGGGTGCTAATGGGGCAGTGGACACAAACACACACAAGTAAACCTTCACAAATACTGTACATATGAACACATAAACACAACCACACAAAAGAACACATGTACGCCTGTGTAATAATGCGAGATTAATCCTCATTTTGAATAATTCTCATTAATAAATGTTAGAAATGCACATGCACATACTCCCAATCCCTGCAGGCTGTGTGCAAACTACACAGTGAGCTGTCAATAAACCTGCCAGAAACACAAGCACACACACACATACCTCCTGTGTGTCAATAACCCTGCATAGTTTATAGAGGTCTGCTTGTGTGCATGCTAATGTTTAGGAGCTGATCAGCCCTGCTGTTTTGAGTGAGGGAAAGAGCTAAGGAGATGAGAAAAAGGAATACATGGAAAAACAGAAGAGTCAAGATAAAGTTTTTTTTTTTTTTTTTTTTAGCTTTATAAGTTTAAAGAAACATAGTACCCTAAAATGAACATTTTGTCATCGTTTACTCATCCTCATTTTGTTCTAAACTTCTATAATTTAAAACTGTTAAAACTTTAGCAGACTGCCTTTTGGTGCTCTTTTTCATAGAGCAAAAATGAATGTTAATGGATGCTGTCGAGTTTCAAAAAAGACAAAAAGTGCCATGATTGTCTATACAACCCATACTCCATATTTTAAGACTTTTGAAGCCATTTGATAGCCTTGTGTTAGAAACAGACCGAAATGTATGTCTCATTCACATTTTCACATGTTCAAACTTGGTGCAAAACAATCAACTATGACATACAACAACTAATAGCTTTTGGCATCAATGATGTCAAACCTGGTATGTTGTGTCTTTATATGTGTTACAAAACTTGAAAGTGAGTGTGAATGAGATTTGAGAGCTATGGTGGGGGGAGGATTTTCAGCAAATAACAACCAAAATTTTGGTCTGTTCCTCACACCAAGCTATTGTATGGCTTCTGAATACTTGTTTGATTGGACTACTTACTGTACTGTATATGGTACTTTTTGGTGCGTTTTTGTCATTTTGGAGCTCGACATCCCCCATCCTCATTCAATTTTTTTGTATAGAAAAGGGTATCCAGGGCATTCCGAAATGAGAATTGAGAATGAGGAAAAAAATCTTAGATTTGGATTAACTATTCCTTTAATAAGAACCCTTTTGGTCTCACAGAACACATATATATAACCGTGTCATGCTTTCAGAATTTAAAAAAAGTAGTCAAGCCTGATCACGACTCATTACAGACTCAGCAGTGCTCATAATGTGTGCAAATACCAATTTCTATCAAGCAGATTCTTAATTACAGTAATTTATAAGGACTATTGTCGGGTGAATTGACCTGGCTTTGAAATTAGTTGTTGAGAAATATGTGTGAATACATACCAGATATCAGACACAAATTCTCTTGCAACAACAAACACACCTGATTTCTAATATAAAAAGTCATCAGTATATTATGTGGATAAAAAAGAGATTAATTAATCTTCCCTAGCGCTCCACCACTAACATTAAAAAGTTACTGTAATATGCTAATCATTCATTTCTTATACAGCACAGATAGTTTGTTGTTTTGTTTTAGTTTTTTTATTAAGGTTTTTTTTTTACTTCGTTTTTTCCTCATTTTGTTCTGTTTTGTTTGCCTTTGTGTCACTTTGATTTAAAGCAACAGTAGTAAGAGGATGAGAAAGAGAAGAGGGAGAAGAGGAAAGGACAGGATCGAGAAATGTTGCACGCAGGATTTAAACTTGCATTACCTGCATGATTTCAACTTGTTTCAGTTGAAAAAAACAAGTTGAAATCATGCGTTCTTTCAACAGAGCACATGCTTTACTTGGACATGACTCTGGTTTAAGAAAATGATGCCACATGAACACAGCAAGAAAAAGAGAAATGTATCATTGTACAGTAATTAGGCAAAGGTTGTACAAGGTAATAACAAACTTCTCTGTTAAACAAGAATAAAATGCATTAGTGGCCAGAGTGACGAAAAAAACAGCCCTTCACTCACTTAGAACATCTCTGCCCTGAAAACACATCATAGCTCTCCTGCCTGGGAGAGCATTTAAAGACAGAAACACACAGAGCACTAAGCAAAACCACAACAGCACCACAACGTGGGAGACTGGAGAGAGAGCCAGAAGAAGAGTCACAATGCAAGATGAAAAGAGACAGGCAGACAGAGGCATTCAGGTCATGAGAGTCAGAAAATATAATTTTATTGCTCAGAGGATGCTCAGTTTAGGGGAATTAATGGGGTTTTAAGTTAGGCTTCATTTCCTCACCCTCATGTTGTTACAAACTCACTGAAGGATCTAATGATTATTTCAAGTTTTAAAAGCAACCTGAGTGTGTGTGTGTGTGTGTGTGTGTGTGTGTGTGTGTGTGTGTGTGTGTGTGTGTGTGCGTGTATTTATCACTTTGTGGGGACCAAATGTCCCCATAAGGATAGTAAAACCCGAAATGTTTGACCTTGTGGGGACATTTTGTCGGTCCCCATGAGGAAAACAGCTTATAAATCATACTAAATTATGTTTTTTGAAAATGTAAAAATGCAGAAAGTTTTCTGTGAGGGTTAGGTTTAGGGGTAGGGTTAGGTTTAGGGGATAGAATATAAAGTTTGTAGAGTATAAAAACCATTATGTCTATGGAAAGTCCCCATAAAACATGTAAACACAACATGTGTGTGTGTGTGTGTGTGAGTGTGTGTGTGTGTGTGGCTTCTTTTTATGTAATTTCTGGCTCTTGCTATTCATTATTATATTATTTAAGTTTAATCTTATGTGCTGTATTGTCTTCACAAGTTAAGAGATAAAGGGTTGTATCTATTCAAGGTCTAAATGTCATGGGACAACTGTGAAGCAGTAATTTTCCATTGACTTTCAACAGTTGTTGAACCTGTGCTGGTCAGATGAAGTCAAACTGAGCATTGAGAAAGATGCAACTAAGATTATTCAATAATCTCTTTTCTTTTTACAATCACTTCATCTCTTTCCTTCTGCTATATTGCCCTGCTGACTCTGCTGATGTTGACTGGTTCCCCGTCTGTCACTCATTCGACATTGTGTCAATGAGATGACACTAGTGGTCGCTCCTGCAGAGCCCAGACATCTCTGATCTTGAGAAAAGGCCAATGAGAATTGGCATGTGGAATTTGCATGCCACTCCCCCGGACATATGGGTATAAAAGGAGTGATGATGTAAATACACATCAGATATCTTCTTCGGAGCCGAGAGAGCAGTCACAGACTGAATTCCTCTGCCGTCTCATTCATCTCTCCAAGCTGTTGGTTCTACGGTGCTTTCCAGCGGATCTCCCCCTCGCACACTATGTTGTGCTGAGCACACACTCCTAGGTGCTTCAGCAGCAAAAAAATAATAACTTTGTTTATATATATATATATATATATATATATCCATATATATATATATATATATATATATATATATATATATATATATATATATATATATATATATACACCAATAAAAGATATTTCAATAAAGAGTGGTGCAAACGGTGAAGCATCTTTTTCACAATGTCTTTCCGTTTGTGTGTATTTCCTGGTTGCAGTCGTTGTCTCTCCCCATCTGATGGCCACGATCGCTGCCTCTCGTGTCTGGGTGCTACCCACGCAGACTCAGCATCCCTTGGTCCCTCTCGGAGCTTGGGGGCGTGGCTCAACCTCCCCAACCCATTGCGTTGTCTGATCAGGACTGTCTGACTCGGCTATGCGATTCAGTCCACCAGGCGCCCGCCCAGGTTCAACGCCGTCCGCTTCACCACGGTGAGAGGCAAAAATGGCGCTGCCTTGCGTGCGGAAATCGCCTCCATTCTACAGAAAGGGCGCGATAGAGCTTGTCCCTCCAGCCGAGATGAAGAAGGGGTTTTACAGCCCCTACTTCATCGTACCTAAAAAAGGCAGCAGGTTGCAGCCAATCCAGAGTTCTGAACCGGGCTCTGCACAGACTCCCATTCAAGATGCTCATGCAGAAACGCATTCTGGATTGGTTTGCGATCCTTCCTCAACACAGACCCTTTCTCCGGTTTGTCTTCTATGGTCAGGCATATCAGAACAAAGTCCTCCCCTTCGGCCTGTCCCTGTCCCCTCGCGCCTTCACGAAGTTCGCAGAGGCAGCCCTTGTATGAGAATAATATAGAGAATGCCCCGACTTGGCCAGCCAGTCCTTATACTTCTGAGCAGTTAGCCGTTCCCCTAGGGGCAGGGGACCGCTTCATGCCTGCCAGTGTGTTGGGGTAGTTATGCGACGGCTTGCTGCGCTGGCTACGAGGCACACAGAGGTCTACCTGTCTCACACCGCTAGTCTGCGTAATTCGGTTCAAATCTTGTGGTGTTTTCCATTGGGACCCCTAGTGTCAACTCATCGACACAACGTCAAGTGAGTGACAGACGGGGAACGTCTCGGTTACTGACGTAACCTCCATTCCCTGATGGAGGAAATGAGACGTGTCTCGTGTCCCTCCGGCCACAACACTGAACCAACCGCTGAAAGCGCCGGGTCTTTGGCTCGGCTCCTCAGTGCGATACCTGATGTGTATTTGCCGCGTCACTCCTTTTATACCCGTATGTCCGGGGAGTGGCATGCAAATTCCACATGCCAATTCTCATTGGCCTTTTCTCAAGATCAGAGATGTCTGGGCTCCGCAGGAGCGACCCCTAGTGTCAACTCAACGACACACCGTCTCGTTCCCTCAGTTACATCAGTAACCGAGACGTTTTGCATATCAGATAGAACTCTGATATTTGGATATATTTACCATCTTCTGATGGAGAGAGAGGTTTAGTGGAAGTCTGGATCTAACACCATATGACTTCCTTCCATGGAATCCAAAAGCAGATGTTAGGTGGAATGTTAACCTCAGTCATGAGGGTGAGTAAACAATGACAGAATTTTCATTTTGGGGTAAACTATCCCTTTGGGTGAATTATCAACTGTGTCTCAGATGTTTCTTCTAAAATTCTTTATGAGAAATAGAAAAATCAAAACAAATGAGCCAATAGTAGACTTCATTTGGTTTTCAGAGGAATCTGAGAAATGTTTGAGTTCATACTGAAAATTGTTACATCTGATTGCAGACTTTACAAACCTGAGCAAAGTACAACATTGTTGACATCTGAAACACTTGTTGAGACACGTGTGAGATTAATGAGATCTTCTTTCTATTAGAAATATCTGAGAAATACGAGATTAGAGATTTTTGAGTGATAGTTCACTCAAAAATGAAAATGAAATCTCCTTTTGTTTTCCACAGAAGAAAGAGTGTCAAACGGGTTTGGAACGATATGAGGTTGAGTAAATTACAACAGAATTTTCATTTTTGGATGAACAAAAGTCTCAATTTTCTCACCTTTACTACCACTGCTATCTAAAGAATCAAAGATACTAAAGACATTTCATTTGGGATTTTTCTTCATATGGGCATACATAATAGAACCACTTAATACTTACTCCCACCTTCCTTTTAAACAATTTAATAATGTTCTTTTACCAGACATCAGGTACTGAGCCAAGAAAGCTAGATTGCACACTGTTATGCAGTATATTAATGTTGAGTTGCTGTAGTGCACATTGTATTTTTATTGTTGTGAAGTTGTTGTTGTTGTGTTGGCTTTTGTGTTGTTGTTTTGCACTTTTTGTATTTAACAGAGCCTATGTCACAAATTTCACTACTCAGATTATACCATGTATGATCTGTGCATATTACTTTTGACTTATGACATAAAAGGTTTGTGTGTGTGTATGTGTGTGTGTGTGTGTGTGTGTGTGTTTGGCATTATCTGTTTATAACAGTAGAGAATGTTCATGCCTGCAGTTCTAAACATCACAGCAGAAGAAAACCAGGCAGCTGCCACACCAGGTTCTACAATGTTCCAAACGATTTTGAGAAAATTTACAAATTAAAATTCAGTCTAGGAGTTTTTTGGAGCTAAAAACATTGTGGTCTGTTATGTAACCCATTTTAAATTATACCAGCACAGCCACTTTGGCTCTTATCAATGCCAGCGTTGGTCTCAGGCTGACCACTTTAGGACACTGGACTATCTCCATCCCTCAACCAGCTATTTCAGTGTATCTAATGCAGTAAGTATCGACCCACTCAAATGCTGTGTGGGTCACTTCAGACCTTGTATTCCTAAATGTGGTTTTGTCTGAATGGTACAGCTCACGGTTTGGTGCCTTCAATCAGAGCAGTGCACAAGTGCTTTCTAGCTCTTGTAAGTGTTTTCTCTTCTCTTTTCTTCATAGGATTTATCATGCTGTTATCAGTGTAAGTCTAACTTGCTATAATACATTCTGAGATGACATATGATGATGTCCTCAAAAGCTCCATCATCGTTTGGAAAGAAAAGTTTTTTTAGAGATGGATGGGTAAAAAAAAAAGACACAGCAAAAATGGGCCAGGACAAGGGATTTGGTTTTAAAACTTTATTATGTGTAGCGGGGTGAGCAAGAGACATACAGTGGGTGTGGCATAAGGTTTTGTAGAGAAGTTTATTTTAAATAATGATAACATTTTATTCTAGGGATCAGAAATTAGACAGTAATTAATGACTGATAATTACACTTGTAAGTGACTAGTTATGGACTGGTTTGGCATCATGAGCATAAAAGTATATATTAAGCATTTATTGGCTGATTTCGTAGTCTTGCTTTATAGCAAAGTCTATCAAATCAAATCACTTTATTGTCACACTACCATGTACACAAGTGCAACAGTAGGTGAAATTCTTGTGTGCAGTTCCGAGCAACATAGCAGTCATGACAGTGACGAGACATATACCAATTACAATAAACAACATACTTACACAAAACTATTTACAAATCAAATGTACACATACTTACACAACACAATAATTATATACAATACACACAATATACAATACAATAAGGAGTATATGAAATATATATATATATATATATATATATATATATATATATATATATATATATATGTATAGTAGTATATTGAGGAGAATATGTTGACAGTCCAGTGTGAGATATAAGATGAATAAAGTGCAGTGCTAATTATTAATCGTGATAGATCAAGTGTTCAACAGCAACATTTACATTTGCTTTTGTCATAATAATTAATTTATTAACTAAAAACAAAAAAAATATCAATCACTAGTATGATGGAAATTACATCCTTTATAGGTTCTTAGTACAGTATGTGGGGTATATTGGGAGTAGGGGTTGGTGTAGGGTATCTGTGGGACTCTAAATAAACACAATAAACATGCTGTAGTGATGCCCCTATATTGTATGGTAGTTTTTAAATAGGTTTGCAAATAGCATCTAACACTATTTGCACTTAGTGCAGATTTTACAGCATTTATTCGGTAATCTGTAGTGAAATACATTTCAAAAGTAACCCTCCCAACCCTGTATATAAAGTATGTATTTTGCACCTTACTGGCTATCTTTGTTTTTTACCTAATAAGTTAATTGTTAGGAAAAAACAAATGTAAGGAATCAGCAAACAAAGGCATAATAGATACCTTATAATTCTAAACAAGTCTGTAACTAGTTCCTTACAAGTCCAATTATTATTAATTACTGTCTAATTTCTGATCATTAAAAGTAAGTGTTACGGAAATAATAATAACAGAAAAGGGGGGAATAAACGTGCTCATGGGGGAAAGTGTCAAATTAAAGGGGAATCTGGCATCCTGGTGGTGAATGGGGTTATGTGAAGGAGGGGCGGTGATGAGGTAAGGGAGAGCTCTTGTCCCTAGCATCACATCTAATTCGCTCTGGGTTTCAAGAGTGCAGGTCCGGCTGTGCATATTTTTTGCACCGGACCCTTCCCAATCCATTTCTGGACCTGCAAGGATGCCAGTGTGTGCATATATGGAGAGAGAAGCCCGCCTCCCTAGGAGAGGCGCATTCTACATTTTAATGCAGCGGTGATGAGGCTCCATTCACCTCAGTTGTGCCTTATCATCCACTGCCCAAAAAAGGCTTATTAAATTATGCCTCTCTTCTCTCCTGCCCATTCCCAGTGTGAGCATGGCTGAAGTATGGCCCTTAGTGGCAGGGAGACGAGGAAGCGGCGAGGTGGTTTGTTCTGCAACATTTATTAAATAGCATGACATTGTGCCATGATAAACACTGCATCCAATCCCATTGTCCCAAACATCTAATCAAATCACATCCCTCCAAACATCTCTTCCAATCACATTCCCCTAAATGTCTCATCCAATCACAACCCCCAAACATCTCATCCAATCACATCCCCTCAAACACCTCATCCAATTATATCCCCCTAAACAGCTCATCCAATCACATCCCCTCCAAACATCATACCCAATCACATCTCCCCTCACATCTCACATCTAGAAGCCTTTTTTTTTTTGGTCACACATTATACAATTGCTCAAGGGCCCAACAGTGGCATCTTGGCGGTGCTGGAGCTTGAACCCCCAAACTTCTAGTCAGTAAACCAGAGCCTCAACCTCTCAGCCACCACTGCCCCTAGACTCTACCAATCATCTAATCTCTACTCAAACATAGAAATCATGGTGTTTTCCCAAAGGACAGAGTGAGGTCCAGGCTGGATGAAGTGTAGTTGATTGACATATCTGTGTATAGGAAATGAGAGAAGTGACATCAGGCAGCATCGACAAAGCTGTGATCAATACAACTCAGCCATGTTTAGGGAAGATGGCGTTTAATGAAAATGAAGAGTGATATTGAGAGAGAGGGAGATCGAAAGATCGACATTTCTGCAATGCATAACCCATGCCATTCAAAGTAAATATGGTGTTTTATGGTGTTTTAAACCATATCATAATGGCATAATTTTAGGTGCATTTAGGTCAATGCATAGATATTTAAAGGTGAAACATGTAATTTTGGGATGTTTTAATACTTGATCCTGTCAAAGATGCAGAGACAACTGGAAGTAAGCCATTGATACCTGTTTGTTGGAGCATCTCAACCTGCCTGAAACAGCAACATTGGCTCAACCAATGGTGTGAATTTGAGGTAGGACCATCTGTTTGATAACAAATAGACGAGTGGAGTGTTTAGGAAATACAGGTGGAGTGTTAAAGAAACTTTTTGAAAACAGTCAGTATTTTTGCTATTACATCCAATTATACTAGTGTTACTGACATTACACACTTCACCTTTAAAAATTCTGCATGGAAATGCCAGCACTGTAAATCAACAACTGAACATTCGCTAAAACCCTACAAGCCTTCATACAGCACCTTTGGCGCCTCTAGTGCAACACAGCTGTTGAAATTCCTTACAAAGGCAGCACAACCTGAACTGTTTTTGGTGTCATGAAGAAGGAAGTTCTCAGATTAGTAATGCTTTATTATTCACTACACCATCACTACACCATTACTCACCATCATGCCCTTTTCAAACTCATTTGACTTTCTTTATTCCATAGAACACATACGATTTTATGCAGTATGTTAATCTCAGTCGTCATTCACATTCATTGCGTCTTTTTTCCCCACAATGAAAGTGAATAGTGACTGAGGTTTTCATAGGGGTTTGGAACAATATGAGGGTGACTAAATGATGACAGAATTGTCATTTTGGGGTAAACTATGCCCTTAAGCATATAACATCATAATTTTTGCCATGCGTCAAAAACATTATTTCACACTTTTTAACATACCACTGTCACAGAGACTGAGAAGCCAGAAAATCCTTTCAGAGAGAGATAGAGAGAGAGAGAGAGAGAGAGAGAGAGAGAGAGAGAGAGAAACTGACCATTTTATGATTTTCTTTGGCCAATTAGCGATTGCATGCAAACAATAACATGCATTAAGCACAAATACTATAAATGGCCTGTAAACTATTAATAAGTCATGTTATATGCTTGTTAAAATCTTCCACCACGATTGGACAACATGTGTAGCAACTTGTGCAATGTGTACATCATGGGCAAATTTTAACTATATATGAGTCAATACAAGACCACCCTGCAGCCAAAACCAGCAGGACACATCCTTTTTGGGCACAATAAATAAATACAAATAAATAAAGTAAATTCTAGTACACTCTTGAATTTATAATATTCTGGAACATCTAAAGCACATCATTTTAAACCAGAATTTTGAACCAGCAGATTGTTCCCTACTGGACTATACTGACAAACCAATTGTTAAACCTAAAAATGTACTTCAAGTGCTAACATCTAAATGAACTGGAATGAACTGATTAAAATCAAAATTAAGGCAGGAGAGGGCAGTTGCAAAGTGTGCTTTAACAGGGTTTTGTGGGTAGAAATGTATGACTACAGGCCAAAGATTTTAACACATTCCATATACTGTATGATATTAAATACATCAAGCTACTGAGACCAAAAATACAGGTGAAACTCGAAAAATTTGAATATCGTGCAAAAGTTCATTAATTTCAGTAATTCAACTTAAAAGGTGAAACTAATATATTATATAGACTCATTACAAGTAAAGTAAGATATTTCGAGCCTTTATTTGATATAATTTTTATGATTATGGCTTACAGCTTATGAAAACCCCAAATTCAGAATCTCAGAAAATTAGAATATTACATGAAATCAATAAAAAAAAATGATTTTAAATACAGAAATGTCGGCCCTCTGAAAAGTATAATCATGCATATGTACTCAGTACTTGGCTTGGGCCCCTTTTGCATTAATTACTGCCTCAATGCGGCGTGGCATGGATGCTATCAGCCTGTGGCACTGCTGAGGTGTTATGGAAGACCAAGATGCTTCAATAGCGGCCTTCAGCTCTTCTGCATTGTTTGGTCTCATGTCTCTCATCTTTCTCTTGGAAATGCCCCATAGATTCTGTGTGCCTCTCCAGTCTTCCTCCAGACTCCGGGACCTTGGTTTCCAAATGAGATGCAAAATTTGCTCTCATCAGAAAAGAGGACTTTGGACCACTGAGCAACAGACCATTTCTTTTTTTCTTTAGCCCAGGTAAGACGTTTGACATTTGAAGCCCATGTCCAGGACCCGTCTGTGTGTGGTGGCTCTTGATGCAGTAACTCCAGCCTCAGTCCACTCCTTGTGAAGCTCCCCCACACATTTGAATGGCCTTTTCCTGACAATCCTCTCCAGGCTACGGTCATCCCTGCTGCTTGTGCACCTTTTTCTTCCACACTTTTCCCTTCCACTTAACTTTCTATTAATGTGCTTTGATACAGCACTTTGAGAACATCCAACTTCTTTTGCAATTACCTTTTGAGGCTTTCCCTCCTTGTGGAGGGTGTCAGTGATGGTTTTCTGCACAACTGTCAGGTCAGCAGTCTTCCCCATGATTGTGAATTCAACTGAACCAGACTGAGAGACCATTTAAAGGCTCAGGAACCCTTTGCAGGTGTTTAGCTGATTAGAGTGTGACACTTTGAGCCTACAATACTGAACCTTTTCACAATATTCAAATTTTCTGAGATTCTGAATTTGGGGTTTTCATAAGCTGTTGTCACGAACCCCGCTCCCTCGCTCTGCCCCCTCGAGCTTCCACGCTCGTTCCGCCCCCTCGAGCTCCCACGCTCCTTCTGCCCCCTCGAGCTCGCACGCTCTTTTTGCTCGCTCAAGCCCTCACGCCCACTTTGCTCCTACTCGCTCACATGCTCGTAGGCAATCTCCCTTCCTCGAGTTTCTCACGCGTTTCCAATCCCCCAGAATATTATGACCACCTGCACTCGCGTCATCTGCACTCCTGCACATTAGTTTCACCTGCACTCGTCTCATCACCTGTCATGGTTTACACCTGCACTCGCCCCTATATATATATCACTACCCTTTCGTCTCACGGTTGTTGGTTATTGTATTTAGTTTCCCTTGTCTTTGCCCCCCGCTAGTCTCGTCTAGTTTTGACCTCCTTTCGTTCACCTCTTAGCTTGCCAGCTCCCCTTGTTCCCCTGTCTTTTGCTCCCACTAGTCTCGTCATTTTCCTCTTGATTCCCCGGCTTTCGACCTCACGCTCCCTTTGACTACTCTTCACTGGATTTGCCCTTTTTCTGTACTTTTGCCTGCCTGCAATAAAACGCAGTTTTTGACTTACATTGTGACTGTCTCTTCTTGTGCGGGTTACAGAATAACCAACCGTTACCGAAGACAGTCACAATGCCCTGCGCTGAGGATTCGTGCAGCTCACTAGAGCGGAGGTGCACGTCACATTCGGCGCGAGGAGCTACAGTTTGGAGGCAGGACTGAGCGCCGCGCCCAGGGGCAGCAGGTATGTTCTTTGTCTGATTTATGTCACCCTGTTTCACCTGTGTCTGCCCCTGAGCCCGTTGATGCTTTCCACGCATCCACGAAGCCGTATGCTCTCCATCCCCGGAGAGGTTTTATGGCTCATCGGACGCTGAACCAAGGGTTTTCCGTGCAAGGCAGTGGTTATGTAACTCATAACCCCGTCCTTGACATTATGGAGCCAGCGGCCCGACTCTTGGGTTTGCGCTAGGGAGCCAACCCTTGGAGGCTTATATTATGGATTTTTGTGCCCTGGCGTACCAGGTGAATTTTGATGAGGTGGCTCTGAAAGACATTTTTCAATTTGGACTGAATGAGCCAGCCTCATCATTCATGCCTGGTGGTCGCTGCTCTCTCAACCTGGCTCAGTTTATTGACCTCGCCCTACTGTATGCTGGTTCCTCGCTTACTGTGGGGAGGCAGAAACTGAACCAGCGTTCCATACCACGGCCCCCGTCTTGAAGCCTACCACGGCCCCCGTCTTGAAGCCTACCACGGCCCCCGTCTTGAAGCCTACCACGGCCCCCGTCTTGAAGCCTTACACGGCCCTAGTCCCGAAGCCTGACACGGCCCTAGCCCCGAAGCCTGACACGGGCCTAGCCCCGAAGCCTTACACGGCCCTAGCCCCGAAGCCTTACACGGCCCTAGCCCCGAAGCCTGACACGGCCCTAGCCCCGAAGCCTTACACGGCCCTAGTCCCGAGGCCTGTCACGGCCCCAGTCCCGAAGCCTGACACGGCCCTAGCCCCGAAGCCTGACACGGCCCCAGTCCTGAGGCCTGTCACGGCCCCAGTCCCGAAGCCTGTCATGGCCCCAGTCTCGAAGCCTGGCACGGCCAGCGAGTCAACGCCCATGCCTGCCACAGCCAGAGAGTCAGCGCCCATGCCCGCCACGGCCAACGAGCCAGCGCCCATGCCCGCCACGGCCAACGAGCCAGCGCCCATGCCCGCCACGGTCGGCGAGCCAGCGCCTGTAGCCTCGACCGTTCCCATGGCCACGTCCCCTGTTGGCCGAGGACGCAAGAGAAGGAAGAGGGCCCCTTCTCCCCAGTCTCGTCTTGTGCTCAAGACCGCAGAGGTTCCCTCAGAGTCTTCCACAGCTCTACCGACCTCTGCTCTGCCCTCAGAGTCTTCCACGGCTCTGCCGGGTTCTGCTCCGCCCCCAGAGTCTTCCACGGCTCTGCCGGGTTCTGCTCCGCCCTCAGAGTCTTCCACGGCTCTGCCGGGTTCTGCTCCGCCCCCAGAGTCTTCTACGGCTCTGCCGGGTTCTGCTCCGCCCCCAGAGTATTCCACGGCTCTGCCGGGTTCTGCTCCGCCCCCAGAGTCTTCCACGGCTCTGCCGGGTTCTGCTCCGCCCCCAGAGTCTTCCACGGCTCTGCCTCATGAGCCTCTCAGGGCTTCTCCTCTCGAGTCTTTCAGGGCTCCCCCTCCCAAGCCTCTCAGGGCTTCTCCTCTCGAGTCTTTCAGGGCTCCCCCTCCCAAGCCTCTCAGGGCTTCTCCTCTCGAGTCTCTCAGGGCTCCTCCCCCCCTCAAGCCTCTCAGGGCTTCCCCTCTCGAGTCTTTCAGGGCTCCTCCTCCCCTCGAGCCTCTCAGGGCTCCGTCCCTCGAGTCATTCATGGCTCCACCCCTCAAGCCTCTCACGGCTTCGCCTCTCGAGTCTCTCTGGGATCCTCCTCCCCTCGAGCCTCTCAGGGCTCCATCCCTCGAGTCTTTCATGGCTCCACCCCTCAAGCCTCTCACGGCTTCGCCTCTCGAGTCTCTCAGGGCTCCTCCCCCTCTCAAGCCTCTCAGGGCTTCCCCTCTCGAGTCTCTCAGGGCTCCTCCTCCCCTCAAGCCTCTCAGGGCTTCTCCTCTCGAGTCTTTCAGGGCTCCACCCCCTTCCAAGCCTCTCAGGGCTTCGTCTCTCGAGTCTTCCAGGGCTCCTCCTCCTCCCGAGCCTCTCGGGGCTCCGTCTCTTGAGTCTTTCATGGCTCCCCCCCTCGAGCCTCTCGAGCCTTCCAGGGCCCCACCTCTAGAGCCTCTCGAGTCTTCCACGACCTTTTTCCTCAAGCCTCTCACGGCTCTACTCCCAGAGACTCCAGAGCTTCCTAGGGCTCCGCCTCTCGAGCCTCCTACGGCTCCGCCTCCCGAGCCCCTCACGGCTCTGCTCCCAAAGACTCCAGAGCTTTCTATGGCTCTGCCTCTCGGCCCTCCTACGGCTCTACCCCCCGAGACTACAGAGCCTGCCAGGTCGTTGCCTCGGGGACCTCCCACGGCGCCACCTCCATTGGCTCCACCTCCTGAGCCTTCCAGGCCTCCGCCTCTAGAGCCTCCCACGGCGCCACCGTCATTGGCTCCACCTCCAGAGCCTTTCAGGCCTTCGCCCCTAAAGCCTCCTTCGGCTCCACCTCCAGAGCCTTCCAGATCCCCACCTCCAGAGCTGCCTACGGTGCCGCCTCTGACGGCACCGCCTTTCACGGCTCTTCCCTGGCCCCCTGACCCTGTCCGGTGGCCCCCTGACACTCTCCCTGTCCTGTGGCCTCTTCCCTGGCCTCCTGACCCTGTTCCTGTCCAGTGGTCACCTTCCAAACTGTGGTCGCTGGTTCGATCCCCACAGCCACCACCATTGTGTCCTTGAGCAAGGCACTGAACTCCAGGTGATTGTCCCTGTAATAAGGCTCTGTAAGTTGCTTTGGATAAAAATGCATAAATGTAAATGTAATGTAAATGTATTTTCATTTTCCAGTACCATGCCTTATGACAAAAAAAAAGACATCACAAATGCAGTTGCATATTGCATTGCAAAAGACATGCTTCCCATTAGCACTGTCGAAAATGATCCAAGAAGCTTATCAGAGTCCTTGACCCCAGATACGAGCTACCTGGCAGGAAAATGTTTTCACTGACTGCACTTCCCCAGCTGTATGCAGAGTGTAGGGAGATGGTAGAGCGGCAGCTGCAAACTGTGCTATTTTTTGCCTCTACTTCTGATATGTGGTCTAGTCGCACATCTGATCCTTATATGAGCCTCACTATGCACTTTATAGACAAAGACTGGAATCTTCAGAGCAAATGCCTCCAAATGGCTTACTTTCCTGAAGACCATACAGGTGAAGTTGTTGCTCCAGGAGTGATTGAAGCACTCACCTCCTGGGGGCTGAGTGAAAACTGACAAATATGCATCACACACATAGCAGTTCAAACATGGTAAAAGCCACTTCAACCAACAAATGGACACGGCTTCAGTGTTTTGGTCATCGACTACACTCAGCTGTTGGTAAGTTTTAGCCTGCATTCTTGAGGGGAGTAGCATGGGCATCAAATGTCTGTAAAAAGTAATTGCTGGTTAATTGTGCCAATTTGGCAACCTTTTTTGTATCATTAAATAGATGCAATTCCATTCTTTACTTCCATAGCTTTACTGGCATAAAGTCCCACACTGCATTGCCAAAGCTGTAGTAACAATAATGATGATGATAATAAAAACAAAATAATTTTAAAATATTCAAATAATTTACTTTCTTTATGGTATTAGTCCTTTGTGCTTACAAGTTAGTGATTACAAGCTTGATGAAGCAATACTTGAAATTGAAATACATGCTGATTTATATATTTAATACGATAGTACATATGTCTGTTCAGATTTTATTTTACATATTGTGGATTTAGTAAGGTATTTTCTGTCATAATTTGTCTTTGCTCAGAAATATTTAAATTTTACATCTCTATTTCCTTTCCTTTTCTTCCTCAGAGAGAGTGGGGAAGGAGAAGAGTGTGGAATGAGCCATCAGGCTGTTTAAAAAAGTTGTGGCTGCCTTCTCCTTCTCCTGGAAAATGAAGAGAGACAAGACAACTGCTCAGGAAGAGCTTAACCTACCCAAGCACAAGCTGGTGACAGAGACACCTACCAGGTGGGGATCAAGTCAGAAGATGGTGGCAAGGGTGAGGGTATCTCTCAGGTACTCACTACTGACAAGAAAACCCGGCACTTGGTGCCCACCTGGCAGGACATGGATGTGCTGGAGTCAACGAACAAAGCCTTAAAGACACTTCTTGAGTTCACAGATTCACTCTCTGGTGAATCTTATGTGAGAGTGTCCTACCTTAAGCCTGTGTTGCACTTCTTCAGAACAGAGGTCCTGAAACTCTCTGATGATGACACACAGCTCACAACAGACATAAAGACAATGGTCATGGGATATCTCAATGGATCTCAACAGATGACCTGCTTGATATGGCATTCTTGGTTGATCCGTGCTTCAAGACCCAATACATCAAGCCAGAAAAGATCGAGGCCATCAAAATAAAAGCTGTGTCTGAGATTCTGGAGGGAGACCAAGGCCCATCCACTTCACAAGCTTCATACAGAACAGAAGTTGTAGAGGCATAGGGGGGAGCTGCTGCAGCTCTACCTGCCAAGAAGAAGCAGAGGAAGCAACTGGGCCATTTTTTTAAGAAGAAATGCCCCCGCAACACAGGACTCAATTATATGCAGTCAGTGGAGGGGTAGCTGGATAACTACCTCATGGCTCCAGATGCAGACAGTGAAGGTGCTACTTGTGCATCCCTGCCACCAGCTCCCCCTCTGAAAGGATTTTTAGCACAGGAGGGAACATTGTGATCTGTCACAGGGCAGCTTTAAAACCTGAGACTGTAGACAGACTTGTCTTTCTTGCACGTAACTTGTAGGGTAATGGCTTTGCTTGTTTAAAACTTGAACAGAAAATACTGACCACAGTTGAGATTTTTCTTTTGTATTTATTTTGTTTACACTGTCAGCTAAAATACTTACAAAATGTTTCAAACCGTCTGTACAAAGGCTTATTTATATTTGTTTTTATTATCATTGTCCTTTAAAGCCCTTTAAACTTTGCAGTCTGAGCCATGTTGTATCACACTGCAGTACTTAATTTTTCTATTAAGATATTTATTTTGTTGAGGACAAAGACTGAAAAAGATTTTACTTAATTTTACTCATTAATAATTTGATGTATAAAAAAATATTTGATCATTATAAATGTTTTGAATATTCTACCTCAGATTTGAGAAATGTTCCTCTGTTTGGCAAGTATTTGTCATGTTCTTACAACAAAGAGAAGTTTAAAACCACAATTAACCACCTGGTTACTTCAACTTTCACTCAAATTTACACAAAATTTTAAAGAAATAATGATTTAATATTTATTGTGATATGAAATTTTTTATTGTGATAATGTTTTTGGCCGTATCACACATCCCTACTTTGATGATGGATGATGAACATCTTTGACCGTTTCGGTGTGTTTCCGCCGATGTGCACCTTAGTGCAGGACTATGTATGTGTTTTTTCGGCTCATGTCAGCATGGATTGCTTGTGAGCAGACAAAATACGATTCAAGCTTTGCAAAGGAACAGTTATTGAAGGATGGGGCAGTTAAAAAAAATTTAAAAGACGTAAGTAAAGTGTTTCATTCTTGAATACTTAAATTGTCATGACTGTTTGATAGTTTATGGTGCTGAGTGTTAATAGTTGCGCTTAAGATAAATGGTATAATATATTCTGATGCAATGTGTGTTATGTGTAAATCCTGCCATTTTGTTTATATTGTTCTTGTGATTGTTTACTGAATAGAGCTGTTCAGTTTTTAGTCCAAAAACCCAGAAGTCTAATTCACCTTGGTTTTCCCCTGGATTTTACTATGGGTTTTAATAATGGGGTTTTTGAACTTGTGAGAAAAATAAGGTCTGTGGTAAACATTACTTTACAATTTGTGGACATTTTGTTCTACAACATAAATTACACACTTTCATAACTCAAATGTGAATTTTGAAGCCCTATTGAATTACATACTTAAAAAAACAACAACACAGCAGTTATAAGTCTCATCGCCTGGGTTGTAATTATCTTATTAAATATTAACACCTGTCTCTCATTATAGTGATGTTGGGGATTTCCCTCTGGAGCAGTCACGTGATGAATCCCTCAAGCACACCTTTGACCAATTGAAAGTAATTGATGGTCAACAGCTCCGTCCTAATGTTGCGCTTTTAACATATTTTACTATTATTAAGGAGTGTTTGTATCGAGTGACCAGGACAATCAAACCAAAGATAATACAACTCAGCTATTATTACCAAAGAGATGTCAGGAAACACTCTTCCAGGCGGCTCAATATAACCCGATGGCTGGCCACTTAGGTTTTTTTTTACTGGATAATGGCCCGTTTCTTTTTGCCAGGCATTCACGGGGACGTTCTCAAATGGTGTGTGGCGTGCCGTGAATGTCAGTTGGTGAATCCACCAGCCTCCCCAAAAGCGCAATTGCGCCCTCTGCCGTTGATTGAGGTCCCCTTCGAGAGAATTAACATGGACCTCGTCGGGCCATTAGAGCGGACTGCATGCAGCCATCGCTTTGTATTTGTTCTGGTGGATTATGCATCATAATATCAGCACGTAGTGTTGCGGATGCGCTCATCAAAATAATCTCCCGAGTGGGGATTCCAAAGGAAATCCTCACTGATTAAGGCACAACATTCATGTCACGTACACTTCGCAAACTATATTAATTATTATGCATTAAATTGATTTGCACCAGCATTTATCACCCACAAACATGATTCATAAGTTTTTACATGAAGATGCTTAGAATTGGGATAAGTGGCTCGAACCCCTGCTGTTTGCAGTACGAGAGGTCCTGCAAGCCTGCACAGGGTTTTCCCCATTTGAGCTACTGTATGGGCACCAAACGTGCTGCATGCTTGACGTCATATGGGAAGTTTGGGAGGAAGGACCTTTGAATAGCAAAAACCAAATTCAATATGTTCTTGACCTTAGAGCAAAACTCCACACTTTGGGCCAGGTAACACATGAGAATTTCACTCGACAATGGGAATTCGAGTGCTTGTATCGCAGCCCACCTCGAGCTCCAAATAATTTGCCAAGTGGCAAGGACCCTTTGAGGTCACACAACGAGTTGGAGATCTCGATTATGAGGTTAGGCGAATGGATAGGAGAGGGACACGTCAATCTTACCACCTCAACCCCCTCAAACCACGGAGGGAGGCGGTGCCTGTAGCCTTGGTGACAGTAGTTCCGGAGAGGGCGGACCTCGGGACGGAGGTCTCTCCCAAATTAAGTTAATTCACCATGGTTCCTTGTGGAGACCACCTTTTACTGTTGCAGCTTACAAACATTGCC
Organism: Xyrauchen texanus; assembly: GCF_025860055.1. Classification (NCBI taxonomy): domain Eukaryota; kingdom Metazoa; phylum Chordata; class Actinopteri; order Cypriniformes; family Catostomidae; genus Xyrauchen; species Xyrauchen texanus. The sequence continues at coordinate 26,951,978 of NC_068291.1, forward strand.
AGGTTGCAAGCATAATTCGTAGACTTGTTTTCACCCCGAACCAGTCACACAAACCACATAGAGCACCATATTGAGACCACCCCGGGGGTGGTTGTTCATAGCCGCCCCTATTGTCTTCCTGAACACAAGAAAAATATTATTTAGGAATAATTAGAGGCAATGCATGAAATGGGCATAATACAAGAGTCGCACAGCGATTTGGCCAGCCCGGTAGTTCTGGCACCAAAGAGCGACGACTCGGTACGGTTCTGTGTTGACTACCGGAAAGTGAGCACGCTGTCCAAATGTAAATGTAAAATGTAAATGTAAAATGTAAAAAAACTTGACGAAGGGTTATTGGCAGATCCCTTCAACTCCAATATCCCAATAAAAGACACAGTAAATTTCCACACTGTTCGGGTTACACGAATTTCTGATGTTTCCTTTTGGTTTGTTTGGAGCCCCGGCCACGTTTCAGCATCTTATGGACAGACCGCACAAGGCATATGCAACACCTGAGGGCTGTCCTGAGAGCGCTGCGACTGGTGAGACTCACGGCCAACCCAAAGTAGTGTGCAATTTGGCGAGTGGAAGTTAGGTATCTGAGGTTCCACTTGGGTCACGGGCAGGTGTGTCCACAGGTTAAAAAAACCACAGCGATCGCAGCCTACCCGGCACCCAAGACCATTCTGGGGGCGGGCCTTCACCCTCTGTTCCGATCGAACTCCTCTGCAGTGGCTCCAATGCATGAAGGATACTAACGTACGGATCAACCGTTGGTATCTGGGTCTAATTCAAGGTGATCCACAGACCGGGGGCGCAGATGGTTGTGGCTGACTTTCACTCCAGAAATGGGGGAGGTAGGCAGGCCGGGTGTTGCCCTGCACCATAATTATAATGAGAGACGGGTGTAATTACAACCCAGGTGACGAGCCTTACCACTCTCCCTCTCCCGCAGACCGACACATGACATGCCCCCCATGCCACATACCCCAGTGGCAGGTTGTTTATTGCTTATTTTTGTTCCGACACTTACCGCCGATTGTGTGTGAAGCTCAAAATTAAAAGACTGACCTTGAACCTGCTTTGCTGTCTCCTGATTCCTCCATTGCCCACAAACCTGGATCCTTTACATCCATCTAGTCTCTTTAGCAATAAAAGAGAAACCTGTGAGCAATAGAATTTTCCTCTAGGAAGGCACACTGGGGAAACAGCAGGAGCCAATAGATCTATAAAGATGCAGAGATCTGATCTATGGGTCTATAAAAGAGTTAAAATAGCCTTCTAGGTCCAGTGCTTGAGATATAAACCTGTAGCTTGCTAATCAGATCACGTATCAATTCTTATGAAGATTCCAATTGTGCAAAGGGCAAATAAGGTCAAATATAAATGAACACACAGGATTTGTTTTGGATTTAATATCAAATGTATGAGAAGCAAGAAGCAGAGAAAGAGGGAGAAGTGGGCACAATGGACTTGATGAACAGATGAAGGCACCCTGGGGAAACAGCAAGAGCTCATTGGTCTATAAGGATCTGCAGACCTGATCTATGGTCTATAAAAGTGACACAAGCACATACTAAGACACAAATGCACTTGCATTGGCAAAGCGATTGGAGCTACTGAAACTCCACTGAATAAAATAAAAATCACTCAAATCCTCATCTAATCGCATATGCAATTATGTAGGAAATCCACCACATAGTCTACAAGAACTCGGCTAGGACAACATTGGTTATTAGAAAGCCTGGGTTGATGTGAACCTTACGGTGAGAATGAAAACGTCAGATGACTCCTCACTGCTCTGAATTTGGTTTGGACAAACCAAGCGTGGAAACCCATTATACTAAATGTCAAAACAAATGCAATGAGTTCTGTGAAATCATTACAAAACCCTTTACAGGAGGGAAGGATTCAAAGTAAACAGAGAAAAGAAGAAACGGAGCTGACTATCATCAGGGACATGACATTTTAATTTGCGATGGACCCCCATGTTATCCACTACAACAGTTTGAGCTGTGTTAAAAAGGACTCCGGTGATGTAGTATGCAGTCTCTGGAGTGATGAGTAACGAGTGGCCCCAGCCACTTTAACTCTATGCAAGAAACTTAGAGAGAGAAAAGGCGCATCTGGCGCTGCTTGCTCCCATGCTTGCAACGTGAAACCCCCCCCCCCCCCATATATGTATATATATCAACAACAGGGCTAAAACTTGATTGCAAATGTGAACGTTGAGTTTCAACAGTGTCCTTGATTATCCTCTTTAGGGTAAAAAAGAAAATACAATTCTCATTTTGGTACAAAAGGGTGTTTCTCGTTAAAGTTCTTTCAGATTTTTGAGACACACAGTCTTACAAATATACTTCCCTTCTATACAAAGGGAAATTGATTCATGTCATGCTCTACAAAAAAAAGGCGGAAATGGAAATTATCAAACTCTAATTCTCCCATTCTTCTGTGGTCATTTAAGACACACACAAACACACACACACACACACACACACACACACACACACACACACACACACACACAGACACACAAACTTTCTGTAATCACCTCTTATATCTGCCTAAAATCTTTCAGAGCAAAGCCACTTCTTCCATCCAAGAAAAAGCCCCAATCGATTAATCTGTCAGATCCTGAAGAAAGCATTCATGATTCTGTCAGGACACTGCTCCTCATTATTGATTTACACATTCAGAAATGACAAGAGCCTCATACATACAAATGTAAAGTTTAACATTAACATTAAATATATGCTTGGAATTAATCCACACAAAATCGTAAAGAAATCGGCCAGTCAATTGTAATGAAACCATACCTTCACACATTTGTGACAGTTAATACTGGACCCCGCAAAGTAGCATCACACACATGTGTTTCTGCAACAGCCAATTACGTTACAAGCTGCCATATTCAAATCGCATTTGCGCCAACCCAGGCTACGCTGGTAAAGTGTCTGTAGTTTATATTTGCTCAAACAGTTACTCATACAGTCTTTTAAACCACAGAACAGGTTTGTATATATATATATATATATATATATATATATATATATATATATATATATATATATACATCCAACTTAGTAGCGGTTGTCATTCAGTTGACCAATCAAAATGAATCACTTGATAGCTGAATCTATTTCCCCACTAAACCTAAATTAGAGACAATGAAATTTGCATTTTCTCGTGTTTTTAATGTTTGCTGTCAATATGTGATTAAAATTAAAATGCACATAGGCTGTCTCCAGAACCTCTTCCCATGATATAGTAAGTTCAATCATTTCTATTTTCCAAGCTGAAGTCGACCACAACACTATATCTGGCCTCAAGGAGATAATGGCAACCTCTTTTTAAATTTTAGCTGCTGGCCAAGGTCGAACATCATTGACCAATCACTTCCAGGCTCCAAGACTGATCTGGCTTCTCTCTGTGCTGTGCCTTGTGCAGCACTTCCCTTTTTAACAAAATCAACACCCTGCCTCTGGGGAGCATGGTTGCCTTTGTTTGCCTTTAGGCACTTCTAGGATCTCTGCCAGCTTCCGCAGGACCTGATCATGCCACCACCTGTACCGTCCTTGTGCCAGGGCAGCCTTCCACCCATCCAATATGTGCTGCAAGTTTGCTCTAGGGGCCTCACAGAGGGGCAACTCTCCTCTTTGCCATACCACAGAGACAAATTACCAGGGCTTGGTAGGGTATCGTAGGTGGATCTAATTAGAAAACTTAGCCTGGCCTGGGGTACAGTCCGCATTTCAGCCCATCCAAACACTCTATCATATGGTCCAGCTCCCTTGCTGCAGCTTGCTGACTGCCCTAAACTTATACCCTTCCTCTTCCATCCTAGTTACTTCTGTAACTATCATTGTTTTCCTCTGTTTTTGGGAGGCTGCTGACAACAATTTGGGAGCAAGGCCTGTTTTTGCTGACTGTATTTTTCCCAAAATCTTTTGATGCTTCAGTCTTGATACTGCCTGGTTTACGACCTACTCTGCCTTCCAAGTTCTGTCTGTTTGGACTTGGACTTCACATGCACTCACTGCCTGGTCTGTCAATTCCCATAGCTCCTAAACTACCCTGGTCTTTTCCTGCTTTTCCTGCTTTTCCAGCCCAGAGTAAGTGATTTTAGAGGCAGTTGTAAAGCATTTTTTCCAAACAATGCTACATCTGAAAGACAACGTGGTAGGCCTAGCCACTTCCTGATATAACTGTTGGCCTTGGTGTCCATCCTTGCCGCTGCAGAAATCTAACACATTTGTAGTGGTCACATCAGGCAATGGTAGAGTGTAAATTGGTAACACCAAACCTTGAATTAGCCTGGGAGTTAACAATTTTATCAGGCGTTAACAATCTTATCAGGCCTTCTTTCAGCTGCTTCAGGAGCAACTCTGCCATGTGTTTCTCTGAAAGATCTGCTGTGTATTCTCTCCCTAAACTTCGAAGAGGCTGCTCTATCACAACATGGATTATTTCCCCCTCCACCTCAAAATAAATTTGATCATGCCTCACCCCCTTTCTAAAAGAAAGACAATGTGATCCTGTTGGCTTAATCATCATTCTGGCATGTGGCATCATTCATATAACTGCGCAGAGCTGGCAATCTCACACCAGCTTGTGCACAGATTCCACTGACCATTTGTCAGACATAGCTTGTGTCTATGTATCCATTCTTCATGAGGTAGTCAGACATTCTCCTTGCTACCACAGAAAAAAAAGCTTTCCCTCCACATTCAATAGAGCAATGCTCCTAAACTGACTAATGTTGGTAAATCCCTGCTCTTTGGGTATGAAGATGGTCACTGCCCTTCGCCACTCCACGAGTATGTACTGCTTCTTGCAGGAAACCCTCAACATTTTAAGAACCATGGGGCACTTCTTATACAGCTTGTATGGTTTCCCATTCAAGCCAGGGGCTGAAGTTGCCCTGGCTTTTTCTACCACCTCACTCAGCTTAGTCAGATCTACGTCAAATTCCACTACTGGATCTACTGGCTGTGGGACATATTCAGTTTTTCTTTAATTGTGCTCATAGTTGATAAGGGTGTCCCCCATGTAGGGACCTGTGTGTAAGGTAACTAGCTTGCCAACCCCTGTGCAGAGTTTCCTGCTGTCAGCCATTCTTTCCTGGCCATCCTCCAGTCTTCCTTGGACTCCAACTGCCCTATTCACAGTAGTCACTGGTTTCCCAGAAAAAAACACAGATGCACAGGTAGCTGTAATAACCTTCCGGGCATTATTGCTTGCCACACCTTCACCAGTGCCTTCAGCCCAGCTGTGGGGTCATCAGCCAGAAGCCACCTATCTTCAATGTTTTGCTCCATTAATCTCGAAACATCTCATTGTGGTGGGGTAGCAGTCAGGAATGTCTCTCTGCCACCCACCACAGCAGGACACTGGATCCCCTCCAACACCTTGCATCCTTGCCTTCCCATCCAGACATTCTTCGTTCACAAATTACTTACAACCAGGGTTCTATATGTCATAATACCTTGACACAACCATAAACACCAGCCCATTGACCAACTGGCACTGAGATACGTACTCAGCGCCCTACTGGCACTGGCACTATATCTCTTGGTAACTGTGCCACCGGTTCCATATGGCAGCCACTACCACTACCTCAGCACAAGCCCTCACCACATATCACCCAGGTTCCCTATTCCTCAGTTTCCTATGTCTGAACCCCCCACTTTTACAATTTTTCACAATTTTATCTTACAAATGGGTTTCTAACAATAATTACAGTTGCATTTAAATTAATCTAAGCAAGTACTGTATGACTTCTTATATTTTACATTTGCTTGCTAATTTGCAACAATGGCAATATTCATTATAACATTTAAGTAGCAATATAAGGGGAATGACTTACTGAAATAATAATAATGAAATAATGTTGATTAATCACATCAACCGGCGAGCAAGTTTCTCTCTCTCGCTCTCTCCTCTCTCCCCGCATAGATTAGTGGCAGCAGAGTCAAGTTGTTAAAGCATAACTCAAAACAAAAGAATCAAATGGGCGAAAGAAGCTCTGGCAATTTTGTATGTAAAATGTCTAAAATACATATATAAGCTCTGGCAATATTGTATGTAAAATGTGTAAAGTATGCCAATAAGGTACTTTGAAATTATATATTTAGTATTGCATACTATAATAAGTATGCAATAAGGTACTTTGAAATTATATATATATATATATATATATATATATATATATATATATATATATATAGGCAGTTACAGAATGCCAGTAATGGTAATAAAAATAATAACCACTTTTCAGTTTGGTGTTGTGTTCCCTGTCTGTTGCTCACTCGACATTGTGTCGAATGAAGCGACACTAGGGGACTTTCTTGAAGGCCTCGGTTACCTCTGAACTTACAATTGGCAGACAGAATTTGCATGTCCCTCCCCCAGAGTATAAAAGGAGGGAATCGTGCATCTGTTCATTCAGATTTCTTCTTCGGAGCCGAGCGGTTGTGCGATCAGCAAGCTGAGATCATTTCTGTTCTACTCATCTCTGCAGAGCATTGCTGTTGGATCTACGGCACGTATCAGCAGCTTTCTCCTTCTGTGCTTTGCCCCTGGGCACTTCGACGGCATTTCCTTAAAGAGCAAACAGACCTGTAAATAGAGTCTATTTTCTCTAAAAGAGTATACACATTGGCGTTGAACGTCTTTTTAAAGACGACTTTCAGCCTTTGTGTAGTTCCTGGATGCAACAGATATCTCTCCATTTCTGACGGTCATAAGAGCTGCATCGCATGTCTGGGCTGCGATCACACGCAGGCAGCATTTTATGAATGGTTCATGTTATGAATGGCTCAGTGCGAGAACATAACCATGGCAACATTGCAGTCACAGCTTTCTTTCCTCCAAGAGAAAGCCAATTCAGCCGCCCACCGCACAGCGCCTCCTTCCTACGGGATTGGGACGAGTGTGGCTTGCAATGAAGGCAATTTGGGGAATGCAGCGGGTTCGAATTCGGCAGATAAATCCCCACGAACCACCCGCCCCCCAGCATGCTCGTTTGCTCGCCCCACAGCCAGTCTTATGTCACCCTCGGACCCCACGAGCTGTTGATGATGTTGCTGCTGCATCGGAGAGCGTCAAAGCGGCGTCTGATGCTGATGACTCGACTAGGCTGACACCTTTGGGTCTGCTCATCCAGTCTGAGCCTGACACACAGATGTCCGCTATGCTTGCCTAGTAGAGGTTTATCCCACTACTTCAGAGCAAGCACGTCTTGATTTGTTCAGACAGCACCATCACGATAGCGTACATAAATCGCCAAGGTGGCGTGTGCTCTCGTCACACGTCGCAACTTGCCCACCATCTCCTCCTTTGGAGCCAGCAGCGAGTCAGTTCGTTGCGCCCCACTCATATCCTGGGCAAACTCAACACAGCAGCGGATGCGCTGTCGCGACAGGGCATGCTCATTGGGGAGTGGAGGCTCCACTCCCAGGCGGTCCAGCTGTTTTAAGAACAGTTCAGCAAAGCACAGATAGACCTGTTTGCTTCCCAAGACACCTCCCACCGCCCACTCTGGTACTCCCTAGTGGAGAATCCCCTTGATAGATGTGTTGGCACACAGCTGGCACACAGCTGGCACACAGCTGGCCCCAGGGGCTGTGCAAGTATGCATTTCCCCCAGTGAGCCTACTTGCACGGGTGCTGTGCAAGGTCAGGGAGGACGAGGAACCCACTTGGTTCTCGTATCTCATGCTCATCGCAACAGCCCCTCCCTGGCGAATTCCACTGAGGAAGGATCTTCCTTCTGAGGGACGGAGCACCCTCTGGCATCCACGCCCAGACCTCTGGAACCTCCACGACTGGCCCCTGGATGGGATACGGAAGATTTAAGTGGCGTACCACCTGCTGTCATAGACATGATCAACCAAGCCAGAACTCCCTCTACTGGGCAGCTTTACAGCACGAAGTGCCGCTTGTTCGCGAATTGGTGTTCTTCCCTATCTGGAGACCTGCAGAGATGTGCAGTCGGGTCAGTGCTCTCATGTCTGTAGGAGAGGCTGGAGGGGATGCTGCCCCCTTGAAGGTCTATGTAGCCGCCATGTCGGCATACCACAATGCAGTGGATGGCAAGTCCTTAGGGAAGCAAGACCTGATCATCAGGTTCATTACAGGCACCCGGAGGCTGGACCTCCCAGGCCATGCCTGTTCCCCTCATGAGATCTCGCCATGGTCCTTTCGGGCCTTCTAGAGTCAGTCGAGCTTGGAGCCCTCTCCTTGAAGACGGACCTCCTGATTGTGCTCGCTTCCATCAAGAGGGTTGGGGACCTGCGAGCGTTCTCTGTTAGCGACACTTGCCTTGAGTCCGGTCCGGCAGATGCTCACGTCATCCTAAGACCTCGACAGGGCTACATGCCCAAGGTTCCTTCGACCCCCATCAGGGACCAGTTAGTGAACCTGCAAGCGAAGCAGCCCCGCAGGGTCTTTTCCCCTTGAAAGAATAGGAGTTGGAAAATAACGTGAATGTGAAAAAAACCTGAATGAACAAATGCACAATTCCCTCCTTTTATACACGTATGTCTGGGGGAGGGACATAAAATTCTGTCTGCCAATTTCTCATAGGCCTATTCTTAAGTTCAGGGGTAACCGAGGCCTTCAAGAAAATCCCCTAGTGTCGCTTCATTCGACACAATGTCTCATTCCCTCCATCAGGGATTGGAGGTTACAACAGTAACCTAGACATTTTATTATTTTGGGGGGAGTTAGAAAAATTCCTGATACCCATTCTAAAATGATAAAATTATAGGCAATAAATAAATGGCTTGTTTGGGAGCTTGTGAACTGGATCCCTCAACTCCTGCCTCTTATCTGGAAAAGTCACAACATCTCAATATGTTTACTAAAAAATTTAAATTAAATAGCTGCATGTGGTAGCATCTAAAGTTGTTACTTAAGGTAACAACTATTCATATCCACTGTTATACAGTGTGCGTTGTGATCAGCATGAACAGATGAACAATCCAAACTTACATATAGCACTATAGACAGTTATTCAAAGTTTGATTTTTGACTTTTTCAAAGTCTTTTCAATCAGCATGATCACATGGGAAGTCGGCATGCTGTTTCAGAAAGTTCCGGTACCCTAGGATTGGCAACATTATGCGACTCACTGACATGCCCTATCTCCCATCAGACATATTTGGAAGGGCTCAACAACAATTACTTTCCCTCATGGTATGACTGGTAGCTTGTGTCAGTTGTATGGGACTCCACAGTTCAATCCCCATTCAAACAAGGAAGTAATCAAATTTGAATAAACAATCACGAGCATGATAAGGAGGTTGTGTTTATATCTCTAACATTGCATTTTGTCTCTGTGGTTAGATTTGGGTTTTGGTCGGGGGGTAGATTAAATAAAATAAGCATTTCCAGGGCTCAACTCTAAGGAATTTTTCTAGTGATCCTGCCAACATTTTCACTGGCCCCAACACAAAATTGATAAATAGCTGTTTTTACCATCATGGCTTTAAAAATGTGTCCAAAGATAATTATTTTTTACATATATATTTTTAAGACAATGTCCCCCCAAACTGAATCACATTTATAATTTGCAAGATATGATTTATGCCTTATGTAATCCCATATAAGCGCTTTACAGATATAAATTAATAAATACATCATATTAACCTCCTTCCTGCCATTTACACATGTGTTTTCAAGCAAAGAGTTCTGTTGTGCAGATGATGGGTTTTCAGTCACCCATTTAGTCATGCTGTTATGCAACTTTTGGCCATGTGTAGTGTATTTACACTAGAATACACACAGGATCAAACATGTAATCAATGAGTTAAAGACATGAATCCCTGAGAAGAGACTTCCAAATCGGTTGTGATGTGTAATATACATTAGGGGAATATTAGGCTTAATCTGTGAATTAAGAATGTATTTATAACATGAAATCAGATAACCTAAAGACCAACACAGCCTGATTCACAAAGCACAAATACAAAAATACCTGTATGGTCCATTTTTCTGGAGTTCATTGTCAACTAAAATTTCTTGTAAAGATGTTTTTTTACATTTTTTGTCAGTGGAATGATAGTTCAAATAAAAAGTACAATGATACGGTCTTTCCCTCACAACCTCATTGTCATTCCTGTCAAAAAAGAATGGCGCTACAGTGAATAAGGTCTATTATGTGAACATGCTCTTTCCAATATTTTGTTTAGAAATTCTATTAAGGAGTACAGAGCAAGTAAGGTTGAAATTGTTAAAAATTGTAGAGACTAATATGACAAAAATATCATAACATGCCAGCATGATGTATCGCCAATAGATAAACCCCTAACACACACACACACACCACATCCACAAACACCTCATCCATATTTACTTGATGAGCCACCCTATGATTTTAGTTAAACAGGTAATTCAGAAAGACTTTGAATTTGAAAACCTCACACAATTCACTTGTGTACAGTCATTCATTCGACAAATACCAAGACATTCTAGTGCTAGTAGAACTATGTGAAGTCAGCAGGCCTACAAATGGTGAAGTAGAGTGTGCCCACTAATAGCGCAAAAACGCTGTTATGATCTTGAAGAGAATAATTATGGATAATTTACGTGGTCCCTAATTTCTTCAAGAGAGCCAGCTATGTCTTTGCTCTTTCTCTCTCTCTCTCTCTCTCTCTCTCTCTCTCTCTCTCTCTCACTCACACACACACACACACACACACACATTACGGCACACTTAGACTCTCCTTAGCCATTAGTACTTCTGTAAATCATTCTCTTTGTTAAATAGAATCTTTGTCATATCCACTATGCATTATCTGTGGGTTTCTATAGTCCTTGGGGTTGTTAGCAAAAAAAAAAAAAATGTGCCAAACAAAACTACCAGGCATCAATCTTTTATCCTTACTTGCTCTCAGAGAGTGCAAACACAAAGAGCTTGTGACAGCCAAAAGGTATATTGCACATTTTTTTAATGAACACATCTGGTTTAAAGTGAGGGGCCAGTCCCTCAGATTGCTTGTTAACATTCTTATTTAGGGGTCAGATAGATATCAAAGAATCAAGGGTTCTGGTGAGATTCTGTAACCCTCATTCAGTTTAGGAGATCCCATTTTTGCAGAATTAAATACTGTATTCTTTGTCTGGCTAATTAGCAGATATTACAGGTACAATTCCCTTGGTGCAACCTAAGGTTAAGTGTCTTGCTCAAGGGCACAATGATGGTGTAATTCTTTTTGACTTGCTGTACTGTAAATCACCCCTTTGGGGTTTGCCCCTACAACATTTTGGTTTCCAGCTTGGATTTTGACCTCTAAGCTACATTAGATCTTAGCCCAGATCTTTGACCAGCAGAATCCCTAAAGGCCGGATTACACTTCTCTGTTAAACCTGCGTCATTGCTTCCATGCGGTGGCCTACACTGTTGGCCTAACTCTGCGTTGGTGTGTCTGCATTGGTCTGCAAGTTCACAGCCAAAACACTAGTTTATTGATGAGTGTATATGCAAAGAAAATGCCTTAATTTCTGAACTAATTATATATTTAATAAATAAACCAAAGCAATGTAATCTGAGGATTCTTAGCACTAAAAACGAGTTAATCTAGGTATGTGAACATGTTCAGGCATATGTAAAAATTATTGTTATACATATTGGCTGCCATGCAGAGAGAAAAAAAAAGCACACATATTTGCTTACACTTGATTTACGTAATTAATAATACAAAATAATTTTGTTTATTTTGACCCTAGAGAAACTCGTTTCATAGCACAAGGGTTACTATCTAGACCTTAAAGTGGTGTATATTTGCATTTACATGCAGTATATGGCAGTGGATTTTAACAGGGTTACAGAGGTCTTTTGATTAATGTTTTATTTCAAACAACGTTTTGTGGTTATTTTATTATATTTTTTATTTAAGTTAACTTCAACCAAAGCAAAACTTAAAAAGCTGAAGTTCATCTAAATGTCTCAATTTTCCTTCCACTTTTAAATATATTACTTAAAATTAATATGTAATGTATATGTATATATTCCTCTGTACATCATTACTGTTTATTTGAAAAGATTTTTAATGTAAGCAATATAAAGGTAATTCATGTAAATACTGTTCATTAATATGGTACTAAAATCCAACAGGCATAAATGCAATGCTCAGTTTTATGCAAGATGCAAAGGGGGTTAAATGTTGAAGATCCCTGATATAAGACATTTAGCAGCACTGCTACGACTGAGGTGCAGTCTGGAGTCTATGCTAAAAAGTCCCACCCAAATCCTACACAGCAATTTCTTAAATGAACTGTCATGAGATGATGGACTGCAGTAAAAGGAATTTTGGGGAGGGGGAGTTATAATGCTGAATAACAGACAGAAAAGTTGATTTAAAACACAGAGTTTGAGACTATTATAATGAGGATAATGATAATGAGCCTGTAGATCAAGCGATCATGAGAGAGAGCAGATGGCATCTGTGTGAGGTGTCATGTACAGAAGGGACATTGCCAAAAATGCAGAGTCATATTCACCAATTGGCATGCTTTGGCTCTCGCCAACTTTCCGAAACCCCTCCTATATTGACTTTAGCTTATGTCAGTCACTGCATTATTTTGCTAGATATTGTAATTGGCTGAGCAGGCTGAAATAGGCTGAAGACAATAATTTCTGTAGGTTGCTATGTAGCACAACCCCTCTGGATCTAAGCTGACCTTCTTACATCTCTACCTTCCAAATCCTTCACCCAAAGGAACTGTCTGTGATACAGACCTTTACACTTAATGACAACTGGATAAAGAATATTGGATCCAACAGAAACCTCCTAAGGATAACCCAGCCAATTGTAGTTAACAATCGGACCAGATGACATTCCAGGAGCCAGTTTATGGAAGAGCCCCTTCCTAACGGTCAAGGCAAAGAAGGGTGGCTCCATTTTGATTGGATTGTGGCAGCAATCACAACACAAGCAAATGTCAAGCACAGCCATCAGATAAGCTGCTCAGACAACTACCAGATATTTCAGAAATGAAGGCCCCGGACCTTCCAGCACGTTGGAAAAGTCGTCTCATTGGTCCATGAGCGTTTTCATAGCAACCTCTCAAAATCCCCATCCTAAGGTTTGCCCTAAAACCAGAGATGAGAAGGACCATATAAAATTTTCAAGACCTCTCAAAGCAGCATTAACTTACCATGTGGCAAAAGCTGAAGAAGAGAAGCTACAAAGACAAATATTTACACACAAACCTTTACTCCTAATATGGACACCAACTGTAACACATCCACTCCGTGTTTGTTCACAGAACGGTTTATGTAAATTGCAGTTGCTCAATAAGCACAATAGTTCACACAAAATTAGCTATGGTGGTATAAATTAATACAAGCATAATATGTCATCATTCAATATCATGTTTGGTTCATCTTCAGAAAGATGCCAAGTGTATTTTTGAAAAGGTTTAGAAAGGAAACAATACATAGATAACATTTAAAGACACTGTTCTAGCTATGTACTTTAAAATATCCAAATGTTCCACACAGAGGAGGAAGGATAGGCCACGCTTTGTGTTCCACCTCTGATCTTAACACCCAATGAGAACACTGAAACAGGAAGGTGCCAGACTAAAATCTCCACCTCATCAGGAAAGTGTAAAACTATTCTCTGGATGACCACACCTTTGTTCCCAGCTGTTCGAGTTCTAAAGCAATAACAGAATAATAATCAATGTTCTGAGTTCTCGACTGTTCAGGATCAGGAGCAACAACAGAATAATAATCAACATTCAGAGTTCCTGGCTATTCGAGTTTGGGAGAAATAACAGAATAATAATCAACATTCTGAATCTCTGGCCTGAGTGGAAGAAGATGCAAAGAATACAAAACATCCAACGCGCTACAATAAGTCTCCGCTTCACTTAGAGAGAGAGAGGATAACAGATCACCCAATGTTCTCAGTGTCCATCTGAGAGACAGTAGAAGATCAACCACGTACCAAGTCTCACTACAAGAGACTATTGCAATGCGAAATTTTGAATCTGTATACCAAGCAGATAACTACAGTGACAAGGATAAGTTCTGGCAAGCAAACCCTCTCTTCAAGTTTCATGCTTCAGCGTGTTCCAGATGATGAATTTTGCACCGACATAATGACTGTCTATCTGCATGTTCCAGGTTGCAAGAAACCTTTTGGTGCCTCCAGATGATCAGCATTCCTCAACACCTTCATGTCCAAGGCTGTTTAAACAGAATCCAGCTCCTTCCCCACTGTAACATGGCCCTGAGCCCCAGTGGAAGATGTCGCCATCACCAAACTCATCGATCGATCAAGGAGAATGTAAATATTACTACTTAACCTCTTTCCAGAGACCTTGGCATTAGTGTAAACTATCAGTTTATGATTGTCTAATGTTCTTTAGATTACATAAACTGTGTATCAAATATTTTGCAAATAATCTTTGTGTTATTTGTTTAACTAGGAATAAGGTTTTCACCTTATTAATTTAGAGAAAAATATCAATTTATCTCTCAAAAGATAATAGTCATACTTTGCCATTGCTACATCCAATTCAACCACTTACATCTTTCCATCTTATGCACATTTTCTTTTATCATATCAGTACATAGTGATTCTCACTACACAATGGATGGGTTTGATAAATCTGTCCCATCTTTACAAACACAGAGTTAAACATATTTGAATAGAGCCAATAAAAAATAAACATATAATCCTTTCATTTTAATTGTTGATACAACTGCTTGTAGCCCTGATCATCATAAGTTGTACATATTGTATAAATGGTATCTTGTACTTAGAAGTATTATGGCATTTTGTCATCTACAACTGTGTCTTGGCATTTGGTGGCTTGAACTCGTGACCTCTCATTCCGTGAATGTGTTAGGATGTTAAATAAAAGAATTCTGGGTAAATGTAACTTGGACTTCCAGGTCAAGCTCATCAAGAAAATTCGGTTCAGCATCTAAACTTATTGATCACTATTATTGACTTACTGTTAAAAATTGGCTTTGTAAATCTATGATGTGTAAAAATTTCAATGTGCTTTGCTTATACATGAAAAGCTCCTAGATCATAATTCAAACATTCAACTTTGCTCCAAAATCTCTGCACAACAAACATGTACTAAACAATGTAGTATGATGCTGTACGCAGCAGTTACCAGCAGTTATGAGTAGATTTATCCTGAGGCAGAGATTGCAAGCAGCAGGCGGTGGACTGGTCAGAGCACCACTGAGTGGGTAGAGATAACGGGATCAGACAATGATATTATTTCAGCACAGGAAAAGATTCCCTCTTGAGCCTCGGCCATGTCCTTGATTTCTTCCTTCATCTCTGGGTATTTTTCCCATGCCACTGTCCTCCTCAATCTCTATAAAGCTGCTTGTGGCAAGTACGATTACATAGAGTGCTGCACAAATGAATTGGAATTAAACTGAGAGGAGATTTAGCTGAAGACTGCTGAAGACTCTCTCTCTCTGGGTTCAAGTAAGCAAGTTGATAATGGTGGTAAGAGGATCAATAAATTAAATGCTGAATTGAATTTTCTAAATGAGTTTGACCTGGAAGTAGAGATTACCTTTACTCTGCATTCTATAACTCAACAATCTCAAATGCCCATGGTATGTGAGGTTAAGAGGTCAAGCTACCAAATACTGTACTGTCTAGAGGGCAACCCTTATGCTGCAGAAATTCTCTCCAAAACTTTTGCTGGTACCAAGGTGTAGGATTAAAATGAGATTAGGGCATACCTGTCAACACTCCTGTTTATCCCAGGAGTCTCCCGTATTTCACACCTATCACCCGACCCCCTCCCATTTTGTTATTTCTCCTGGGAAACTCCCAAAATTTGTATGACCCAAACCTCCACCCTCCCGCTCAACTTTTGGGCCATTTTCTATGTAAAATCCAGGGCCTATTTCTTTTCCCAGTCCAGCCCTGATGGCAGGAGAAGACTCAAGTGGTGCTGCTTTGAAAAAACAAAATATACATGTAAATTTAACAATAGCTGAATGGAAGAATTTAATTTCATATCTCAAAGCCATATCAACAATGCCCACGCCTTTTGCAAAGTGTGTCGCACTGATTTTAATATCGGACACGGTGGGAAAAATGCATTACTCAGCACATTAAATCACAACGCCATAATTTGTATGTATTTAGCCTGCCTCTACCATCCAGCACTCATTATGTCTCCATTGATGCTGCTCAACATCTGCACACTGTAAAAAAAAGTCAGGTAACCTAAAAATGTGCTTCATTTGATAACAGTGAAATTAACTGGTTTTAAGTTAAAAAAATGTCAGTTAATCTGAATAAATCAACCTGACAAATTTGACTGCACAAACAAAAGTCTTTTTTTTATCAAAGTGAAAATAGAACTGTGAGGTGACAACTGCAGGTTACCAATTTTTTTAGTGCAGAGCAACTCCAAAATGAAAGAGCACAGACCAGCTGTTAAAAAACTTTTTTTGAAAAAGCTAGAACAGAGTATACAATATTCTGAAGATCTGCACTGAGTTGTTGGGAGAACAGAGAATTTGAGCATGTACTATGCTCTCAACAGACATGACTGAAAAGTTGACATACACCCTTAACCACAACATACAAATGGGTTAATATTTCATGAGATATATCGCTCTGGTTTGGACGTGGACTGCACACTGTTGCTGTGTATGTCCATTAGAGACAGTGGGCATCAGATTTTTCCCTGAACTTGTACTTGTTTGCTGAGTGAGATATTTCAACTTGAAACACTTTTCAATGCGTACATTCCTCTTTTTTTACCAGGTAGCCAGTTGCAAGAGTCCAGCAAACCATATGTTCTTTCTCTGTCTGTCTGTCTCTCTTCCGCTCATCAAATCCCATTCCTGTCTGAAAAATGAAATCTGAACAGATTTGCAAAGTTAGGCACTTTCCTGTCCATAAATAGCTTCAAATGCAGCCAAACACAAAAAGCACAGAGTGTATTATCTTGTTACCATATTGTGGTGCGAAAGGATGAAATATGATGAAATATGACAAACTACTGCACAACTGTTACAGATAGAAAGCAAAGTTAAATCAGAATCAAATTCAAACATTTCATTGTTTTTCTGCCTTCTGAGTTGTAAATAGCATTGAATTGGATAAGTTCGGTGATACCTCAAGTCAACACCACTACCTGCGCTCAGTGATGGGCAGTAACAGAGTACATGTGAATTATGTAATTAGATTTAAAAAAAATCAAGTACTTAAATTTTAGTAATCAGATTACCGTTACTTTTATGGATTATGTATTATTAGGCAACAGCAGTAAATTGTTCACAATTTATACATCCCCATAATGCCTTTAAAATGTTTTATTCTATATCAGCCTACAACTGACATACTGTAAGTTTGGTAAGTCTCTGAGTGTTTTCAGAAGGGGGGAAGATAAGGGGGAGGGTTGTAGAATTAAACACTATAATTACACTGAAGATGAAGAGGTCAAACTCAGCATTCGATCACTAGATTTACAGTATAAAATCTGTAAATGGAGACATATGGGCAAAAACATTGCTGTGTAATGTAAAATCTGTCTTCCAAAACATAATATCCCATCCACTGCAAAAAATTCCTCATGAAATCTAAAGAAGAATTTTGAGGTGTGCTTGCATGTTTTCTTAACTTTTCATGACATATCTAACCAACTCCTGACAAACACATTTTTTAATTATTATTTTAATTAAGCCTCTGAGTGTCAAACAAAGATGTGTTGTTATGTCTTTGGAATGATTTTTGAATGTCTTTTGGAAGAGGTTTGACCATCAAACACTTCAAAATGCACAAATAAACGTTATTTCATATTGACAATGTAATTCACACATAAATGCCGAAAGAATTGCATTACTGCAGTAAAATTTGTTTTAGCTCTGTGAATTGATTTTGTCTGGGACGGTGCGAGCTATAGGCAGAGTAGGTAAATGCCTAGGGCCTCGGCATTAGGGTGGGGGCTCACAACAGACAGACAGTGAAAGCGCATTAGGGAAGGCAGTTCTGTGTAGTAATTGATTACATGTAATCTGGATTATGTAATCAGATTACATAAATCAAGCACTTGTTATTGAATTTATTGACATTTTTAAATACTTGTAATCGGATTACAGTTACTTTATAGATTACATGATTACACATTAACAAGGCAACAGCTTCCCCCGAAGCGCAATAGACTCAAAGATGAACATTCTGAGCATGTGCTCCTTTTACGTGACAACAGTAAGATATGGACCTCAGCTAAGGAATAGCAGTTCAAAATAAGTGTGTCATAATTTTGAAGTGTTAGCTTTGATCTAACAATGCCATTGCTGTTGATTTCAGGTTCATAACTGTTTGTTCATGTAATGTTTCTATTGTTTTATGCACATAAAATGAACTAGATTTTCTTTAAAAATAGATTATTTCTTACTACCTCACCAATGGAGTAAAGCTCACACATTGAACATAACTGCTTCAAAGGATCTAATGGATGCCATCTCTAAGGGTCCTGCCCGCAGGGTATACAATAGTTCAAATGCACAATGTGCACCAATATGGAACAAAGCCTGTCGCTTGACTGTTGCTGCTGATGCAGTGGAGTCCACTGCATGAAACTTGACATAAAACTTGGCACAATTGTTCCAAGTGTGACTCCATCGTTGGCACCCTGCTCTTTTAGAATATTCTTGCTGTTCAAAATAAAATATCTTGCACCTCAGCTTTGGAACAGGTGATGGACTATCAATAAACTGTAAGGCCGTGTGCCAACAAAGGCTTTTTTGCAGCTGAAAATGCCAGGTGCTCTTTTGAAAACGCCCACTGTGAGCTCTTGAGAGCGTTATGGATGAGCAGCGTTTTTTCAGCTGAGATTCTTTGGTTGCTCTGATATGGAATATCCATGGTAATAATGTGTTGCAAGTACATCATTTGGTAATTACCAGTTTGTAACCTAAAAAAATGTCCTCGTAAACCACCGAAACCCGACCCCCCCACCCCCACCCCCACACACACACACACACACACACACAAAAACACACACACATATATTATTAAGATGCTTATTAAGATTAATCCCTCGCTCTCTATGCCAAATGTCTTCTCACAGTTATCCTTCTTGCCACACAAATTGTTTTATTCATTTATGACAAATGTTTTATGACAATTATTACATTTATGGCAGTCGCATTTAGGGTGACCAGACATCACATTAAAACCAGGGACAGTTCCGATCTTACAAGTCATGTACAGCGTCATGTTGGACTTACAGTCGGGACACTTCTTCTCATAATAATTAGTCTAAGGCAGCTATAGTTTTATTGCTTTGAATAAGCGTTTTAAATTGACATCAGTGTTTAGTGCTTTTTTTTAAATGAGAAATCATCAAAGAGTACTGAAAGAATTGGTTTATTTTCATATTTTCATATTACAGTGAAATGAAAGCAAGATGCAGTTCAGGGAATATACAGACTTAATGTAGTGTGCATGCAAGAAAGGTGAGCATTCATGCCAGAGAATAATAACAGCTACAAGAGTAAATAACAAATGATTAATAATAATAATAATAATAGCAAATGAATTGGAAGATATTATTACATGTAATATTTAATATAAGAAAAGAAGTATTTACATGGCAGCGAAGAGTGCTAATTTCAACATCAGATCATTCCGATATCATGTTTTTGAATGGGAATATGGGTGGACTTTACCTACTGGGTCGCATACTCAGCAGTTTTGTGTGCATTTTATTATCAGACAAATATTTATATTTATATTATATTTATATTTATTCATTTGGCAGACGCTTTTATCCAAAGCGACTTACAAAAGAGGAAGAACATCAGCGAATCATCTTAGGGTGACAGTGGTACAAAAAGTGCCATATTACAAAGTTTCACTATCATCATAATAGTATACAAAACAGATTTAAGTGCAACAAGAAATGTAAATATATATATATATATATATATTTTTTTTTTTTTTTTTTTTTATTGACCGGTTAAGTGCTTTTGGAAAAGATGTGTTTTTAGCCGTTTTTTGAAGATAGAGAGTGAGTTAGCTTCCCGGATTGAGTTGGGAAGGTCATTCCACCACCGTGGTATGATGAAACTGAAAGTCCGGGAAAGTGTTTTGGTGCCTCTTTGTTTTGGTACGACAAGGCGACGTTCCTTAGCCGACCGCAGGCTTCTGGTGGGAACGTAGCTCTGCATAAATGTTTTAAGGTATGCTGGAGCAGACCCAGTGACGGTTTTATATGCCAGCATCAAGGCCTTGAATTTAAAAGCGGGCATGAACCGGCAGCCAGTGGAGAGAGACAAAGAGTGGTGTAACATGTGCTCTCTTAGGTTCATTAAAGACCAGACGTGCTGCTGCATTCTGGATCATTTGGAGAGGTCTAATAGCACATGCAGGAAGGCCTGCAATGAGAGCGTTACAGTAGTCCAGTCTAGTTATGACAAGGGACTGAACGAGCAGTTGTGTGGCATGTACAGAGAGGAAGGGTCTTATCTTCCTGATATTGTAGAGTGTAAATCTACAAGATCTTGCAGTTTTTGAAATGTGGTCTGTGAATGTGAACATTTTGAAATGTGAAGGCTATGTGTAATTGCCGACTTTAAATTAATTTTAAAGCTTTCATGAACTTCCTTTAGCATAATTTCCATGATGAGCATGTCCCACACACCTAAGTTCCCAGAGTAGGATAAAGTTAGATTTAGGTTTGATACTTTTTGGATATTCATTTTCTCGGTTTTTGAAAAGATTTCTCACACTGATTTCTCAGATTTTATAGTATATTAATATAAGTGGTATATAACAATATACAGGCATAAAACACTGTACTTAGAACTGTCAGTTGGTGTGGCTGCATAATTATGACTGAAAATGCTCCAATGAGCTTTCATTAATTAGCCTACATAAAGGGGACCTATTATGCAAAATTAACTTTTACATGGTGTTTGTACATTACATTTACATTTAAGCATTTGGCAGATGCTTTTATCCAAAGTGACTTACAGAGCCCTTATTACAGGGACAATCCCCCCGGAGCAACCTCAAGGACACAATGGTGGTGACTGTGGGGATCGAACCAGCGACCTGCTGATTACCAGATTACCAGTTATGTGCTTTAGACCACTACACCACCACCACTCCACATAAATGAGTCGGCAGTGTGTGTACACAACCACCCTACAATGTTAAAAGTTCACCCACTCCTCTTTCTTATATTTCTATATATCAAAAACAAAATGAATTTGTATAAAATGAATGGTTTTCATTTCTGCTCTAAAGTGACGTCACGTTAAAGCAGGCCTCACCCCCGACGGGTGCAGACTCCACCCTATTATCATAGATCATCCCCTGAGTGATCTACACACAGTCCAGCATTTTTTCCCCATACTGGAGCAGATACAGTGAGAAGAATAATGTCTCAGCTTTGTAAGCATCATAAGAGTTCTGTTGTTGGCAGTTGAAGTGAACATAAGAGTCTTCATGAACTCAAAACACAAACGGCACCACAATATGCAGAAAAGGACAGAAATTTTATTTTCACATTCATAAGGTTATAGCAAGTTCCCAGTGGATAGACTGACATACTACAGATTAGATGTTTACCGTCAGTCCATTAATGAGGACACTTTGATTATTAAAAAAAAACTAAAATTCACCAAAATGTTATTTCACAATCCAAAGGTTATAGTAACTTCCCAGTAGATAGACTGATTCACGACAGGTGACATTATAACAGTAAATCCAATAATATGAGTACAGTATTAGGTTAATTAGGATAAATATAATAACAATTCTTGAAAATTTTATTTTCATATTCCAAAGGCTATTTTAAGTTCCCAGTGGATAGACTGACTAACTGTAAAAAGCTCGCCTGTAGAAAGTCAGTCTATCTGCTGGGAACTTACTACAACCTTTGGAATGTGAAAATAATATTTTGGTGAATTTTAGTTCATCTAATAATACTCAATAATAATACTATATTATTGTACATACTGTAAAAAATCTCACCAGTAGTAATTCTTTCTATCTACTGGAAACTTTCTACAAACTTTTTAATGTGAAAATAAGTATATTCAAATATCCAATGAATATCGAACCTAAAACTAAATTTACCCCACAGTTAAACATAAGCCTATGGCTTTACAATGTAGGCATATGCTTAAATAGTCTTATGAAAGTATGGTTATTTTCATTATCTCATTTAAAACCATGCCTTTTCAAACCGGAGCAATGTCAAAGACAGCAGGTTTATGTGTAGGGCTGTCTGAAAAATCTGACTACATGATGAGAAAGATAGCTCAGCTGCTATAAATGTGGTGAGTTTAGGAGAATAAATAGTAAAGAATTTAAAAATAACTGAGATGAAATCATCTGAACAATTAAATAGCAGAGAACTTTTATTCTGTCTTACAGCATTGAGGAAGACGATGCTGCAGGTTGATCAATCAGAAGAAAGGGGTGATTCAGGTCCACCCAGATGTGCAAATCAAATATTCAAGCCACATATTAGTGAACTCAATTAATCAAAACACACAGTGTCCCGGGTCCATGTACATTTGAATCCATTCCTTTTTCTTTTTTAATCCAAAAATGTGTTGTTGATTTTACTTTATTGGTTTTAACACTGATAAATAAAATAAGCAGATACAAACGAATTTCCTGTTGACCATTTAATTTTCTATTTAAAAAAGAAATAAACGAGATTGGGGGAGGCTCAATTTTAGTTTTCCTTCAGTTTTTTATTTAATTTATTCACGCCTCGATATTTGATACACACATGTAAGCGGCACTGAAACGCCACTTTCATCTGATTGGTCAACTTGTCCCTTCTAATGTATCCTACTGCCTTCAACTAGAATTAGAGTTGGGATTGCTCATCAAATTTGTCTCAATTTTCATTAAATATTGTCCTGAACCACTAACTGTAAACTATGCATGCCATATGTATTAGAATCTTGCTGCTTGGTTCAGCATGGTGTTGTTGCAAGGTGCCTCTAATGGACAGTGTGTGAGACATCGCAAGCTACATCACTTGGCCATATGCTGATTGGGAGTTGGTCTGTTATATGTTATTTTTATTTTTAATAACATTGTATGATTTTGTAGTGACTGTAGTGCCACATACCATCAATAAATGTATTTTAAAAAAGTTGCGTCACTTTGTATTAAAGCCCCAAGAGTTAATATGAGTTAACACAAGTTAAATTATTTTTTGACATCAAGGCTGAGGCAATTACGTCGGCAGCACACTCTATAAAAAATCTATGGCTTGCAGAAATTAACATTGCACTTATGGAGATGGTGAATAGACATCCCAATAACAGGCACAGTCCTGATTTTACACACCATGTCCCGTCCCGACGGACCTTGTGTCCAAATCTTAGCTATTAGAATTTGATGTCCACTCCAATCCATTCATGATGCCTAAACATTAATTTAGCATTTGGTTTTTTTGTGACAAGCAGCAAGATTGTAATACATATGGCATGCATAGGTTACAGTTAGTGGTGGTTCGGGTCGGGACAATATTTAATGAAAATTGAGACAAATTTGCAGAGCAATCCCAACTCTAATTCTGGATGATTAAGGCAGTACAGAAGACGGGGTGGGTTGACCAATTAGATAAAATGGGAGTTTCAGTCAAACCGTGAAGAGGCATGCGCTCAGCAATCAACACGTGCTTGCATTGGATGAGCCAGAAGAACACCGGGTAAGGTGTTTACATTGAACGCGAAATTGACATGATGGGCTTAAATCTACCCGTGTCGACCAGGTTATTCATAAGCCGTCTATGGCCTTTCCACCAATAAAGGAACAAGGTATATTTTGTTACATGACCACACGCATTGTCACTTGTCAGCTAATTAAGCATAACTAATATGCATGTAAGAACCATAGACTGTAAAAAAAGATGGACGACGCCCCTTCGCTCTTTTCCATTGGTGAGAAATGAAGCCGCCAGTGTTCCGATATGGCGCTGACATCTTGGGACTTGAGTCTGCGCACTTGCGATTTCGGGACCAGACCTGCGCAGTAGTGAGCAGAAAGTAAAGCTTTCTATCAAGGCCCCGCCCTCACTCTCACTGAATCAATCGCAAGCACACTTTTGAATTTTGACTTATGACAGTGTGAAATAATTAATTATAGAAATTTAGATATTAAATTTAAAGCTCCAATCTCCTCAGTCCTCCGAAGATCCCGAAAAAAAGTCTGTTGGTGCTTCAGTGACTACTTCGCTCAGAGAACCTGTCAGCTGTCAATCATGATGTCACAGCACCGTTTTTATAGCATCAAATAACCAAATAAAAACAAACTTATTTTGAAAACAAACACTTGAAATTACATCAACGTGATAGAAACTACAGTAAA
This sequence comes from Xyrauchen texanus, assembly GCF_025860055.1. NCBI lineage: Eukaryota > Metazoa > Chordata > Actinopteri > Cypriniformes > Catostomidae > Xyrauchen > Xyrauchen texanus. Next base: position 26,976,316 of record NC_068291.1, read on the forward strand.
TGACAGAAACTATCTTTGGAAAAAAGATATGTGAAATGTAATTTAATTGTTTAGTTGGTCTCACGTCCTGTTGAATAACATGGGGAGGCGGGGTTTATGACCTATATTAGGACCAGTCACGGGGGGTTGATCGAGACGTTTTGGCTTCACTTTTGAGGACTTGTGCGGCACACTTGGTAAGAACGTGCATGTAAACACACTCAATAACGACGTTTCCATCCAAGGATTTTTGCGAAAAAATTTTAGCGCATCAAAATAAAGCTGATGGAAACGCACATTATCGATAAAATGTCACAAATGTCGACATAATATTTTTCTATTTAACTCTATGTCGATACATCAAATATCAAGAAAAAATAAATTTGGAAACACTTAATGTCGATAAAATTGAGTTTGCCCCAATCGTTAGCCTGTGTTAATCATGACAACAGTATTGAAAAGCAATTTATTATACATGATTATGGATTGATCTTTACGGCATATAGAGCCGATCTGCAAATGTGACACATCCAGGAGTGCCAACACAAATATCTTGTGCACGTTGAACAAATGAATGGTCACTGTTTGCGATTAATTTATTCACAGTATCCATCCGTTTATTTATTAAAGTTTCTTTTCCACACCATTCAAAATAATAGACAGCAGTCACGGAATTAGCCCACAAAATAAAAAACATATAATTTCTGTGTATAAAGATGTTTTAAATTAAGAATAAATACACAATACTAGGTGAAAAGCTTCAGCGTGCTTTTTCTTTTTTTTTTTGGAACACTTACAGCCCAATTCTATTAAATTACTGTTTAGTCTACTTTTGAAAAAAATGCAGGCAAAATCCCCTGTATTCAATTAAATATATTACCAAACGAAAAAAGCATTACATTTAAAAAAATTTTACCAAAACAAAAATCATTAAATAAAAAAAATAAACTACCAAATGAAATAAATATATATAAAAAGTTTAAATATTTTAAATCTAACACTCTTTAACTTGGATAGTATTTACTGCTTCTTCAGAAAATATAAATTTGCATTTTGAATCTAAAATAAATTTGAGATGATAATCAAGTTTGGTTGGTCGTTAAAAGTTCCAGGAGAAATACGCGGGACATAATGCAGTTGTGATGGCGATGTTTTTGATTAGATGATTGTTCAAAATATTGAATATCAGGAATGTATCATATATGTAAACCCTGATATAAAAAATGATCTTTAATAGCTGTGCACACATTGATTGATGGTACTTATACTGAGAATTTTCTGAGAACATGTGCTGGATGGACATTTTTTCACCTTGAGCCACAAAAAGGGCACATTTTTCTCCAATTTGAAGAAAATTTCCCTCATCCTGCAGAATGGAGTGTTTTCTCCATCAGGACTACACTGGCTGCTCATTGTCTCTGACCTTTTACTCTCTCAGCATAACATGTGACTCTAACCACAAACTCCACCCACCACCCACCCCCTTACCCAGACCACACCAAAACAGAGACAATTATAATCCATTTTGCTTAATAACCATGCAATGCAAATCTGCTTAATGAAAGCATGTCAGGTTACTGCTCTTGTTAAAGACAGAGAAAGAAAGAAAGACAGAGAGAGAAGGGGAGGGCGATGAAGAGCGAGAGAGAGAGAGAAAGAAATCTATTTTCTTCAGGCAGCTAATTATCTGATGGTTGTTTTTCATTCATTGTAAGTGTCATGGCAGTTCATGGCCAGTAACCTGGTCACTCAACAAAGATCAGAGAGGCTCATGGCTGGAGTGGATCTGACCAACCAATCTCTCCAGAGCATGCTCTAATTTAACAGGGATCTATCTATATTCGTACTTTAATCAAGCATGCTGTTTACATAGAGCCCATGGTGCTGAATGCCACGATAGGCCTAAGCTTTTTCTTCACGTGCACAGAGACTCTGTCATTTTCAGTCCTTTATGTGTCCTCATAATTTTGTTTAGGATTGTATTGTAAAGTTTACATTGGAATTCTTCAAAGAATAGTTCAACCGAAAATTTAAATTTTGTCATTATTTACTCCAGTAAACTAATGCTCCAGACCCATATGACCTTCAGGAAAACAAATTAAAAAGTAAAATTTAAAAAGTCTTCTCAGGGTGAATAACAGCTTAAATTATGTCCTGCTCATCACACAAAGTGATTGCATTGCTTCAGAAGGCTTGGAATATAATGGATGAGTTTTATTGATTATTTTTACTTTGGTTTTATGGTTATTTATTCATCCTTTTTCAACTTTTGACAGACTGGAGTATCAATTCACATCCATTAAATGGTAGACCCTGTGAAGATGAAAGACATAGAGATTTAGAGCAACATTAGGGTGAGTAAATAATGACTTATTTTGTGAACTATTCCTTGAAACACTTATCAGAACTGAAAGTGGGGGTACTGTGACTTTGTGATTCAACATCTGAGCAGGTACTCAAGAGGTTGCTGGTTTAATCCTCAGGCAAGATTCATGTGCTACAACCATTGTGCCCAAGAGCAAGGCATGTCACCCCTGCTTGCTCCTGGTGGACTGTCCTAGTAGTACTAAAAAAATTATAGCAAGTTGCTTTGGATAAAAATATTTCTGTTAAAGGATGACTAATAAAAGATTTTGACTACAAAACAAAAACAAACTATTAAGGTGAATTAACATCAGAGTTAAACAGAGATGACTTCTAATTTACTTTATTTACTAAACTCAGCTGTGTTGATTCACAAGGTCACTAGGCTGAGATTGAAGAACAGAATTATGCCAAGGCATAGCACTGGCCATACTTAGAAAGAAAAAAAATAACTTTGTGTGAAATTAAATTAGGCAACCTTCCAGCTCTCGTTTTTGAGACTCATAATATACCAGCCATTGTTGTCATTGTGACATACTGTTTCCCATTTGAGGTCCACAGACATCTGTGATCTGATATGAATGAGATGTCCATTGATTTGAGGCTCAGAATATAGTAAGGAAGAAACTAAGATACTGGCAGTGGCCATTTTGGATCTCATTAATATGAGACACTGGCCGTGGCTGCACAGGGGACCCGGAGTAGACAAGCTGCCATTTTGAAAGGGCACATCAGAATGTGAATTGCTAACTAAGTCCTCCTCCTGACTCAGCTTTAGATAAGAGAGAGAAGTGTGAGCATGAGAAAGAAAGATGGAGAGAAAGAATTACAGGACCTACAGTGTGTATCATTCTTTTATAGCTGCCTGGAAAAGTTATCTCTAAGAGTTTTAAAAGGAACCAAGACTTGTGACTTACAGACTTGTGTAAAGCTGCTCTAAGCAACTGTCAAGTGATGCAAGAGCAATTTGGTGAAGAGTGTCCTAAAAGCCCACCTTGATGATAACTGCAGTTTGCAAGAATGGGACAATGTAACAAAATGTAACCCATGACTTTTAGCCAACTTGTACCAAATGTTCTATTTACAAACATTTCAAGCACAATCACAAAATAAAATAACCACCATCAACCTCATGAAGACACTTTTGGGAGTGTATATTTTTCTGACTTTTTCATTTTAGAACATGCTTGAGATTCACTCCATAACTCTTTCAATAACTGGTGATTTGACATAACAGGTAACTTAATAAGCAACCTAAATCCATCCAAAAGCAAATGATGACTGAAATAAAGAGACAAAATAAAGAGAGGAGGAGACAGGGGAAAGAATTAAGGAGAAATCTGTCTTGCTGGTAAATGTTTAGATTTCACTCACTAGAGAATTAATTGTGTAGTATAGTGGTGGAGTATTCAGCAACGAGATCCTTTCACTGCATGTTGAGAGTAAAAGTTGTTCCATGTGTGTCCAAAGACGAGATCTACGCTATCCATTTGTCTTTGAATAATGTCTCTTTTAATACCCTTTCCATTCTTTGCAGTCAGTTGTTGATAAAAATTTTTTTTAATCCTAATCATGCATGGCACATATGAAATAAAGCCATTTCAATCTTTCTCGTTAAAGATGCAATATGTAAAAAATGTCATGTAATATTCGCCTTTTTCTACCAATGTGTGAACGGCTTGTAAAGCAACTTACAAATTAGCCCTTCCTAGACTTTCTACTGTAGGTTGCCTATTAAAGCCTGTAGACTGATAGTCATGTGAAGGGAGCGGGTCACTTTTGCCGGGAAAATCCAAAGGATGTGACATTTATGTGTACTCCCGAGAGCCTTGCCTCAGTTCTTCTCTTCCGCTATTCAACAGCGACAACAAACTGCAACACTAGGTAACGTTAACTTAGAGATGGAATCCAGCAAACGTCCTGCTCCCAGCACAACACCAACTCTTACACAAACTCTGAGTAAGTCAAAAAAAAAAATCTATCTATCTACTGAATCCCGTCTGGCTAAGCAGGAACGTGATCGTGGTCGAGCAAAAACTAGAGTGAACATCGGCAGGTAATGTGATTCCTGGAGGGACCAAAAAAAACAAAACCTTATTGGACAGGTAAGCTTACATAAATGCAAAGCATGTGAAATATATTGCCATAAGGATTGATCTGTGTAATTTTAGCTAACTTGATCTTGCCTGCTAATGCTGACGAATTGCAAGCTACCTTGCTTCCTCACTTTCAAACAATTTCAACACTCTTTATACTAAAAGTCAGGTATACAGGATACATTTAAGCAAATACGCAGATACAAAACATACAATAGTGCAACATAACTGTAAACCAGTGGCAATTTCTTATGGCCAGCAAAGCCTTATCAGCTGGCCTAACATTCTAAATAAAAAAATATTTTCAATCCTTTCATTCTCAATAATTTTTAATTGCTTTCCACATTTAATTAATCTACAAACAAATAGAGAAAAAATTTATCCAGTCAGAATATATTCATTGATGCTTACAAGCAAAGTGTGACAACTGTTTCACAAATCGCATGCCCCAAGCCAAGCTCGTTAGCAGAAGCAGCATATGAGTCTGAGCCCCACCCCCTCAGGCCTTCAGAATTTCCACAGAATGCTTCAACAGTGCAAATGAATGAGAGATTGTCAGATTCATCAGCCAATCAGATTGATTATTTCTTCTTGGTGGGTGTGATCTTTAGGATATGTCCCTGTCGAGGCCTTCTAGCTGTCACTGCCACATCACCACTGAGAAAGAGATCCTTATGGATTTAAAAACACGAGATGTTCTGCATGACCGTGTGATTGCTTAATTTATTAAACAGGACAGGAGGACTGATTTTCACTTCAAGTAAATCGGTCAGTGCTTTTTGCATTGTTATAGCAACATCATGAGTTTTCTAAGTGTAAATTAGGCTTCTTGAGCATTCAGTGTCGGATCAAGTTATGAAAAGTAGTGCTGCGTTCTATTCAACTCGGAAAGTCGGATTTTACTACTAGGAAAAGTGAAATGGAATGCATCTTGAAGTCAGAATTACAACTTGTAGGCTCGTGCAGAAATTCTCAACTCCGATTTCACTGAGATGCAGGGGCATGATGTCCTAACCATGTCGACACTCAGGGAGATATAAAAAGTGATAAACATTAACTTTTTTTTTTTCAAGTAATATCGATAAATGAGTTCATTTCCACATTACATGATATTAAAGCTTGTTTAACAAACGCCTGCAGAAACAGGTGTAAAAAACATTATAATCTCTTTTGATAATAGTACACCTGAAGCACAAATGCTAGTGCTGCAGCATTGTTTGGTCTGCACTTATATAGCACCTTTTTTTTAACCTTAGCAGTTCCAAAGCACTTTACATTGTGACTCATTCACACACACACACACACACTCACACACCAATGATGGCAGAGCTGATATTCGGCTGCCATTGGGAACAACTTGGGGTTCAGTGTCTTCGGCATGTGGAGTCATGTGGGTCGGGAATTGACCCGCTAAACCTGAAATTAGTGGTCAACCTGCTCTACCACCTGAGCCACAACCGCCCATTGAATATCAGTTGGGTTGCTAGGAGACATCTCCAATGAGAGTCAAACCCCTGCTAAGCTAAAAGGAGTGTTGCAGTTCTGAATATCGGGGATGGAATGCATTTATGGCCGGAGATATCAAGTAGGAATATCCCTCATCCAACTTGAATGGAATGCAGCATAACCGTGTACCCTGGCGAAACTTATTGCAAGCAACATTTAAATCGCAAATATTATTAGATAGATTTTTCAAGGTATTACAGACCTCCTTGGTAGATTCAAATGAAAAATTATGATTTTTGAATGTCTGTTTGGGAGACGTTCATTTCACAAAACAAAAATAAAATGAGGCTTGCTTGAGCATTAAGTGTCGTTTCAAGTTCTGGCTTTCATGCATGGATGTGTTTTTAAAATGTCAATTGGTATTACTAGTTAACTGCAACACAATGTATGATGCCCAAAGGCATAGAGTGTCTTATTCATTGTGAAACTGTGTTTTCTTAATGGCATGAATTACACCGAAGGCCTAGACTTTAAATGCACGGCCTGCCACTGCTGTAAACTGTCTGGTATAGTTTGGTAGTATGTAGCTGTATGTGTATGTGTATATCAGTATGCTATGTTAGCTGATATGTAGTTTTTGTTTAGTCTCAAAGTTTGTAGTAAAACAATCATAACTGTTTAATTTAATTATGATACCTCAAAATAAAATAAAATAAAATAAAATCACTTTATTGTCACACGACCATATACACAGTAGGTGAAAGTCGCGTGTGCAGTTCTGAGCAACATAGCAGTCATGACAGTGACGAGACATACCAATTTACAATAAACAACATATTTACAAAACACAATTTACATATCAAATGTACACATAATTACACAACACAATAATAATATACAACGTACAGTAAACAATACACACAAAATAGAATAAGCATACAATACAAATTTAAAAAATAATAAGACAGACTACTATTCCAGCCCTGAATTCAGCCATATATTTATTAATATACAGTGTATATATATATATATATATATTCAGTAGTTGTATTGTGAAGAGAATATAATTATGACAGTCCAGTGTGAGACAATAAGATTAATAATGTGCAGTGCTGATTATTGATCGTGAGAGAAACTGTCATGTATTCGGCTGGTGCGGGTCCTGATGCTGTTATACTGCCTGATTGATGATAGCAGTGAGAGCAGCCCATGGCTCAGGTGGCTGGAGTCTCTGATGATCCTCCAAGCTTTTTTCACACACCGCCTGGTATATATGTCCTGGAGGTAGGGAAGCTCACCTCCGATGATGTATCTGGCAGTACGCACCACCCTTTGCAGGGCTTTGCGGTTTTGGGCGGTGCTATTGCCATACCAGGCGGTGATGCAGCCAGTCAGGATGTTCTCTACAGTGATGGTATAGAACCATAGAACCATATGAAGATGTGGTGGTTCATTCCAAACTTCCTCAGCCATCTCAAGAAGAAGAGGCGCTGGTGAGCCTTCTTCACAATGGCCTCAGTGTGGATGGACCATGTGAGTTCATCAGTGATGTGGACACCGAGGAACTTGAAGCTGCAGACTCTCTCCACCGGTGCTCCATTAATGGTGATAGGGCTGTGTCCTCTGTCTTTCCTCCTGATGTTCACTACAAGCTCCTTGGTCTTACTGACGTTGATGTAGAGGTTGTGCTCCTGACACCATCGTGTCAGTGTGTGCACCTCCTCTCTGTAGGCTGATTCATCATTGTCAGTGATCAGACCTACCACCGTTGTATCGTCAGCAAACTTAATGATGGCATTGGAGCTATGTGTTGTGTGTACAGGGAATACAGGAGTGGGCTGAGAACACAGCCCTGCAGTGTTGAGGGTCAGTGATGAGGAGAGGTTGCTGCCCATTCTAACCACCTGACGTCTGCCTGACAGGAAGTCCAGGATCCAGCTGCATAGCGAGTTGTTTAAGCCCAGAGCCCGGAGTTTCACATCAAGCTTGGAGGGCACTGTGGTGTTGAATGCTGAGCTGTAGTCTACAAACAGCATTCTCACATATGTGTTCCTTTTTTCCAGGTGGGAGAGAGCAGTGTGTATTGTATTGTATTGGAGCGGTTGTTGTGGTAGGTAAACTGCAATGGGTGCAGTGAGTTGGGCAGCACAGAGCAGATGTAATCTCTGATTAGCCTCTCAAAGCATTTGCTGATGATGGGTCAGAGCAAAAGGACGCCAGTCATTTAAACAAGTGATTGCTTTGGTACAGGTACAATGGTGGATGTTTTGAAGCATGTGGGGACTACAGACAAGGAGAGGGACAGGTTGAAAATGTCCAAAAAAACACCAGCCAGTTGATTCGTGCACACTGTGATGACATGGCCCCGAATGCCGTCTGGACCCGCGGCTTTACGGATGTTCCCCGACGGAAGGATCGGGTTACATCCGCAACAGAGACGGAGTGCTCTATCCGCGAGGGTGGTGTCATTTTCCTCGAAACGAGCATACAATTTATTTAGCTCGTCCGGGAGACAGGCAGCGGTGTTCACAGCGGAGTTTTTATTCCCTTTGTAGTCTGTGATGATGTTAATTCCCTGCCACATACTTCTAGAATCGGTGGTGTTGAACTGTCCTTCAATTTTGTGCCTGTACTGGCGTTTGGCTGCTCTGATAACTGGCATAACTGGCTTGTTTATGCTCTTCCGCATTCCCGGATTTAAAGCGGAGGTCCGCGCATTAAGTGTCGCGCGAACGTCGCTGTTAACCCATGGTTTCTGGATGGGGTAGATCCGTATTGTTTTGGTCGGAACAAAGTCCTCTACGCATGATGCCGGTGGATCACATTCAGTCTCTTTGTACATTACATCATTGTTTTGGCTGATGCTCGCTCGCTCGCGTCCCTGTGGAGTGTGAGCACGAGCAACAAGTAGCTGGCTGCAGTTCACTTAATGGCCACAGGTGTCATTAATAACAAAGGTTTCTGAATCTTACATACTGCACTTTTAACATGAGTTCATTTATAGATGCTGTACACAGAAATGCCAGGTTTCCTTAAAGAGATGTATCAATACCCAGCCCTAAATGGATGGACGGGCAGGCGGATACTGTAGATAGATAGATAGTAACTGTGGATGGATGGATGAATGGATGAATGGATGGATGGATGGATGCTGTACATAGATATATAGATCTACATTTTCATGATCCTTTAAGCACCTTTGTTTTACTCAGCAACTAACAAATAGCGAACATAGCAAATGTTTTCTTAATCCAAAAGTAATTAGATTTTACTGCCTAATAAGTGTAATCTGAAAAATTCCATTATTGAATAATTGTGAAACTGTGTTTCATATTAATTTCAATAATTTTAGTCATGTAATTTGTAATAAGTACTTGATTACATTTGAGAGGCAATCTACCCAACACTGTCAAGTTGTAGGGGTGAGATTCAGAAAGGCTGAACAGAAAAGAAGAAATTAGTAGGTGCGATAACACGCAAAGGTATAGACAGATAATTGGGAAAAAAAAAGGAACAGTTCAGAGGTGGCAAAACTGCTGAGGGGGACTCTCAATGTGAAACTTAAAGTCGTTTCCACACAGGATGTGACACTTCTCAAGCAATTCCCCTTTAGGTGACTCTCTTTTCGATATGTCAGCACTTCTGCCCAAAAAGCACAGCAGGACACGGCAAAGCCACATTTGACTCTTAAACATTAGCTTGACTCGTCACAACAGGGATCTGCTCTATTGCATTATTGTCTTTCACTAAAAACCTGTGGAGGTTCATTGATATGCACTCTCTCAGACTCCAGTGGAAAAACACTCAGGGCTGCTCATTCCCTACAACACACACACACACACACACACACACACACACACACATGCACCTCTGCACCGCCGTGTGTGCGTGTCCAACATCAAGTGTGTGTGAAAATATGTGCAAGTTCTCGTGTGGGTGAATGATAGATGGAGGGAGAGAGGTGTGTGAGCATGTGTGTGTGTCATGCAGCAGTAAAGTGTAATTAGAAGTCATACCCACAGGGGTACAAATGCTGGTTAGAGAATCACACAGCTGGGTCCCCACATAACGCACACATTTAATCATCACACACGCCCTTACAAACTCACTTTCACCTGAGCCACAACCTCATGCTGTGTGTCATATCTTCACACACAGGATCTTAAGTCATTTTTATTGACTGGTGGTTAAATGGGTGAATCTTGCAATGATGTTCTGAAGAGGACCAAAAACATGTGTTTGTGTGTGTGTGTGTGTGTGTGTGTGTGTGTGTGTGTGTGTGTGTGTGTGTGTGTGTGTGTGTGTGTGTGTGTGTGTTTGTTTGTCAGGTGAGAGTATCTTCTCAGTAGGGTGAATGTGAGCTAAAGAGCAAAGTGAAAGGTCATCACTACTCAGCTGTCACTCAAAACCTGGGAGGCTAGTCAATTCTAGAGCCCCTGGAAACCAGACAGACTTACAACCCTCTATGTACTCAGGATGAGCAATAATTCCCATAGCCATGCCTAAACATTCTGGACTCTGGACACTTTACACAACATGAGAAATTTTACTGGCAATAGTAACTGTTTATGTAATTAAAATACAATACAATTCTGTTCAACTCTTAAACAGCCACCGCACACAAACACACAGAAAGGTATCAGTTCCCAAACTAGCCTCTTTCTCTTTCTCTCCTGCTGTTTTCTCTCTTCATGGCACTGAAACTCATCACCTGCTGCTCCTTCTCATATTTTGCATGCAAATTTAATTTCCTGATTGTCTTTTAAAACATTTCTATCTCTTCACTCTCTCTTTCTTTATACTGTCCCTTTATACTGTCCTTTTTAAAGATAGATTCCAACAACGAGAGGCAGAATGTCAGCATTTTATGTGTAATTTGTTTCAAAATCCCAGGATGCACATAAATTAAAAGACTATTGCTGGTTCAATAAAAGTTAACCTCAAATCAACAGAATTTGTGGCATTATGTTAATTAACACAAAACATAATTTTGACTCGTCCCTCGTTTTCTTCAAAAACAGCTAAAATCTGGGTTCCAGTGAGGAATTTACAGTGGAAGTGAAAGGGACCAATCCATAAATTTTAAAATACTCACTATTTCAAAAGTATAGCCACAAGACATAGACATTATATGAGTTATTATGATTTTAGTGTGATAAAATCGCTTCCTAAACTTTCTGTGTAAAGTTATAGCCAATTTTACAACTTTGTTGCCATGATGATGTAATGTCAATGTGTTGATGGCCAAACATTGTCTGTCGTGAGTGAGGCTGGGAAAGGAAGAACGATAAAGATTGACACCTGTGGGTAATCATCTCTAAGTTGTCAGAGGGATAAAAGGGCAGTCCAGGCCGCCGGAGCAGAGAGAGGAGTGGCACATGTTAGAGATGTGTCTGTATTTTTGTTTATGTCGATGTTTTTCATTGGTACATGGAAAAGTGCTTTAAAAATAAAAGTCAAGAGAAAGTGGAAATTTGTTGGCTCCGACTTCCTCATCTCTGAAGAGTGCAAGAATGTGTTTCAGTCAACAAACCCTAAAATAACTGTAAAAATTAAAAGATTACAATTTAAACAAATTTACAGCTTAAATAATGCATGCGTTTTAACAGAAAAATTCATGTAAGTGCTTTTATAAAATTATAAGCTTCACATTTCTGCCTTGAAACACTCCAAAGGTTAGCCCCATTCTCTCCCATTGTAAGTGCCTCAGTGTATCTTCAATTTTTGCTTTTCTTAAAGAAAGGAGGGACTAGTCGAAATTCTTTTTTGCGGAAATCATCATTTGGCCACAAATGCTGTCGATTGAGCTTGACTTGTATTGAACCCGGAATTGTTACGATCCCTGTGTTCTCTGTTTTCACTGTCATGTTTATGTCACCTTTCATTGTGGTCCGCCCTGCGTTTCTGTTACGATCCCTGTGTTCTCTGTTTTCACTGTCACGTTTATGTTACCTTTCATTGTGGTCCGCCCCGCGTTTTCCGTTTCACTCTCGCCAGTCGCGTCCCATGTCACTCTTCTTTGTTGTCCGTCCCGTGTTTTCCGTTTCACCGAACACGCTCCCTGTCATGTCTTCCTTGTTGCCCGCCTGTGTTTCACTGTCTCTGTTAGAACTACACTTCCCTTCGTCCTCACTCCTCATCACCGCTGTCACAGCGTAATTGTCTGCACCTGTTCGTGATTTTGTTATCACCGAGTCCGGTCGATTTTAACCCGCTTGTTTTCCTGTTCCTTTGTCGTTTGTTGAATGTTTATGTCGTTTCACGTTCGCTGTTCCCGTTCCCTGATGTTCACTCTTGGTCTTCTTATTCCCTGGATGTTAATTTGTGTTCGTTCTACCCTTCATGGATGTTTCCCCCAACCCGTGTAGCTTCTTTATGTTCGTCCGTGCTTTAGTTGTATTTTCCCATCGAGGACTGTTCTTTTGTTCATGTGTTTGTTTATTTTATTCAGTTTGTTAATAAACCCGCTTTTGGATACACATCCCTGTCTACCTTATCCTACTTCCCGTCATCACAGAAATATTCCTTTAACAGAGGGTTTGCTCATATATGGAAGGCAACGAAAATTTCTGAATTGAATAGACTTGATACCATCATTGTTGGGAGGGTAACTTTTGAAATGTATTCCACTACAGAATACATGCTGTAAAATGTTATTTGTAACGTATTCCATTAAATTACTCAAGGTCAATAACGTAATCTAAGTACTTTAGATTACTTCTTCAACACTGGTATATTTTTTTTTTTGCTTGTTTTGACTATACAAACTCTGCCAGTAGCCTACAGTAAGACAAAATACACATGTTATAAACACATTCTCTGAAAAACCTAAATATCTTATGCAGATGTTTTAAATTTTTTTATATATTTTTACAGGAAAACAATACAAAAAATATTTTCAAGAATATGATTTTCACACTATTATCAAAGGTCTTACTTGAAAAAAGAAATTATGATACAATGTGAATTTTCTTGATAATACATGTGATCGTGTCTGGTAACATGTGCATGTAAAATGTCTAGAAATAGCATTTTAGCTTAGCGTAAAGCTGACAATTTACACATGGTTTATTTCTATTTCTTCTGCTCGTATGAATGTAACACATAAGAAAGTGTTTCACCGCTGTTCAAATGCACTTTGGATCGCACCATTTATTTGTATAAATGTTTTCCATCTGAAAGGACTAAATATTAAATGAAACATATGACAAAAAAAATGACAAAATGCATTGGAATACAGTTACTTATATTTGTTTTACCCTCTCAGAACAGGTTTCAAAATATGAACTTGTACGTGAAAGACAGAGAAAGAGAATGAAAAATAAATAAAGACAAAAGCAGTGACCACTTAAAAACTCGGGAGGTCCATCCAAATAAACAGAAATACCACACCTGAAGCTATAGGCCTACTATCTGCTGACGTCAGACCCTTGTGAAATGGTCAAGCGATATCGAGTAACTGCTCGGCCAAATGGATCAGGCATAAAGATAGAGTAGGATTAACGGCTCGGTTAATCGATTGCTGAGAGATCCCAGTCACTAACTCACCTTCCTGTACCGCCTGGAAGGGGTTGTTGGGCTCGATGAGTTTGATTGAATGGGTAATCCTCTCGCTCTGAAGGATGTCGTCGTTCAAACTCAAGTCGGAAATGGCGAGCTGAAAAACCTCGTCGTCCCGTATGGCGTTTTGTTCAAAAATAGCACCTGTTGGACCAAATGGAGAATGTACGCTATTAATATAGGCCTAGTGTTCTTACTGAATGACATTCCACTGTTTTCCGACATTTTATTTCATATTCATCTCGTGCCGTAAATATGTTATAGAGCACGCAGGAAAGCATGTTCACGTGGGTCTTTCATCTTTTTTCCAAACTGTTAAAAAAAGCGCTGAGAAGCGTCATGAAAACAAATATGTCCTCCGTATCTATTCAGGTTCATTGATGCTCCATATACATCGTATACCTACAATTCACAGCAACTTCTTGCACCTGTGTTTAGCTAGCGGCATTTCAGGAGTAGCCTATGTTCAGTACCATGGAGAGCGCGCGTGTTAGAAGGGTTGTAAATATTATATAAGCATCCCTAATTTATCAAGGGCATTGTTCAATTTGTGGGAGAACAGCACGGCTGTAAGCCTAAGGGAAGATCTTTCATGTCAAGGTGAGAGGATACGTGACCAGTGCATACGTAGCAAATATTATACTGTAGCTATAGCTAGCCTACTACGAGTTCACGGCGTCCTTGGAAACTCGTCGTAGCCCAGAAAGTGGACGGGGGCGTGCATTCCAGACAACTGTGAATTGAATTATTGATAAATAAATGAAAAGTCTGATAATGAGGGTTATTGTTTTAGTAGCCTATAGGCCTACCATTTGTATTCAGCTGCTCACAGATTAATCCTGGCCATATTAAACTTTGACTTCGAATTACTGAGTGCTGTTTCTCTAACGAGTCCTTAACAGCCTAGTATTAAATCATAACGCGCCTAGGTTCAATCAATAAGGCTGCTTTGTGTTGGATCATAAACAGTGATCCGGCGAAAATTTGACATATTTGGATCAGGGCACAGTGATAAAATACTCGGAGCAGGTCGGCTTGAGGAACCAAAGGTGAGATAGATGCAATGCAAACAGGGATTTTGTTTTTTATTATTTATATAAGTATATATGTTATATTATTATATAGCAGCCGCTAAGGCTCCACGGCGGGCGCAATTCAAGACTTTCACAACTGCAGATTGTCGTTTTATTAAAACCATCTATGGCAGGATAAATAAAATAAAAAACTGCTTATAGAAGTATAGTCACAAAAGTAGCAATACTACGTTTAAAAAGGGTCACACTTTACAATAAGGTACCATTAGTTAACATGAACTAACAATAAACAATACATCCTACTTTTACAGCATTTATTAATCTTGGTTAATGTTAATTTAAACATATAGTAAGTAATACATTGTTAAATCAAAAGTTGTACATGTTAACATGAGTTAATGCACTATGAACTAACATTAACTAACAATGAACAATTGTGTTTTTATATACTAGGGTTAACGAAAATGAATAAATGCTGTACAAAAATGATTTGTTCATTGTTAGTTCATGATAATAAATTAACTAATGTTAACGAATGGAACCTTATTGATAAGTGTTACAAAAAAAAAAATAAGCTAAAAATGAGCAGAATTATGAAGGCAGGCAAACAGGTATACCTAACAAGAGGCCACGGGGATAATTGTGTTCAATAAGTTGCAAAAAAATTAATAAATAATAAGTGTGACTTAATCATATAGTGTCTAAACTTGACTTAACACCCCACTTTTCAAAAATAAACATAAAAATATCAATTAATATCAATTAAACATCTCAAATTGAGGACGATTTTAGTGGTGAGCGCTGAGTAATTGTGTGCGGGTCTGAGTCGTGCCAGGCGCACCGGATGACAGAGTACATCAACTGCATACAAAAGAGCGGTTCCTTACAATCTGAAGAACACCAGAGGCACCAGCTTAGCAAAAACGTAACATTTAAACACATTTAAATTCGGCATGAAGCAGTATTCGCGACCTAATATGAGCACATTTCTCAAAGTAACGCAATTACAGGTGTTTTGAAACTGTTTCTGAGCATAAGTGTGCATTAGAGTGCGAGACTCAATTCCGTTCTAAGCATAAGTTGCCGGAGAAGACGAAATGCTGCATGCAGACACAAAGGCTGCCAAGCTTGCTAAAGACCAACATTCTTGAATAAAGCGGTTCCGCTCGACTTTTTTTTATTTCCAGTCGAGTGCTACAACGAAAACATGATTGAACAATCTGTACAAGTTTACGTTTAAGTAAGAACTCCACGCGGGCACGAGAAGAGACTTGTCGCGCGCAATTTAGCTCATTTGAATGGAATAAAAATGTCCTTCATGTTCATCAGAAAGTTCAGGCTTAAGGCTGGGGAGGGGATGACTCAAGTTAACCCTGAAACAGACCAATAATATGCGTCTCCAGTGTGCTTATGCTTGAATGTGAAATGATTCTTGAACGCCGAAATGCACTAACTTCGTGGACCTGTTTGGTCATGTTTCCGGGCAAGTTAGAGTAGGCTACTATATCAAATGTCAAATAAACTACAGAGTTCTTCTATTGAAAGTCAAACGTGCAAGCCTCTGACTTTCTCATTCTTTAAATGAATGACTCGATTTACGGTTAGAAGAGAGCTATTCATGATTCATCGCGTCTGTCCGAGACGTTGCTTCGGGTGCCTTACCGATGTGAATAATCGAGTCCGCACGAGCCAAGCGGCACTGCATGATCCATAAGGAGAGGCTGATCACGAGCAACTCCATCTCCAGTTCTCGCCCCGGTGTATCATCCACGCGTCCAAGGCGGTCCAAAAATCCAGGTCCAGACAGAGAGAAAATGCGCGAGAATGACCACAATGGAGGAGATACAGAGGCAACCACGGGTGCGTCACGTCTATCTTTCTCCGAGATCTATTAAAATTGAAAGTGAGACAGTATATTCGCGGGGAAAAGAAGATCTCGGGGGAAGGGAAGCAGAAAAGGAGGGGTAGGGCGGAAAGAGAGAGCAAGGGAAACGACAGGGGTTCCACGGTCCGAGGCAAAGCAACGGGTCCGTGCGTTCCAGCTCTCAGTGTGTTTTGGATACTGCTAACTGCAGCGCAGAGAGGGGGGGGTCTAGCTCTCTCTCTCTCTCTCTCTCTCTCTCTCTCTCTCTCTCTCTCTCTCTCTCTCTACATACGCGCGTACTCTCTAGAAGCTCTCAGTCTTTCTCGTTTTGCTCCACCACGTGACTGAATAATCCAAAGATCGGAACGGTATAACTGAGGAGAAATGAAATTCGCTCGTGCTGGAGAGAGTCGCTGTTAAGCAGCGCGTGGTGACGGCGGGAGGTCTAGCGCACCTCAGCCCTGGGCAAGTCAGCTTCAACCGACCACCAAGGAGAATTTCCTCAAACATTTACCAACGAGCGACACAATCCCTCACTGATTTTAAACTCAGGGCTGCTAGAGCGAAAGAAAAGTTACTGCAACGGATGATTCAAATTCTCCTTAGAAGTTCGACACACTGGCAACTGCAACGCTCAGAAGTGGGAGAGAAGATAAAACAACCGTGAGCGCTTCGTCTATCGGTATATAGTTTGCCTGGAGTAAGCCGGTACTGTCTTTATAGTCTCGCAAGGAGCTTGAAAAACTTGAGAATGGAAAAATCGAGCCGGCAGCGAAAGGAAGTGAGACTGCATCTATTCAATGACTGAATGATTGACTGTTTTATTAGCGTCAAATCATTTACACGGCTTAACGAGCTTTTTATTGGACAAACAAAGTATAGAAC
This sequence comes from Xyrauchen texanus, assembly GCF_025860055.1. Lineage (NCBI taxonomy): Eukaryota > Metazoa > Chordata > Actinopteri > Cypriniformes > Catostomidae > Xyrauchen > Xyrauchen texanus. Next base: position 26,993,544 of record NC_068291.1, read on the forward strand.
AATTCACAAGTCTAATAGCTAAAAAAGAAAAAAAGAAGACGAAAATGTCAAAATTCATGTGAATTGCACTCAAGTCACGTTTCTTGAATGTTAATCTTTCTGAAATGTACACATACTTTTTTCTCTCCACAGCTTTTTCAGAATGGACCCTACATATACAATGAAGAGTGATAATCTTCGCCTTACAATTAAAGGATATTTCTTGAGACGATACTAACGGAAATATCTCTTAATTGTTTGGTTAAGGCTATCAGGTCGTCAGCTCGGATCACATGGACGTGCACAGCGCCATAGCGCCCCTCTGGTGGCTTGGATAAATGTATTTCCTTGGCGCGAGGCAAGTGTATCTGGGCAAATTCCAACCGAATGTAATCATCCCTATGCCCTACTTACTCCGAAGGGCAGAGCACTTGAGGTGGGTACTCTGAAGGAAACATGGTATTATTGTGTGAATATACCTTTAGCTAACAGTCTTGTGGAAGTGTCCTTTGTGAAAATATATATATATTTTTTACTTTTGTTTGAAACAACCCTTTGAATGGCATCTCTTTCCCAAAGTGCCCTTCAAGGGAGAAAAAAATGCTATTTGGAAATCACTCTCTGTCTTCCTCAAGCAAGACGAAAAGCAACATCCACTATACAACATGCCCACTCCAAAAAATGCCCCCTTGGATCACAAAGCGATTCTATTGGTTAAAGAACTTTTAAAATCCTATGCAATCTCTATATGATTCATGTTGTCTGAACTATGTAACTATGACAAAGAATAACTTTTAAATTATATGCCACACCTATAGAGCGCAATAGAGCCTGCTCACTTTCCACAAGTATTTTCCCACAATGTTTGCATAGGCTTAAGAGTTGTAAGCTAGGAACCAAAGCAACCAGCTCTGATGAGAATCACAACATTAAAAACTTTATTTTGAGGCAAAACATTTTTTTTTAAATCAGAGAAAAAGACAAAGGTTCAAGACTGCGTACTTCTTTCACGAGTGCACAAACTACAATCCCTTTATGCATTTCCAATGATGGAATTATATACAAAAAATAATGGAAATAAATAAAACTATTGATTTTAGTTTGTTAATTATTAGTCTAGAAACGATATAAGTTTATTGCAAAATATTCTGATATGTACAAATATATAAGTAGTTTGAGGGTGAAGGGAGACCGACTTAGTTGAGTCATTCACAGTGTGTCATGCGGTCGCTCATGGGCATGTTTTGTGGGCTATGTTGGACTCTGATTTGTGAAGCTTTCTCAGCTGGACCAGGGGTAATGTAGTTGTACATAAATGAAGTTGAAATAACTGACTGATGGCTTCAACGGAAGCATATACCATCGAATAACCACAAAGCTCAAGGTAGGTCTGTTCTGAAAGGTTTATACAGTGCATCCAGAAAGTATTAACAGTGCTTCACATTTTCCACATTTATTCCAAAATGGATTAAATTCATTATTTTCCTAAAAATTCTACAAAAAATATCCCATAATGACAGCATGAAAGAAGTTTGTTTGAAATCTTAGCAAATTTATTAAAAATAAAAAACGGGGAAAAAAAATCACATGTACATAGGTATTAACAGCCTTTGCTCAATACTTTGTTGAAGCACCTTTGGCACCAATTACAGCCTCAAGTCTTTTCGTGTAACTTGTGCTACAAGTTTGGCACACCTATTTTTGCGCAGTTTCTCCAATTCTTCGTTGCAAGACCTCTCAAGATCCATCAGCTTGGATGAGACGGTCAGTGCACAGCTATTTTCAGATCTCTCCATCAGATCAGTGGAAACAGGATGCACCTGAGCTCAATTTTGAGTATCGTGGCAAAGGCTGTGAATACTTATGTACATGTGATTTTTTTCATTTTTATTTTTAATAAATTTGCAAAGATTTCAAACAAACTTCTTTCACATCCTCATTATGGGGTATTGTTTGTAGAATGTTGAGGAAAATAATGAATTTAATCAATTTTGGAATAAGGCTGTAACATAACAAAATGTGGAAAAAGTGAAGCACTGTGAATACTTTCCGGAGGCACTGTAAATTATAAATTTTAGTTTATAAATTTTTAAATTAAACATTCTTCTGTTCTGTTTTCTCCAGTTAACTCACAAGCAGTGAGGTTAGCCTAGTATCTTAGCATACCGATAGCTTCTTCTCCTCTTCATTTTCATCACATTTCCCCTCACTGTCGCCACCTAGTAATACGTCGGTATGATTGTATTTAATAGGACTTTTAAGTATATTTATAATTGTACAAACTTTTAATTTGTAATCTTTGTGGTTAGGGTTACGTTTAGGGGTAGGGATAGGTGTAGGCTTGCTGTGGGACAAATATATACAACAAACATATGTCATCTAAAAAAGCAAGACTAAAGCATTTTGCTGGTAATTTGAAGGGGGGGGGGGGGGTGCATAACTTGTAGTGGGTGTACCTTGCATTTCTGCATATCTAATAGTAGTCTTGCAGGATGCAGACAGACCCTTTTCTTGAGAGGCTGTTAGAGCTGACAGATCCACACCACATGTGCCACTAGAAGTTGTGGCACATGCCACTGGATTTTATGGCACATCCAGTGGTATTTGTGATATTTCCAGTCATTAGAGGCATGTGCCACTGAAATTTGTGGCACGTCTGGTCTACTGACACATGCCAATGTATTTGAAGGCATATTGTAGACGCTGTCAATGATACGCACTGGTTTAGTCAACGGTAGTGATCGCGCACTGCCATACTGTGTAAAGCATGTTGCATACAAACATTAGCTTTTAGCAGGCTACCCGCGCCTAAGTTGATTAGATAAGCAAAAATTATTGTTTTACACTGTCGTTTAGGTCTCTCATGTGTTCCACTGTAATATGTGTTATGCATGTAATGTATTTTATTCTCTTGTAATAAAGCCATTGTGTTGAAAATGGTCACTGTGATCTGACAGCTTAACTATTTAAACTGCTTAACTTTTCATTATATTTGTTTGGTTAAGAGATGTCATTGTGATCACCAATGTGATCAGTTTTGGTTTAGTTCATTTGTAGACTAGCAATGTTGAAAATAACAAGATTATACAGCGGCACCTTTTGTCCTTTATCTGGATTCACAAGTGTCCTGGACATCTATGAACTGGCACCTCACTATTCTGTGTAACATAGGTCTAGAGATGCCATCTAAAACCAAAAGGCTGACAATCATAATGTGAATACAGGATTACAAAAATATTAATATCCATTTGTTAACACATTATGTCTATTCCAGCATCAAATTTAATTAATGCATATTTTGTATACTTCCATTAATGTATACTTCCATTCCCCTCACATTGAAAAAAGAATAGCAAAAGAAAAATATATATCTTATTCCATCATTCCTCCAAATGGTTTGCATACATGATATTTAAAGCCACCAAAATTTAACCACATATTAAGTATCTTTGATTTATCTGTATTTTAAATTAACATGTAATCATTCCTACATTGAGCCAACAGTACTTCCATTACTATATATAACCTATACAGCAGACATGAAAAGAAACAGGCACAAGAAATATATCTGTAAAATAATGTGTCACTGTGTGTCAATAAGAACAGAGTACTAGATTTTGAGGAGAAGAGAAGAAGTTTGGCACACATGTATTTATTTATCTTCATAAAATCACACAAAGAGAGATTATGTGTCTCCACAAACAGGGATGTTATCTGTGCCTTTACCTGTTCACACTTGTGCCTTTCCAAATACAGAACTGTACCTTTTCCCTCTAAAGTGTCTAAACCAAGAACACAACATCAATTAAAGTGTTCACTACAAGAGGAAAAAAATGCAATCATGTCCATGTCAGCAGAGGTCTCACAGTGGTACCCTAGAAAATACAGATACCGGTACATTAAAAACAATAAAAAACCTGCTTCAAGTCTTAAATATTGACATCACAGCTGGTGGTGTAAGGAAGGCCACTTTCTAGGTCTCAGATCACTGCATGTCCTCGTAGATCAATTCTATGTTAAAAACAAACATAACTCAAAGAAATGAACCTAATTTGTGTGTTGAAATTTCATTGCATTCATATTTATAAACTAGAACCTTTCACATCCTTAACCTTTTTTATACACTTGCAAATGCAGTGAATGTGAAGAGACTGTGAATGTTTTAAAGTGAATTAAGTTTAATTCTTTCAGGTTGAAACCATTATTAGTTTTTATTAGTATTAGTTTACAGATAATGGGGCTGTCTGTTTTTTCAGTTTGTAGAGCCATACAGTACAGTCCAGTATGTTTGGATTCAGACGATAATTCCATAAACCAGTATAATGTTCCTCAAGGAGCATCACTCTCTCTCTCTCTCTCTCTCTCTCACACACACACACACACACACACACACACACATGCTATCAAACAAGCTACTTACCTTTTTTTCCCTAACAAAATAGCCCGTCTTAAGCTGTCAACTCCATAAGTGTCACCCAAGTATCTAAAAATACAGTGGCATGTGTCAGTCAAGCCTTTTACCTCTCTGAGGTCTCTCCACCGCTGAAAAACCTTGCTGATGTTGACACTATCGACCTATCATAATTCATCTTTCTCAGCCAGTTGTCCTCCTTGGAGTTTAGAAAGTTCGCTTTACCCAGATTTGCCATTGCTCTTCTAATCAATTTCCCTCTTGCTCTGCCCCCACCAGCCATCCTGTGCATGTGTAAAAACCACCCCCTGTTGCTGATTGGCTAGAGTAGTGTTGTGCGGATCGGTCCGATCCACTTTGTTTTTGTCCCATTTACAGAGCCAGGGCTGTGTTCAAATACTAGATTCTTTTCAGCCCACCCACAGAATAGAGAACTAGCAGAATGTGAGGAGATATTTGCAGAATTTGACAAATAATTTATTGGATTAGAATTAATGAGTACACCTTTAATGCTTTTGCAGGTGGAATATCTGCTTGAAAATCTGATCTAATGATAATGAAGTGATTTCCTGTGCTAGCTCAAACACACGGTAAGTTCTGAACCAGAATCAGCATACTGATGGTTAATGCAACCCTACATCCTCAAACCTCAAGGTTCTGCATGAACAGCACTACCCTCAGCTTTTGGATTAGTGTGCTAATCTGTGTTTTAGTTCCATTGGTTACACTTCACTTTGACTTGGGGTGTTCTAACAAGATAGTTACAGCAAGTAACAGCAAGTGTTACAATTTATTTGGCGAATACTAGCTTCATGCCACTGAGAGGAGATTGTGGAAATGGCAGAGAGCAGAGACTAGTAAACAATACAACTCTACATGTAAAGTTTATTAAAATCAAATGTATATTATTTAAAGTTTCTCAAATTACATTAATAATTCAAAGAATTCAGAAAATATTCATAATTGTTGCAAGAACAGCTTACATTAAACATCAGCATACTAGATTCAGTGGTGTGTTTATACAATGAAAACACAAACCATCATCTCAAACCACTCCCAAGCCGTTTCCCTCTCTGCCACATGCGTTCTTCACTTGCTCTGGTGTGTGTGTGTGTAACCTCTAAGCAGAAGGCCTATACTCTCCTTCATGTTGCTCAGAGTTCAGAACCAACTTGAGCGATGTATAAATCGTTAAGATGATCAAACCATGATGATCAGAGAGCATCAAAAAGACAAAGAGAGGGGGAGTGAAGTGCATAAAGATAAAGTAAGAGTTGCCTCAGAGGACAAGAATGATGCCTCAGATTCAAATCGAATACATGGAATGGGAGAAAACAAGCTGTGAGGATGAAAAGAAACAGAAGTCGGGGGAGATGAGAGGTGTTAAGCTGCTGTCTGACCACTTGTTAGAGATCTCACGAGCCATGACATGTACATAATTAAAAACGATCAAAGAGAAAAAGACATGTTTATTACCCTCCAACTCCCTTCCAGCTGTAGCCTCATTAGTTGACTACCATTATGTGAAAAAAAGATGCTTTATTCATTGAACTCTTATTTGTTGAACAATTGAGGCAAGGACATCACGTGTCATATGAGGGAACAGAAAATCAAACCAGTGAAACATTTATTAATGCAAATTACAAAAGCAAAGAACACAAAACATTAGAATTTTATAAAGCCTGCAACATTGTAGCCATACAAATCCAACCCATTAGGTTGTCTAAATCACTGAGAAGGCTTATATATTGAGAGGCCATTTACAAACATTAGTCCAATGTGTTTATTATGTGTTTCACAACATTTGTACAATTCAGGTCATCATTGTTAATACAATAACTGAAGCTATATACATATGCCTATCACTGTATGGATGTGAGTCAGACACACCAAACATCATTTTCACTCTCTTGTTGATTTCAAAAGAGCAAACTAGATAAAGTACCACCTCCTCCTTCATCTAAATGCAACATGTACAGCTGTATTGCGTAGACTTCTGTATAACAATGGTTACAGAGAGTAAAAAAAATTGTATGTCTTAAAAGTAGAAAACGTGGTGTAAGTCATGCTTCAAATCAATATCCAAGATAAAGTTTTTGGAAATGCCAATATGGCCATATCAGTTATATTTGATAAAGGGATGAATAGTAAGTGAAGGCCTATCATATGCTGCTTTGGATAAATGCAGTACAAATTAGTAATTACTAAAGGGGTAACCGATAGACAAGCAAGATTAAGTAATTCCACTTCCAGTTTATCCACTAATGAGCGGAGCTTCTGGAGTGCGCAAGCAGAGCGAAGATTGTTGTCACATGAGCTCAAGTCATTGATACTTCAGCACTCGAGCAGCTGTTTTAGGGAGAATTCGTAGTTCCTCTTATCCATCTTTTCTTTGACGAAGACATGTAGTCTTGATTTAGATGAAGCTAGACTGTCACATTGAGCTTGCGAGGCTTCCAGGAGACAATAAATAAAACCTGGCATTTGAATAGAACAAACATGCATGAACACTTGCCGCCAGGTTCCAGGGCCATTTGTCCAAATTACACGTCAAGAATTTATTTATTCTCGCAAATGAGTGCTGCCTTGCGCATCCCCAAATCTAGAATTAAGAAGATCGCAAACAACCATTAATTATCTTGAAGGTGAACTTTTCAAAAAAAGTTTTTTTCTTCAAAATTAATGTCTCTGTCTGAAACTACTCTGAAAGCCTTTCTTACTCTCAGAATATTCCATATCATCTGAGCCTTGTTCTCATACTCCAGCCCACAAAAGCACATAAGTGTAATGTTGCACTGACGGTACCAAAATCAGCACCTCAGACAGTGCACTTAAAGTCTGTTACTGAATTTAACCCCTAAGCTTAAAGGAATATTCTGGGTTCTATACCAGTTAAGCTCAATGGACAGATTTGGTGGCATGCTGAATACCACAAAAATGTATTTCAACCTTTTTTTTTGTAATTACACTTACAATGAAAGTGAATGGGGCCAATTTCTGGAGGGTTTAAGGACTTATCATTTTATAATTGTGTAACGCTGTTTGTGACGGGTCTAAGCAGGACATTCAAAACAAACAGAGCAATTTTCAAAACGCAACAGAAACATAGTGTTTACAGTTTTTGAGAAAATTAATGAATGTCCTACTAATATTTGCTTTAGTATATTAAGCAGGGATAGGAGTGATTATTTTAACACAGAAAAGGTTACATACATCAGCTTTAACTACATATCTAAGCCAAACCCTATATCTTATGTAATTCACTTAAAGCGTATTTAATAAACAAAAAATGTATGAAAAGAGATGGTTTGTTCTAGTTTGGTCAGTGGTTTAAATGGAGACGTTCTAGTTGCGTAAATCCGCTTTAAGACACTTAACAAAAATTATGGTTTATGTGGTTTTTCAAAAGTGTACCAAGTGTTTAAAATCAGAAAGCACTTACTGCTTTAACTCTTAAATGAAGACCATATGCTTGTCCTTCAGACATTTCTGAGAGGCTCTTTAGAAAATTATGACGTCTTCTTATCTGAATGTCATGAACACACACATGCACAGATACTCATAAAACAATAGCAATTTCATAATTTAGAACTTGAATGTGCAGTGATTTTAGTGTGCAAATGTGTCAGGGGTATTTCTCCCCATTCACTAACTGTCAATATTAAAAAAAGATTTGCAAAGGAAATTTCTATTTGTCAAACCACATAAACATAATCAATAATCAAGGCAAAAAGCTCACCTTTTTTGTCTACTCCTTTTTCTCACACTTGGTTTGATTGCACTGGGGACTAGTGTAGATATAAGACTATGTGACACACCAAATTTGTTGTCTTCCAAACAAATCATTTGGAAGAAGTAGCAGTCAACCTTAAAACCCTCCTTGTCAGAAATAAAGTATATCCAAAGTGCACAGAGGCAGCTCACCTGAACTGTCAAAGCCCCTAAGAAATCTTACAGAGATCAGATTCACACGAAGCCCAGCAAGGCATTATTGACACACATCTGTCCTCTTAAACTTAAAATATACTGATAGTCAGTCTTTTTCTTCTTTAAAGGCCAATATATATAGTCTCCACAGACAAGGGGAAAGATCATTTGGGGTGATTATCATTTATATTCGGCTAAAACGACAGAGTACCCTCTCATCTAATTAAATAAAATGAACCCTAATAGCACACTGAGGCTTTGGGAGTTCTTTCTTTGACTAATATCTTTAATCTAATGTCTAATATAAGAGACTAATTAGTCATCACAGTCTGAAAAGAATTCAGTCTTGCAGCTTAACGCAAGCACATCAGCTGGTAAAAGGGAAATGAACTGGGGATCCTACAGCAAGAATGTTGGGCAGCCCCGGACACTGATTTATCCTTTTCAGGGTTATTCAATTAAAGTTCCAAGAGGTCCAGTCTTGGCATTTCCTTCCCAGTAAAGGTCTGGACAATAATAACTTACAAGGTGTCAGTAGTCAGTATGGCTATGAACTGATATAAGAAATGTGCCTTGTTTGTTTGTTTGTTTGTTTGTTTGTTTGTTTGTTTGTTTTATGGAATAGCTATTATACATTTCCACATTAGCAGCAAAATAAATTTGTAAATTAAAAAATAAATCTTTAAAAGTGAAAATAGCCCCTGGACAAGGATGAGGGCATTGGAGGCCCAGAGACTGAGAAGGTCTTATGGACCTTCTACCAAAGGATTAAAATATTTCATAAAGTTCATTAGTTGAAAACACTTGGACATGAAAATTAAAAGATAAGTCCAACTGTTCATTTTTGAAGCTAAATGACAGCAGTCCAGTTTTTGTGTCTGAATGTTTCATTTTATTTATTACCCTTGCCAAAGCACATGCTGTATTTACAAGTGCCTGATAATGCCCAGCACGATGTCCTGACCAGAATAGGGTTTCACCAGCTGAGCATATGGTCTCACTTAAGTTGAGATGTAAAGTTCACACTAAGGGCTTAGTAACTGCTAGTTAGTTTGTAACAAAGTCAGTGCTTAATTTGGTTGCACCACCTTAACTTAAGGCAAGACTTAGCATAACTAGTAGATCCTAAGCTCACCGTAAAGTAACGTGTAGTCGCATAATATGATGTTTACATCTACTGATCCAATAAGCAGAGTTCAAATTTATAAACAGAAGTGATAAACAGATGTGAATTTCAGTTTGATCTTGTTCAAACATTGTTTGCTCGTAACTTTTGTAACTGTCAGCTGTAATACATTAAATCCCCATTGAAATACAATAAGTAATAAAACAAGATTTCATTAATTATATATTTAGCTTATGTAAATAATAATATTCAACAATTGTATCTAATCTGAATAAGGGACAACAAATAAATGAATACTAATGCAACAGGCTGGAAAAATAGACGTTTTGTAATTTTTATATCTTATATATTTTGTATATGTTGAAACTTGACACTGGGCAGAGTACACAGGAAAGTGCACCGTTAGATCGGGTTCATGCTGAAGTAAGTTTTGTACATAATGTTTTCTCCCATAAATGTAAACTAGTGTCAATGCCAACATCATCATATATGTCGAAAGGACTGAAGCCTGTCAACTACAACATGAGCTCATTGATGTCATTAAATTGTTCTGGAAGTGTTGTTCCCTTTCTTTCTTTCTTTTTTTTAAATAGGTATTCATCAAATCCATGAAACAAACCAACCAGATTCAAGGTGAATCACAGCATGACCAGTTGTGATATGAAGAAAAACGTGTTTGAAAATCAGACAAAAAGATGAAAGTACAAGAATGTGTATAGGCTACTTAACGTCTTTAATGAGGGAATGAATGTTCGGTTACGTATGTAACCTCCGTTCCCCGAGGGAGGGAATGACACGTTGGGTCGGAGAAGCGACACTAGGGGTCTCTCTTGAGCGCCGATATTCACCTCTGATCTTATTGAAAAGGGCCAATGGGAGTTGGCAGTCGGTATTTGCATATCCTGCCCCCGGACATACGGGTATTTAAGGCAGCTGTAACTGCCTAAGGGAGACACGGGGGTCCACTCGTAAGGGGACAGAACCGTGGAATTACACACAGGGGGAGTCCGAACAGAAGGCCTTCTTATTTTACCTGTGGAGCCCCTATACCAGTACGGGGTGGCCATCAGGGTACCCGCAGTGTCTTGGGTCGGCGAGTTCCTCCGCTGAACCGTGGACCCGGAGGGCTGGGGAGGAATCGACCAGGGGCCCGACTCGGAGTGGGGCGCCCTGGGAAGAAGGCGCACTACTTTACCTTGACGTCAGGAAAGGGCGCTGGGCGCAGCTGATCCACCCGGCTGGTCGGTCTCACGTGTTACCGAAGTTCTACAGGCTCGGACCTGAGAAAACACGAGCGCTAACCGACTCAACGCGGAGGTTGTAAAACCTCACGAAGGTGTTGGGTGTTGCCCAACCCGCGGCTCTACAGATGTCTGCTAGGGAGGTGCCCTTGGCCAGTGCCCACGAGGACGTAACACCCCTTGTTGAGTGAGCTCGGACCCGTAAGGGTAGGGGCACGGCCTGGGTGTGATAAGCCAGTGTGATGGCATCGACAACCCAGTGGGCGAGCCTCTGTTTGGAGACGGCATTCCCTTTCTGCCGTCCCCCAAAGCAGACAAAGAGCTGCTCAGAGCGTCTGGTGCTCTGTGTGCGGTCCAGGTAAATGCGCAGGGCGCGCACTGGACACAGCAACGAAAGGGCTGGGTCTGCCTCCTCCCGGGCAGCGCTTGCAGGTTCACTACCTGATCTCGGAATGGTGTGGTAGGAACCTTGGGCACATAGCCCGGTCGCGGTCTTAGGATCACAGACGTATCTGCCGGACCGAACTCCAGGCAAGTGTTGCTGACAGAGAACGCTTGCAGGTCCCCGACCCTCTTAATGGAGGCGAGCGCGATCAGCAGGGCCGTCTTAAGAGAGAGGGCCCTGAGTCCAACTGATTCGAGCGGCTCGAAGGGAGGTCTCTGGAGTCCTGCCAAGACTACCGAGAGATCCCAGGAGGGAACTAGGCCTGGCCGGTAGGGATTCAACCTCCGGGCGCCTCTCAGGAACCTGAGGATCAGGTCGTACTTACCCAAAGACTTGCCGTCTACAGGATCGTGGTAGGCGGCGATAGCGGAAACATACACCTTGAGGGTGGATGGGGACAGCCTCCTGCCAGCCTCTCCTGTAGGAACAGAAGCACTGACCTAATCGCACATCTCTGCGGGTCTTCGGCTCGGGAAGAACACCAATCTGCGAACAAGCGCCACTTTAGGGCGTAAAGGTGCCTGGTAGAGGGGGCTCTGGCTTGGTTGATGGTATTCACAATGGTCGCCGGTAAGCCGGCTAGCTCTTCCGCGTCCCGTCCAGGGACCAGACGTGGAGGTTCCAGAGGTCTGGGCGCGGGTGCCAGAGCGTGCCCCATCCCTGAGAGAGGAGGTCCTTTCTCAGGGGAATTCGCCAGGGAGGAGCTGTCGCGAGGAGCCTGATTTCCGAGAACCAAGCCGAGTGGGCCAGTAGGGGGCCACCAACGTGACTTGCTCCTCGTCCTCCCTGACCTTGCACAGCACCGGTGCAAGAAGGCTCACTGGGGGAAATGCGTACTTGCGCAGCCCTGAGGGCCAGCTGTGTTCTTGAGTCGCTGCTGGCTCCATAGGAGGAGACGGCGGGCAAGTTGTGACATGTGGCGGGAGCGTACGCCGCCTTGGCGATTTATGTACGCCACCACCGTGGTGCTGTCCGATCTCACGAGGACATGTTTGTCCCGAACTAACGGGAGGAACTTCCTGAGAGCAAGAAGGACGGGCAATTGATGTGCCAACGCAGCGAGGCCCCTTTCCAACGGTCCGCTGCTGCGTGCCCGCTGCACACGGCACCCCACCCGGACCGGGAGGCGTCGGTTGTAACCAGGACACATCGGGACACCTGCTGCAGGGGCACTCCTGCCCGTAAAAAGCAGAGGTCTGTCCAGGGTCGGAGTGTTTTGAGGCAGGCGGGGGTGATACTTACCCGATGCGTGCCGCGGTGCCATGCTTGTCTCGGGACTCGAGTCTGGAGCCAGTGCTGGAGTTGAGCACGCTCGCTCGTGAGACGTGCTGTCATTGAGACTGAGTCTAACTCCAACCCGAGAAAAGAGATGCTCTAAACCGGAGTGAGCTTGCTCTTTTCCCAGTTGACCTGAAGCCCCAAGCGGCTGAGGTGCCGGAGCACCTGGTCTCTGTGTGTGCATATTAACTCTCGAGAGTGTACTAGGATGAGCCAGTCGTCGAGGTAGTTGAGAATGCGGATGCCGGCTACTCGTAGCGGGGCAAGGGCCGCCTCTGCGACTTTCGTGAAGACGCGAGGGGACAGAGACAGGCTGAAGGGGAGGACTTTGTACTGAAACGCCTGGCCATCGAACGCGAACCGTAGGAAGGGTCGGTGTCATGGCAAAATTGAGACGTGGAAGTACGCATCCTTCAGGTCCACCGCTGTGAACCAATCTAGATGCTGAACGCCAGCCAGAATATTTCTCTGTGTAAGCATTTTGAACGGGAGTTTTAACAAGGCCCGATTGAAAACTCGCAAGTCCAGGATTGGTCGTAAGCCACCGCCTTTCTTGGGTGCAATGAAGTAAGGGCTGTAGAAAACCTTCCTCATTTGGAGGGACGGGCTCTACCGCGCCCTTGGCTAAGAGGGTCGCAATTTCTGTGCGCAGGGAACTGGCGTGCTCGCCGTGTACTGCGGAAAGCGGACGCCCCTGAAGGGGGCGGAGCCGGGCAAACTGAATTGCGTAACCGAAGTCGAATGGTCCGGTGCAGCCAGCGTGATGCGTTGGGAAGCGAAAGCCACGCTTCCCAGCTCTGCGCTTAGGGGCACCAAAGGGACGAGTATTTTGGACGTACCGGGCGGGGCCTCGCAGCGGGGCGGAACTGGTAATGCAGCGTCGGGCGGCTTCGTTGCGGCCTGAGGCTGAGGTGCTGAGAATAGACTCAAAGCACTTACCTTGCTCCGCGCGCCCAGCAGGGGGCGGGTTCTTGACTGAGGAGGAGGTTTGATGTTGGCGTCCTCTGGACTCGTCTGAACCGGCCAGCCGGGGGACAGTCGTGGGCAGGCGGAAGGCGGGATCACCGTGTCCGGTGTACCGGGACTGTTGTGATCTGAAAGCACATTGCCGTGAGAGCGGCATTTGCGGGTCAGGTGACCCAGAGTCAAAGGAAATAGCTCTTTTATTGAGAATGTGGGTACCACAGCCCCCGTCAGGGGGTGAGGCAAATGAAAAAACAAAGGATTCTCCTCCCGGCCCTACACCGGGGGACGGAGCGGTCTTACCACCTCCGGAGCTAACGTCTTCGGCTCTGGGTCGGCTGTCTCAGGAACGCTTGGGAGCCTTCCGGGTCCTGGAGGGGGTTCGTGAGACAGGGGCGTGCGCCGCCTGCGGAGTGCTCGACGCTGGGGCTGAGAGCTGGGCCCGGGTTGAGGCGGAGCAGGAGCTGGTTTCCTCGCAGGGGGACGCCCTCAGCGGGCAGACGGGGCAGGGCCCGTAGCGGCAGGTCTGCGGCGGGGCATGATGTGTGAAATGGCCTCCGTCTGCTTCTTCACCGCGGAGAACTGTTGGGCGAAGTCCTCGACGGTGTCACCGAAAAGGCCAATCTGGGAGACAGGTGCATCCAGGAAGCGGTTTTTGTCAGCCTCACGCATCTCGACCAGGTTGAGCCAAAGATGGCGTTCCTGGACCACTAGGGTGGCCATCGTCTGTCCAAGTGCCTGTGCTGTGGCCTTCGTCGCTCTCAGGGCGAGGTCGGTCGCTGAGCGCAGTTCCTGCAGCACATCAGGATCAGGTCCACCCCCATGCATGTTTCTGAGAGCTTTGGCCTGGTGGACTTGCAGGAGGGCCATTGCATGCAGGGTGGAGGCAGCGCGTCCAGCCGCAGTGTAGGCCTTCGCGCTAAGCGAGGATGTTGTCCTACAGGGCTTGGATGGGAATACGGGGCGACCCCGCCAGGAGGTAGGGCTACCGGGGCATAGATGGTGCGCAACTGCCCTATCAACCTGGGGAATCGCGTCGTACCCGTGGCGCTCTCCGCCGTCGAGGGTGGAGAGAGTGGAGCGGGTGGCACCTAGACGAGCGGAGAGCGGGGCTCTCCACGTAGACGTCAGCTCATCATGCACCTCCGGGAAGAAAGGGACCGGGGGGATGCGAGGCCGTGAATGGCGCGCTGTCCCCAGGAACCAATCATCCAACCGAGAAGGCTGTGGGGAGGATGGAGGGTTCCAGTCCAACCCCACGCTCAAGGCGGCCCGGGCAAGCATGTCGGACATCTGAGCGTCGGCCTCAGCCTGGGCCTGCTGGCCCGAAGGCAGCAGTCCAGGGGAGTCCTCAGCATCAGACACCGCACTCTCCGATGCAGCGGCGAGCTCATCTGCTTCGGACTCGGGAGGATAGACAGCCGGGCCGTGAAGGCGAGCCGCTATCGCCGCGGCGTGGACAGAGACCAGCGAGCGTGTCGGGAACGGGAGGTTCGCGGGGGCTACCCGGCGAAACTGCACCCACTGCCGCCCCAAATTGCCCCCTAGCGCCAACCGCACCGTCCTTAATCCCGTGGGAAGAAGGAGCAATGCGGGTGCAGCTGGGGTGGCTTGCTTTCTGTTGAAAGCGAGCCGCGATCGCTAACGTGGTCATGGTCATGTTCTCGCAGTGAGAACATGAACCATCCACAAACGCCGCCTCGGTGTTATCGCGCCCAAACACACGAGACAGCGCCTGTGGCCGTCTGAAGCAGAGAGCACTCTACCGCATCCAGGAACGACACAGGGGCGGAAAGGCATCTTGAAAAAGACGCGTCCTTAAAAGGACGTTCAACGCCGCTGTGTTTGCTCTTTTAGAGAAAATTACTTCTTTTAATACACAGTGTGTGTGTGTGTGTACGTGTCTGCGCTGTCGAAGCGCTCAGGGGCAACAGTGCACGCTGTGCACTGAGAAGGAGAAAGCCGCTGTTGTGCGCCGTCAAGATCCAACAGCATGCAGATCGTCAGAGGAAAACAGGAACGTTTAAGTGGCGTGTAACTCGCAGCAAACTGCAGACAGACCATCGGCTCCGAAGAAATTTTCTGAATGAACTCCCGTATTTGCGCCGCTTAAATACCCGTATGTCCGGGGCGGATATGCAAATACCGACTGCCAACTCCCATTGGCCCTTTTCAATAAGATCAGAGGTGAATATCGGCGCTCAAGAGAGACCCCTAGTGTCGCTTCTCCGACACAACGTGGAGAGAGCGACAGAAGGGGAACTACAGTTCCATTAAGTACTGCAAATAGCTTGATCCAATTAAAAGTGATGGAAATATATAAAACTGAATGATTTTCAGTTTTTTGTTCATTATAATTATAGAAACAATTTATTTTAATTTCATTACAAAATATTCAGATATATGCAAATATATCAGTAGTTTGAGAGTGTCATACACAGTGCAGTCAGTATCATGGAGCGACACTCCGATTGGTGGATCTTTCTCTTCAGAATTATTGGGTAGTGTTGTTCTTCACCAAGAATTTCACTATGTAAAACTTTTTTTTTTTTTTAAATGAAGATGAAATAACATGGACTGATAGCTAAAACAGAAGTATATACCATCAATTAAACACCACACAGCTCACAATAGGTCTGATTTTAAAGGTTTATAAGTTATCGTTAAAAAATTTTTTGCCAGTGGAGAAAATTAATACCAGACTATTACACTCTATGTACAGTAGTAGGAGTGGGAAATTGGAACAACTATGGACAGGCCTATCCAGTGTGACTAGAAATAAAAACCAAGAGACCATAAAAATATTATGTTGTTCATTGCGATCATGGCTGCTTTGCACAAAAACTCTTCCTTGGAACTCTTACTGAGGAAGACACAGCTTATTAGGCTTGTTACAGTATTGCATCACACTCATCTTCCTCCTTTACTCTTAATAGTTTGTCCATATGGACCACTCAAGCAATGAGTCATATCCCCCATTGCGGACAAGCCGCACCTGTCTATCCTTTTCTCATCTTTCTTCCACATTAACAGAGACTTGAGCTGTTGAAATTTGACAATCCCTATTTCTGGTTTGCACTTGAGGAAAGATTTACAATATAAGTTGTGCAGGCACATCTGTTGAGAGATCTCACAGGAAACCATGACCTTGACGTGTGGATTTCAGCGATTTCATGTTTAATTATAAGGCCATTCTCAGTGCACCTACTCTCTCTTTCTCTTTCTCTCTTGCTGTTTTACCTCTTGGTGGCACTAAAACTCATCACCTGCTGCTCCTGCTCACATTTTGCACAGTAATTACATTTCCTAATTGTCTTCTAAACATTTCTATCCCTTTGCTCATTCTTTATATTGTCCTTTTTAAAAGTTGAATCTAACGGCATAATGTCAGTATTTTAGTTTTATTTGACATTTCTTACTGTATTTTGGTTCAAATTCCCAGGATGCACATAAATTAAAGGAATATTGTAGTTTCAAAACTAGTTAAGCTCAGTGGACAGCATTTGTGGCATATGTTGATTACCACAAAATATTATTTCGACTTGTTCCTCCTTTTCTTAAAAAAAAAGCAGAATAGAGGTTACAGTGAGGGGGACAATTTTTGGAATGTTTAAAGGCAGAAATGTGAAACTTATGATTTTCTAAAATCGCATTCATCTTACATGAATTCTCTTGTTAAATTTGAGCCTCTTGTTATTTGAGCTGTAAGGTTGTTTAATTTAAATTGTTGCTCTATATTCAGGAAGAACAAAATATTCAAAGCAGTTTTAATTTCCTGAATACATTTTAGTATATTTGTGTATCGCACTCTCTGTATATCTACGTGTCTGGCTGTGACTGCCCAGCCCAGTACACATGGTGACAGAGAGTGTTTATGACATGCTCCAGGTTATAACTGTTTACGAGCTAATTTTGACTTTACGGCACGTCATTTCACACATATTGTAAGTAAACTGCAGCCTAAAGCCAGTCTCTGCTTAAGCTGTAAAACAGAATGAAGCCACATCGCCAAGCAGTTCATTAATTCACTATGTAAACACTGGCAAAATGAGAAAAAAAGTGAGAGAAAATAAACCAAATCTTTATTTTTAAAAGCAAACTGCTGTTTTATCTCTGTTAAAACTATTAACTGAACACAGAAGTAAGACACCTCTAAATTATTGATGAGGTTTTTCTATTTCCAAAGTCGGCAGTGCCATCAAACTCACTTTTAAGTTTCTCTGGATAAAAAGTTCTTACTATGTCTCAGCAGAGCTCACTTAGGGCAAATATATCTGACGTTTTTGATTTAGAAGATCATGAATGGAGATTTTGTTTTCTTTCATGAGAGCTGGAGTCTTCAGAGAGCACAGAATGTGCTTCTGCTACCTTTACAACAGGTACTTTACCCAGCTTTCTTGGCAAGGCTGTGTCTCTCCTTGATGCTCCATTCATGCTTTCCTTCTCTCTCTTATTTGACCCCCTCACTGTAAACGTTAGGCTGCGGTTTGGACATCTTTAGCTTTGCTCTAATGAGTGTGAAATGATAATTGCACTCAATGTGATAAGATGCATATGTGAATGTTGTAATGTTTAATTTGTTGGTTCATGTATTCCATGTCTTTTATTTTTAAAAGCTTCTTCTTCTTTTTTTTTTTTTTGTAGCGGCTTGCATTCTAAAATAGAGCATTACTGCTTTTGAAAAGCTAAGTTGCTGTATTTAGTTTATTAGTCTTATTTATTATCTTGTTTATAGTTCTGTCTGTTCATTGGTTGTCTTGTTACCCATGTCTGTGTATTTAAGCCCTCATGTTTTCCATTGTCCCTTGTCAAGTATTGAATGTGTATGTTGGTAACGTCATCATGTCTATTCATGCCAAGTCTATGCCACGTTTATGTTAAGCCATGTTTATGTGTATGTTTCAATCACATTTGTAGTTAAGGTTTTCACTTTGTAAATAAAGCTGCACTTGGGTTCTTCTTCTTCACGTCATCATCTTCTTCATTGCCATTGCCACCAGCAGCAATGTTACAAATGTGCCTAATGCATACACTTGAAATCATGTGCACATGGACATATCACTCTCAAAAAACACAATAAAAGATGGACACACCATGGTACCAAAACTGAATTATAATGTTGACTTACTCATTTTATTTAAACACTAACTCACTGTATCTATCTATCTATCTATCTATCTATCTATCTATCTATCTATCTATCTATCTATCTATATATATATATATATATATATATATATATCTATCTATATATATATATATATATATATATATGAAATAACAAGAATAACAATTTAGTTGTAACAGCACAAAAATTAAAATCATTCTGAGATGCTATTCTTCTCACCACAATTGCACAAAGTGGTTATCTGAGTTAGACTTTGTCTGTTCAAACCAGTCTGGACATTCTCTGTTGACCTGTCTCATCAACAAGAGATTTCCATCCACAGAACTGCCACTCACTGGATGTTTTTTTGTTTTGTTTTTGGCACCATTTGGAGTAAATTCTAGAGAATGTTGTGCATGGAAATCCAGATGCTGATGATCCAGTTGGTGCCAGATGGGTTTGAGAATTTCTGTAACTGCTGATCTCCTGGGACTTTCACACACAACAGTCTCTAGAATTTACTCAGAATGGTGATAAAAAGAAAAAACATCCAGTGAGTTCTGTGGAAATGCCTAGTTGATGAGAGGTCAACAGAGAATTGCCAGACTGTTTCGGACTGAAAGTCTATGGCAACTCAGATTAGCACTCTATACAATTGTGGTGAGAAGAATATCATCTCAGAGTGCTGATCTGAGATGCGGTTTGGCGCTGTTTTGGGGACACGAGGAGGGCCGTTGATCCTCTGCGCGCCAACAAAACAGCACCAACCCACCAAGGCATGGAGTCTACAAGACCCCTGAAGGTGTCCTGTGGTATATGGCACCAATACGTTAGCAGCTGATCCTTCAAGTCCTGTAAGTTGCGAGTTCGATCCACCATGGATCGGACTTGTTGGTCCAGCACATCCCACAAATGCTCAATCGGATTGAGATCCGGGGAATTTGGAGGCCAGGGCAATACCTTAAACTCTTTGTGTTCCTCAAACCATTCCTGAACAATGTATGCAGTTTGGCAGAGCACATTATTCTGCTGAAAGAGGCCACTGCCATCAGGGAATATAACTGACACAAAGGGGTGTAACTGGTCTGCAACGATGTTTAGATATGTGGCACGTGTCAAATTGACATCCAAATGAATGGCTGACCCAGAGTTTCCCAGTAGAACATTGCCCAGAGCATCACACTCCCTTCACCAGCTCGTTGCCTTCCCACAGTGTATCCTGGTGCCATCACATCCCCAGGTAAATGGTGAACACGTACATGGCCGTCCATGTGATATAAAAGAAAACGAGACTCATCGGACCAGGCTTCCACTGCTCTATGGTCCAGTTGCAATGCTTGTGTGCCTATTGTAGGTGCTTTCGAAAGTGGACAGGGGTCATCATGGGAACTCAGAATGGTCTGCAGCTACACAGCCCCATACGCAGCAGGGTGTGATGCACTGTGTGTTGTGACACATTCCTCCCGTAACCATCATTAAAATGTTCTGTGACTTGTGCCACAGTAGACATTTGTGCATCGATGAGCCTTGGATCCCTAACACCCTGTCGCCGGTTTGTGGTTTGTCCCTCCTCAGACAACTGTCCGTAGATACTCACCACTGCTGACCGGAAGCACTCCACAAGCCTTGCCATTTCAGAGATGCTCTGACCTGTCTGGCCATAATAATATGGCCCTTGTCAAAGTCACTCACGTCTTTACTTCTGCCCATTTCTCCTGCATTCAACAAGCTGACTACGAGAACTTATTGTTTGCTTACCACCTAATCTACTCAGACCTTGATATGTAGCCTTGTTAGGAAATGATCAACGATATTCGCTTCACCTTTGATTGGTCATAATGTTTTGGCTCATCTGTGTATATATGTAAACAATGACTAATACAGATATTTAGACACACATAAACATATCGAACAAGATACACGCAAAAAATAACTTTCCTCTCTGTTTCTGCTGGCAGTAAATGAGTAAATCCTGCTCTGTGAATTTTCGGTATATATTATAGAGATTGGCTGCATAAGTACAGTTAAAAAAAAAAGAAGAAAAAAACAGCGCACACACACGCACAAGCACATGCTTGTATCATATGGCCAAGGGAGCACATTGCCTCCTATACTTTATAAAAAATGTATGAAACTGCAGACTGAGAGCTCTGCTGTAAGACACTAAACACTCACATGTGCAGAAAATGATATTATAATTCATTTGTTCTGCTTCTGTAGGTAGACAATCAACCACATACTAAAATGAAAATTTCGGTTCAATACAAGTTAAGCTTAATCAATAGCATTTGAGGCATGATTACCACTCTTCTATTTTTTTCTTTAAAAAAGGTTAAATAATTTCCAGTGAGGCACTTACAAGTGTATGGGGCCAATCCATTAATGTTAAAATACTCACTATTTCAAAAGTACAGCCACAAGACATAAACAATATACGTGTTAACGTGATGTTTAGTGGGATAAAATCACTAACTAACCTTTTCTGTTAGACGTTATATAACATTTTACAACTTCATTGCCATGACATTGTAATGTCAACAAACCCTAAAATGACAGTAAAAATTATGATTTAAATAACTTTAGAGCTGCAATAATGCCTGATTTTTAACAGAATAATTAATGTAAGTGCTTTTATAAAATTGTAAGCTTCACATTTCTGCCTTCAAACCGTCAAAAGAAAGAAAAATAATTGGCCCATTCACTTTCATTGTAAGTGCCTCAGTGTAACTTGTATTTTTTATTTATTTATGTATTTATTTTTAAGACAGATGAGTCAAAATAATTTTTGTGGTAATCAACATTATGCCACAAATGCTGTGAATTGATCACAATTCTGAAATAAATAATCCTTCAGAATTATGTGATCATTTTCATATTACAATTATGTATTTCATAATCATATTAAGATTCTTACAGGTTGGATTGCTCTTTACATTACAGAAAGAAACACATAACAGACTACACATGATATAAAAGGACTTGCATTAAATATGACTAATTTCTACTCAAACCTCATTTGAATGCTGCAAACAGATCAGAGCCTGAGAGAAAAGAGGCACAACAGTATGGTGTCTTTACCGAACCTTCTCCTAAGTGAAATGTAATTATTATTCAAAGCCCTTAAGTGTTTTTGGCAGGTCTTCATTCTATCTTTTTATTTATTTATTCGATGATGGTCCAAACTTCATTGCTATGGTTTCATCTTCTCAGAAATCAAAGAGATCCTTGATTTAACGCTAAGGTAGAATGATTTCAAAATGAAACACTTCAACAACCCAGAGCCAATTAAAAGCATTTCTGTTAAAAATACATTCCAGAGCAGATCGATCTATCTATCTATCTATCTATCTATCTATCTATCTATCTATCTATCTATCTATCTATCTATCTATCTATCTATCTATCTATCTATCTATCTATCTATCTATCTATCTATCTATCTATCTATCTATCCTTTTAACTGAACTGTTATTGCTCAGAGGTCAAAGCTGATGGACATACAGATTGAGATATTCTTGAAAGTATTAAACTGTCATGCAGAACATGTGCAGAACATGAGAGCAGTCATCACCTTTCAGTGAATCTAGCTGAGATAAATGGTGTGACTCAATTCAGAGCTAGTCCTTTTATTGTGAATTGCATTAAAATTAGACTCTCATTACAGAGAGCGGAAGTTTTCTGCCTATTTCTTAAAGATTCCAGTGCAATATTGCTAAAAGTGTCAGGCTGTTCATGCAACTGAAACTGCAACCCCATTTTCAACAGTCCTTGATTATAAATTTAGCAGGAAGTATAGGCAAATGCTTCGCTTTTTACCCTTAACAAAGTGGTGAACCCTGAACTGCATTTGCATGAGTCTAGTAAAGACCTAATAACCATGAAAAAACAAATGTGACTTTGAAGCTTTACAGTAATATGAAAATTATTTTTATACTCACCCCCGCAAGATCCTGTCTCAGTAGTGTTTTACCTCTAAGGGTTTTATTTTATTTATAGAACAGTGAGTCGGATGATTTTTTTATCTCCATCATACATTTCACTTTTATTTTAATTGTCTTTCTCTTCCACTACCTCTTGTTATTTGACCTTGTTGAAGTTTTATGTGGCCTACAGTCACCACACACATTTGTAAAAGCTGAATAGTCCTCTTTTCTGCTCTCTCACTTGGTCCCTCTCCCCCACCTTCACTTTCCATCTCAATCTCACTGGAAGCTCTATGTATACAGTACACTTAGGATCTTTGTCATTAATTTCCTCTGATTGAATTCCTGAATCAGCTAAATGAGCACAAATATTCCAATCACCCTCTCCACTCAGTTATTTACATAATAGCAATTTGGTTTATGCATAATGACAAAATAGCTTTTTTGCATAAGTACAAAGAAATAATCACAATGTTTTTGCTGTCAAGTACTTTTAGGCAAAATAGTTTACTTATATACTATAATTTCAATGGGAAAATTTATATTTTGTAGAGAATACAAATGTATTTTCCACTTGAAAAAGGTATAATAGATGCTCAGGCAATCACACAAACATTCATAAATACACACATTGACATTGAGAATTATTCCAGCACTGAAGACTTTGATGGAGGACATTATGAAGAATTTATGTCTTACACTCTAAAAAATATTTTAATCTACTTTTAACGCATAACAATTGCAAGCAGTCCGTAACATCCGGAATTTAAAGGATCAGATTTGCGTTACGTATTATAGTGGACACAGTCTGTATTTTATCATCTCACAACCAAACAAATGAGAGAGTAGCCAGTGAGAGACGAAATTGATGTTCCTGATGTTGTGCCGCTTCATCACAGCGCAGAAGGATAACGGAAGATCCATCGAGAACAGATAAGCTAATAATATCTGAATGGATGAACGTGCTTCAGGTACAAGATAATCACAAGTTTAATACTGACTACAGTCTCACGATCTCAATCAATTAATCTCTGAAATCCTCTTCCCTAGCAGTCCAGAATGATAATAGCAAAATTATGATTATTTTCTTTGTCACAAAATAACAGAATACTTAAAGTAAACAAATACAAGTGCAACAGCACAACACGGTATGAAAATAATGGGACTTCAAAAGATTAAACTCAAAGAAACAAACTGCACAGAGAGTCTTAAATGTTGTATCATGCGATAAAAACCCTCTTAAAGAGACAATAATGATAAAAAAAAAAACTCTTAAAGAAACAGTAACCTTTTTGCCTTTGACCTGAACATTTACATTCCAAGTAAATGAAAAGTACAAATGTGTTATTTTTAGACTTTTTTTTCACTCGTATTGTTGTAAAATTGCACGGCATTTTACAATTTTTTTAAATTGAATGGCATGAAAAATGTAAAAAAATCACTCAACGTTCATTGTTTCACTGGATCTGGTGCTATTTTAATTATCTAAAATACAAAGCACTGACTGTTTAAAGTGTGAGCCTGTACATCTTGAAAGAGTTATAAACAGTTACAGTTTTACAGTGTTATGCTGTGCCTAGATAGTCTTTAAATTAAACAGTTAACCCAAAAATGAAATTTCTCTCATCATTTACTCACCCTCATGCCACCCCATATGTGTATGACTTTCTTTCTTCTGCAGAACACAAATGACGCTTTTTAGAAGAATTGCTCAATTATGTTGGTCCTTTCAATGCAAATGAATGGCGATCAGTGCAAAAATCACATACATGCAGCATAAAAGTAATCCATACAACTCCAGAGGTTTAATCTATGTCTTCAGAAGAGATATGATAGGTGTGGGTGAGAAACAGATCAATATTTAAGTTATTTTTTCTATAAATTCTCTTCCCTGTCCAGTATGGGGTGATATGTTTATGTAAATCACCAAAAACAGAATAACTCTAAAGAGGGAAGAGCGCTTATGAAAGTGAAAGTGGAGATTTATTAATTACTTAATTATTGACCTGTTTCTCATCTGCTTCTCATTTACTTGCATTGAATGGACTAACAGAGCTGAGATATTCTTCTAAACCTTCATTCATGTTCTGCAGAAGAAAGTCATACACATCTGGGATGGCATGAGGGTAAGGAAATGATCAAATATACCTTTAACATTCACTTATTTTTACAACACATACAATGAAGTCTTATGACAAAGTGAAAATTTTAGTGAATGCCTTATAAGGTATAATGACATGGAGAGCTTAAATAAATTTTAAAGTAATTGCATATATTGCATATTTTTGCATTGATCTACTGTTATCATCTTCACCTCCAACCCCCTTTTGGGTGTGGGCTGACTTGGACATGTCATCCCGGGCTGAAAATGAACCCCACTCCAGCCCTGGTGAGGAGTATGAACTTAAAAACTAGGTCAACTAATTTTATACTTTGCAAAGTTACAAATATTTAAATAAATATAAAAGAAAACATTTGTTTAAATTTTACTTTAGCCTGAAACTCAAATAATTAAATTAAGAATTATTCCTTTTCTTGTGGATATCTTTAGTTATGAAGAGATTGTTGACTGCAATGTCACTGTTGAAATGAAATTCTAGATTAATATTAAAATAAACTACATTTTCAAATTTTTGGAAGAAAATGAGAGCTGTCTTTGCTCATGCAAACCTGCAACCACAATTTTAGGGTGGTAACTAGGGCGCTGCTATGGCATTGCAAAGTTGTTTTGAGTTGTTGCATTGTGATGCGGTTGCTAGGGAATTGCTAAGGTATTGCTAGGTGATTTCTGACGGCCTTAAGTCAAAACAGCCCACCTTCAAGTCTCTAGGATATTTTACTTTATAGTTATGGCTAGGGTCCTTCCTACAATGTGACCACACCAAAACGTTTTTTTTTTTTGGTTGAAATGCTTTTTAAACTGACTCAAAATATCTGTGAAAGTGCAGCTGCTGTACCAAAAATGTATTATCCTTGGAATGTGCTTGCTCAGGAAGCTGACAACAGCTTCTGTGAGCACTTCCCCTGATAAATGTGGCTACCCTCTACCTGATCTTAGAAATGTCAAGGCTTTGTTTCCCACAGCATGCAAATAATCCTTAAACAAACAGATACCCCTCCATGCTCTTCTTTACAACATCCATATTTCAAGAGGGTTGGCTCATTTCTGTCTAATTGTCATATATCAAAACATCTTTTATTGATATTCTTTTGAGCACATCAAGGTGAATTGTATAGTAATCGCAAAATTGACATTTATCTTAATTAATAAATAAAAAGGTAAATGGAGTGGTCACTGTCTTGCTGTCAGTCAGAGTCTGAACAGTAGTAGTAGTACGTTTAGAGGATCTGGGGTTTTATGTTCAAAGTGCCTCCACTCCTGCTCTTGCATGCGGTCTGTATGCAGATCGATCGAGTAAGGCTCATGAGAGCCATTTAATGTCTGTGTGCCGATTATGTTTGGCTGTGCTCCAGTGGGTAAGAGTTGTTTGTCACGATAATGAAATACATAATGCATGATGGGAAGGTGAAATAAAGGAAGCTACATCTGGTCTCTTATGAGTGAGGAGAAAGATAGGAAATAGTAGAAGGAGAAAGAGATAGACAGAGGGAGAGATGATGGAGAACACTGTAATTCTCATCAGACGTATATAATGTTTTGTGTGGGTTGAGAAATGCTGACATGAATCAGTTTCTCTTTGCCATTTGTGAGGTGCACTACATAAAACTGTTCTATAATAGTTGTAATAAAAAATAAATATTATACAATAGTTAGTTCCAGGCCTCTAATATGATTGGAGAATTGGCATTCCAAGAGTGCGAATATCTAAGCAAAGTCCACACAAATACATTTTAGGTTGAAAATTTTGTCATCTTTCCTATTTGTATCAATCTTGACATAAGCTCAAATCAATATTTCATGTCCATTTATTTAATTATTTGGCATGTAGTTTTGTAAGAAGTGGGATAATGAGCAATAATTTTCTCAATATAAACAGCAATGGAACTCTGATGCAAACAGGAGGAATTATTTCATTATTTATGGCCTTATGCAGCAACATGTTATTACATTTAATTTTTAAGTGCACATTTTTAAAAATCCATGCTTGAGGTATGACTGGGTGTAATTTATGTTGTAGAAAAAAACAAGAAAGTCTCATCAAGTAATGTTTTTTTCTCCCCTTTTCCTCCCCAATTTGGAATGTTCCCAGTGCACTTTAAGTCCTCGTGGTGGCATAGTGACTCAATCCGGGTTGCGGAGGACGAATCTCAGTTGCCTCCATGTCTGAGACCGTCAACATATGCATCTTATCACATGGCTTGTTGATCACGTTACCACGGAGACATAGCACAAGTGGAGGCTTCACGGCATCCAACGTGGCATCCACGCACAACTCACTATGCGCCCCACCGAGAGTGGTTGCCCCATATAACTCTACCCTCCCTAGCAACAGGACCAATTTGGTTGCTTAGGAGACCTGGCTGGAGTCACTCAGCACACACTGTGTTTTATTATCGAGTCAGATAATGAATGAAATAATGAAGGTTTGGAAGAACAAGCTGATCGACCCAAACCACCTTTGCAAGCATAACTTGAGCAGGATATTTCACAGTGATAAAATTATATTTTGTAGCTTTCTTACAAGTACACTGTGGATTATTGTGAACCTAACGAAGCTTCAAGTAAAAGACACGTAGTGCATCTAATTAGTCATCTTTTGCTGGAATGGGTGTAGCCGAACTCTTTTCGCCTGAGATATGAACAGAGAACAGAGGTTTACTCTCAGTTGGAAATGACCTGGTGTATTAGAGAGTTAGTGAGCAAGTTAAGAGTGTACTACCTTTAGCAGCAGTAGCATTACAGCTTGTAATTATATAATTATATAAGACTCTTGAGAACGACCATTTTGCTTCACAGTTTTAGGTAAAATCCGGATCACAGCTGAATAGCAAACCCTTACCAAAACAATAACATTACATAACACGTTAGCCAAGCACTACCATGGATTGCAGACATAAAATTACCTTTTTTTTTTAAATAAATCCATCTCCACACTTGATCACTATTCATGTTAGTAAGAACGACAAACAATCTGCATAAATCTTCACAATTGTAGGTAAAAGTTGGCTAGCAGCTGATTAGTAAAATTATTTCTACACAATAACATTAGCTAGCAGGTTATCAGAGGCCTACAGCTTTGCACTAGGTGTGCACCGTAGCTATAACACAAAACTCTGCATTTTAAGTCTTGGTAGCAGATAAATCTTGAAGCACCAGATTGTCCCAACAAAGTGGGAACTGTCTTTCAGGAGTAACCATCTTGAAAATCAGACATTGTTTGTGGTTGTACTGCTGAGGAATAGTGGTAAAAAATTATTTTAACCAATGATACTTTAATTCTTCTTTTTTTGGAAGTTCAAACAAAGAGGTTTTGCTTTTGCAGTGAAGAAAACAGCGTCTTCTCGACATGGCGACAACACAAACCCAAATCATCCTGGCCTAGGCTAAAGCTATGTTTGTTTGAGGGAAGGCCAAAGTAGCCCTTAGGCGGGCATTACGCAAATGTGTTACATAGTAACGTAGATACTTCACGGAAGAAATGGCTGGACTACAAACCAGCCATTTCTTGTAATTCTTGAGCAGTGTAGTCTGTGGGAGAGAATAACTCCCTTTGGCGTGGACTTTGTAACTTTGCAGACCTTTTACATGCACAAAGAGCTATGTTCCACACTAAAGGAAAGGTAAAATCCCAAAAAGTATAATAGGAACGTAGCCAATCTAAAAACCCATTCGAAATTCCAGAGGGAACCCATGGCGAATGAGCCTTCCGGTTTCGCCTACTAAGTTTGATCTTGTTACAGTTGATGTTCAAACCTTGTTTGCTCATGTAAATGTCAGCTGTAATACATTATATCCCCATTTAAATACGATAAGCAATAAAACAAGATTTAATTAATGGTATATTTAGCCTATGTAAATAACAATATTTAATATTTGTATTTAAAATGAATAAGGGGAAATAAATAAATAAGTACTAATACAACAGACTGGAAAAGTACACATTTATTCATTAAAATGAATAAGGGGAAATAAATAAATAAGTACTAATACAACAGACTGGAAAAGTACACATTTATTCATTTTAATATCTTATATATTTTGTATATGTTGAAACTTGACACTTGACTTACATAGACAAAAGCAGAAGAAAGGATGAAAGAGAGAATTTAGATTTCCCCCCTTTTGAACTCCTATCAAAAAGTGTATTTGTTTAAGTGAAGCAGCTCTAAACTGCATGACCTGAGTTAATCCACCAAACGTCTGCTTGGCCACAGACATATAGTAGAAGGAGAGAGAGCCACTGGAAATGATGCTCTAATTAAACTAGTGTTAGCCTGAGGGTTTCTTACCCACACTCTGTAATATTACATCAAAGTTACACTAAATAATTGGTGAACGGCTTTTATTGCTATTTATTGTCTGTAAAGTTCAGCATTTATTGACATTTATGATACATTTTACTCCATAAAATAAAATAAATATTAGGGGGGAAATTACATTTTCTGTTCATTAACTTTTAATGCAAAACCTTTAAAGTTGCTCCCTCTACCTGATTAAACTATATTTGAATTCCGATTTTATGTTTCTCTAATAAAACACTTTGTTTGGTGACATTTTTATGGTTGGACTAATGTCACTCACTTATGTTGTGTTTCTCATGTCCCATTAAGAACGGCGTTCTCAAATTAGATGCAGTTGTTTTATATGATTAATGATCTCTTCAGTTTAAACCCCTTAAGAGCTTATATACTGTAATTGATAAACCAATATTGAATAAGTTGGTTTAAAATTAAGTGTAAATAAATAGGTGTATGTGTGGTTACAGTATAAGTTCTTAATGGTAAATGGCAAAAAGGTAAAGTGTGATTTCATGTCAGCTTTTCACAAACAGAAAAGAATGGGCAGGGAAGGACTGTGTAAAATGAAAGGTTGTTGAAAGGGAAAGGAGGTAATTAAAAAGGCAGAGAGAGTGAGTGACTAAAAGCAAGTGGCAGAATATTACAGCTTGATTTTATGGCTAAAATACTATCCATTAAATATTGAGCCCCATGACGATCACAAACACACACACACACACACACACACACACACACACACACACACACACACACACACACACACACACACACACACACACACACACTCACTCACTTAATGTTCATTCCTAAGCTTTTAGTGTATCACCATAAAAAAAGAAGTTTAATGCAATGAGATATGAAGCAATTTGCCAGCACTCCATTTCCTGTTTTATATACGAGTCAAATCCATATGCATGTGTGTGTGTGTGTGTGTGTGATTTTCACGCTGCCCTGTGTAAATGCAAAATTCTCCTGACAGAGTGATCAATCCAGCCAACCCTGAAAACATTAATGACGCATGAGAGACTTAACCCTAACATATGTTTGCATGCTTGGGTGTGTCTGTGCGCATTTTTTCTTTATATTAATATGTAGTTATACTGTGTATTTGAATAGTAGCAGCTGTTTTAGTTGTGTCTGTGCAAGCTGCTGATTAATTTTGATGCCCCCTTCTGATAGTGCACCTGTCTGGTGTCAGTCAAATTGTTACATGAGATTTTCAACCAGTGAAATATCACATATGGTTTTCACAAGCCTGTTAATCTACTCAACAAGGCTCTCATTTCTCATTCACTCTTGTATGTACACAAATTAGCCTGTGGAGTTAAGTATGATAGATTAAAAAATAAAATGTAAGGAGAATAATCAGAAATGTAGCACATATAATGAAATCTCTATCACCCTATCTCTTTCACCCTATAGATGCAGGGCAACCAGGTCTTAGCAGCTTAAGGTGTTCAAAGTGGTTCACAATAGGTCTGTAGCTCGTCTACACCAGCTAATGATTATAAATGACCAGCTTTGGATTAACAAGAAACTGTTTGAAACCAAAAGAGTTTTAGCAGGATTTTTCTGCAAGGTAGTTAGTTAGTTCTGGAATATAGCAGAATATTTTCTCCCCAATTTGGAATTGCCAATTCCCAATGTGCTTTAAGTCCTTGTGGTGGCGTAGAGCCTCAATTCGGTAGGTGGAGGACAAACCTCAGTTGCCTCCGCATCTGAGACAGTCAATCCGTGCATCCTATCATGTGGCTTGTTGAGTGCATTCCTGCGGAGACATAGTGCGTGTGGAGGCTTCACGCTATTCTCCGCGACATCCACGTACAACACACCACGTGCCCCACTGAGAGCAAGAACCACATTATATCGACCACAAGGAGGTTACTCCATGTAACTGTACCCTCCCTAGCAACTGGGCCAATTTGGTTTCTTTGGAGACCTGGCTGGAGTCACTCAGCACACCCTGGATTCGAACTCATGACTCCAGGGGTGGTAGTCAGTGTCAGTACTTGCTGAGCTACCCAGGCCCATCAATATAGCATGTTTAAAATGGCCTGCTGTAAAACAAAACAGCTTAAAGCAGTCTAAGGTGGCTAGCTGGTCTCCCAGCCTGACCAAACAGTAAAGGCCGGTCTGTTTTTAAAGTTTTAGACGTGAACGTGCATTTATCAGCTGGTCAGAACAGCTCAACACCAGCTTGGTCAGGCTAAGAGACCAGATTAAACTATCTAAGACCAGAAAAGGATCTTAAACTTTTTTTTTTTTTTTTTGCAGATGAAACGTCAAAAATCGTATTACTCCTTCTGCCAAAATGATTAGCCAATGTTCTTGCATGTTAGCCTAGTGGCTAACGATTGTTAGCTACTGTTTATGGATATGAAACAGTGTCTTTATTCACTTACTAAAAACTCCACCAAAACATTAATACTTAAACGCATACCTTGGGTCTTTAGAGACCCTGGACCTCATTCCACCCCCTATACTTCATCTATTTTTTGGAGTTGTGCCCTATCCTTTTTAGTGTTCCTCAATCTATCTCTTATAAATAGTGTAACACACAACGAAAAAAATCTAAATTGCAACAAAAAATTTTTTTATATATATATTTTTTAAAGTGTATAGGGTCTTTAGAGACTCAAGGTATGTAAGTGTAAGGATTTTTTTGCACTTCCATAAATTATATTTTTAAGGATTATTTCAAATCTATTTAAGTTTACTATCACAGGATATCTATTTCTTTGTTTATTACAAGATAAATGAGTACTATATTCATACAAATAAACACTATACCACGTTGATTTTCTGTGCAACAATTAATTATCAGCAGTGGTGAATTAACATTATCCCATATGCACGTACACATGCATATTATACTTGTTATTTCTTATTCAAGGTAGCGCTGATTTTACAGTGATTGTGTGGTTTATATTTGACATTGGCAGCTGACGTAGAAACAACATTTAAGTAAACTATAGCAAGTGTGACACATGAACAGCATGATATGACTATTGTCGTTTGGGTGTAATACTGAAATAATGTAAGTTGTGCATCTATTTAGACTCAATAAGTGCCTGAGAAAATACATATGTGTAATGTATGTGTATCTTATGTGTAGATTATTTGTTATGCGTAGCTCAATATGTGTTTGACAGCCACAGGGTTGAGGAGAAATAGAACACATGTAACAGGATTAGGTATTTAAAATACTAAATATTAATAACTTTATTCCACCTAAGTTACATTTTAATAATTGATAATCAGAATACAGTTACACTCAAAAAGTATTTTGATTACTGAAGAGATTACTTGTATTTAATTGTAATTTGTTTGATTGAATATTTCAGTTCAGTTCAATATTCAGTTGAATTTCTTTTTTTTTAAATGTACCCCTCCCAACCCTGGACAGCCAATTGCATCTCATGAAATTTCAGTTTGAAAATAACAAATCCTGTTCAAGATTTGTCCTGATTTTTTGCATTATCTCTATAAAACATCAAATATATATTTGATTTTATTATTTTGTAATTGTCTTGAAAATATTTAGAAAATGTTACACTATCTGGGTAATTTGTACATCCATTTTTGATAGACATAAGTGCCAGGTCTCTAAAAACCCAAATATGTAAGAGTGTTTGGGAAAATGACCACACATTTAAGGGTTAAGAGAAGCAGCCAACCTAGTCTCATAGAATTTCTCTCCTCACTCTGAAAGGTGTCATTATCACAGAGAGCTCCGCCCCCTCTTCCCCCAGAACGAGAAGCATCTGCACTTGCTCGGAATAAACAGACTGGACAGATAAAAGTGATGTTTTAATCAGGACACCTGCAGATGTCACATCTGTGTGGCTTACAGAGCTGATACAAGGAGCTGGACAGAGGGAGAGGGTTGGCAGAGGCAGGTGTGTGTGGGGACATTGGTCCAGTTCAAATGAGGTGGCACAGCCTCAGTGGAAATTCATTCATATGAGAGGATCAGAGCCTGATGAAGAGGTGAACCATGTCTTCACCTTCCTCATACCAGAATAATCACTATGGGGTCAAGGGTTAAAGAGCCTGTTTTGATGTATATATGCATCATATTCACACATCAATCAGTATGTTCTACTGGGAGGGAGAGAGAAGAAGGAAATGTGACTGTGAAAAGCTCAAATGTCTATGATCAGCTGCTTTGTGATCATACATCAGTAGGTATGTTAAAGAAGGATATCCACATGAGGTTTCACAGCTGATCACATTGGGAAATTAAAAGTGTCCTGATGAGAGTTGGAAATTCTGTAAAGCCAAGCACACACTATACGACTTGCTGCTGGTGCCCTGAGGCTCACAGTCTGGTTTTCCATCATGCTGATGCGCACACTACACAACTGATCGCAGACTGGGTGCAGCAACTTCTCAACCATTCATCTCGACTGAGGCCCTGTGTACACCTGGTATTAAGATCATAATGGTGATGTAAGAGAGATACATCACCATTACACCTAGTCGTCTCTTTTCACCACTTGTGATCTGATTTCATGAGGACATACATCAATCATTACATCTGTGTATTACTGAATGATAAGAAAGTGCAAAAAATGAAGAGAAAGAAAACGCTAAAATCCAGCGCACAGTTTCTCTTAATTATATACAAAAAACATTTAGAGCAGAATGTTATTGCAGTACTTGTAACTGAGCTTCTTATGTGTGTGCTTCTGAAAACTGCTGAAAATAAAAAAGATGGGAGATGTGGGTGATGTTTTATTTTATTTTCTAATTATTTTTTTCCCCTGCTACCCAATACCTTGAATCCTTTTAATTCTGTGGAAACTTCTGCGACTTGTTGGGGCATGTCGTAGGAGTGAGCACAATAAACGAGATCTGGTTGCGAGATCTGAGACTTCTAGTCGCAGACCAGTCACAGACTCAAAACATCAAATGTGATGAGCTTGAGTCTTGTAGAGTACACTAGGCTTAATCGCAACACAACACTGAAGTGACAACAATATGTTTGTGAAATACCCAAAGACATTTGTTTTTATATCATAGTTGGGACTTTCTATTGACTTCTATTGTTTTTATACTGAGCTAATGATATTTTCTATCCCCTAATCCCATAATGGGACTCAATGTTCACCGAATGTTTGCCACAAGGGTTTCCCAAACAAGTAGGAGGTGTTAGTTACCAGATAACTTACAACAATTTTGCATGTGGTATTTCAAACCTGAATCTAATCCACCTACAAACTAGTTTAAGCAGGTGCAATCAGCACTGAAATAGTGCTCCGTCTTGAGTATTTAAATTCAGTAATTGTTATTCCTTACCATGCAAAACTCCTTATTTCTATGTAGCCAAAATTAGGCTCTTTACAGATTGTGCTTTATTTTAAACTCTATACACCAAACTCTGTGCTATTTGTCTTGTACAATGCACAATAAACATTGCACTATTAGTGCCTAAGATAAGCAGGCGGTAAAACTGCATTTTATTAAAAAGAAATGTTTGTGTTTCTATCGATCACAGCAGCAATAAATCAAGTAATGGTTTTGCCTACATTGTGGGGACCAGTCAACGGCCCTCACAAGTTACACGGCTAAATAAACAAATTAAATAAGGCCTAATAAAAAATAAACGTGTGAACGTGCTCTGATAAATTATTTAATGGTGAGCTGAAATGTGTTTAGTGATGATGTCATTGTGCAAATGATGCAGCAATCAATAACAAAAACTCTGGAGACCTAAACGCCTCTCACTGATAAATTTAATATCTTGTTTCTGTTGCTTTCCTATTCATCCTTTTCTCCCCCCTACCTTCTCCATTTCTCACTCTCTCAGTCCCTTCATTACAATTAAGTTCAGTGAAATTGTGTTGGCAAGGCTTTTGCCAAAGTAATATGAATTCCACTGCTGAAAACAATCAATCAGACCACATGGAAAAAGAACATATGAAAAGAGAATAAAATCAAGATATGAGGAGGAAAGAAAGAAGGAATATTGCTAATTACATTCATGAAAAATAGAGCATAAAGGAGGGAACAAACACTGCCTGATCAAAAAAAAAGTTCATGTTAATAAAGCTAATAAGCTAATATTTAGTTGGACCACATTTAGCTTCGATTATGGCAGGCATTCGTCGTGGCATTATTTCATCAACCTTAAAAGTGCTGTAAGATTGACAACAAGTGTTTGAAATGGGTACTGCAGTCAAAATATTGGAGAGTTGTCTGCCCCACCCCGACACGAAGCTCATGCGAGTTGCCAGAATGTACATACAAATTAGCTCAATTATGCAATCTCAGTTATTAAAGTCTGTTTTAAAGGATTTCTGGGCTTTAAGCTGTCTCTATCTTCCAAAGGCATCTCCAATA
This sequence comes from Xyrauchen texanus, assembly GCF_025860055.1. Classification (NCBI taxonomy): domain Eukaryota; kingdom Metazoa; phylum Chordata; class Actinopteri; order Cypriniformes; family Catostomidae; genus Xyrauchen; species Xyrauchen texanus. The sequence goes on from NC_068291.1 coordinate 27,028,709, forward strand.
TTTATCCTTGTTTTACTACGCTTCTGGTCATGGTGGTTTTTAGACAGATGGCGAGGCTTATTAGGTCAGGTGGAATCTGTTATCTCTGATCCAGTTAGTTTGCTGGCTTCCATGGCTGCAGCGCGCAGCATTGTTTGCCTGCAAACTTGTTCAAATCTGGCAACCCCATCGATGTCAAAATACTATTGGTGAGTGGGCAGTGGGCAGGATCACACAGGCCAAAACATAAACAGAAAATTCAGCCCAGAATGGAAACTTCAAAGTAAAATATATTGGCTGTATTGTTATCGGAGAAGCCAGTATTTCATCTTAGCATGTTTACTAATTCTCTAATGACATAGTATGGTCATTTTATGATTTAATACAGTAAAAACCTTTAACATTTATTTCCGTTTAGAGTTGCATTAATTTTTGGCCGAGATCTTGTATTGATGACGGGTGAGTCGAACCTCTCCAGCACATCAAAAAGACTTTCAATGGGGTTAAGGTCAGGACTCTGCAGTGGCCAATTCATGTGTGAAAATGATTCCTCAAGCTCTCTGAACCACTCTTGAGTCCAATTAATCTCGGCATTGCTGTCCTGGAATATGCCCGTGCCGTCAAGGAAGAAAAAATCCATTGATGGGATAACCTGGTCATTTAGTACATTCAGGTAGTCAGCTGACTTCATTTTATTGCCGCATAACATTGCTGAGCCTAGACCTGAACAATTGAAGCAACTCCAGATCATAACACATAACACCAGAGGCTTGTACAGTGGGCACTATGCATGACGGGTGCATCGCTTCATGTGCTTCCCTTCTTAACCTTGCACACCTATTGCTTTGGGATAGGGTAAATCTGGAATCATCAGAACCACATGACCTTTTTCGATTGCTCCACGGTCCAATCTTTATGCTCCCAAGCAAATTTAAGTTTTTATTTTTTTTAATTAACCTCACTAACATGTGGCTTTCTTGTGGCCAAACAGCTGCTTAGTCCCAATCCTGTGCATTCTTTTGCACGTGGAAATGCTCTTACTTTCACTATTTAACATGTGAGTTCTACTCTCGATTTTTTTATGATGTGAGTTCACCAAACGCTTAAGTGATCTCCGATCACAATCATTCATGTTTTTTTCCCCCACATTTCTGGTTCACCACTATCCTTCCAGGTTTTAATAATGCATTGGACATTTCTTTATCCAATTCCAGTGAATTCAGCAATCTCTTTAGTTGTTTTCTTTGCTTCATGCAAGCCAATAATTTGCCACTTCTGAAACACAGTAACATCTTTTCCACTACCACGGTATACATCTTCCAACGTGGTTGTGCATCAGTTAGGTTTAAAAGAATTGTTGCCAGCTGAAACATACTAATCACTGCAATAATGATCCAATCATAGTCTCTTAGAAGATGTCTTTGAGTCTGTACACTGTAAAAACAAATCTGTATTTTAATGGTAAAAGACTGTAAAAATGCTACAGAAATAAAAAAGTTAATGGATTAACGAAACTGTACAATATACAGTTACATTCTTTTAAATATATTTTATAAGACAATACAGTAGTTTTGACAATAATCTTTTTAATTTTTAGATATAAAAAGTATGATTTTCCTGTATAATTAATTGTTAAATGTAAATTGTTTAACAAGAGAGTACATGTACTTTTTACAGTAAATTATTGTTAAAATTGCAGTAAAAATACAATTATTGGGCATTCTCACAATATCCTGCATGACCCATCATATTTCATTATATTTTATGGGAATAAAATTTGTTTCTTCCTATTTTTAATATCAGTTATACATTGGGGTGTTCTGTTTTATATTTAATGTAGTTTATTAATGTTTACTGCATTATTTAAATTTCACATGCGTTACTCTGATGGTGTTTAGTGTTTGTGTGAGTGACACTGAGCACTGTCTTGAAGTTTATTGGTCATTGCTCATGGAAGAGCCACTATTGGTGAACTTAATTTTTACGGTGAATAACAATAACTTAAAGTAAAAAGCAGGTTTTTACAGTTTCTGAAGTTTATGATGTTTTGTTCTTTTTACTGTAAATTTAACCGATTTTGTTTATACAGTGCCAGCATGGTGATGGTAAATTACAACAGTTTTAAACTGTAAAATTTACAGGCTGTTCTGTAAAGTTGTTTACATTTTAACTGTATTTTTTAAATAATTATTATGGCAACCACAGCTGCCATTTTTATTGGCCATTTGTAAAAAACAACAGAATATTTTTTATAGTGTACGTCTGGCCCATATTTCTGCAAGCATGGCTTAAAAATGATCCTCTTCCCACAGCAGAACTTCTATATTTTTAAACATTTCCAAAATGAATATTGAATGTTTTCAAATATTAGGAAAACAAATGTAATGTTCTGTCAGTTTTTTTCTTCATTGCCTAAATCAACAAGTTTGTGCCCCACTCCACTTTATGTTTTAACACAATCCTTCTTTCATTTATTTGGTTGGCAACCTGCCAATTTGGTGGATCTGTTCAAGGTTCGCTAACTTATATATTTGTTTGAGGTAGGGGTTCTGATTCAGTTTTCATATTTCATCGTGATTGTATATTAACTTTTCATTCATTTGTTTAATTACATGTTTGAGGTTGTATTTGAGGTCAGCTTGATTGATTAAATCACTAATTAAACCTCAAGAACAAGTACTGTAGGAGACAAGTCCCAGTTCTGAAGGCATTACTTGAGGATTTTTCTGTGTTTACTTTATAGTATAATTTGCTACTGTTAGATATTTGTTAGTGTTTAACCCCATTTCTTTTACCAAGTGAATGTTTACATAGATAAAAAATTAAAAATATGAAACAGCATGGGTCTCTTTTTAAAAGTTATAACGTGACACAACATCTTAAAAGTGGCACGAGACAAATTGCAACGATCAAGGACATCGGTCTAGTTCAAGTCTATATACAAACAAAATAAAAAATAGTCCAGATTGGCAATAGAAGGTGTCCTGCTGGTGTAAGTTGGTGCCAAGGGTGTGATGATGTAAAAGCAGGAGTTGACTGGCGTCTTTCTGTGAAGGGGGTCATGAATTAATGAGCCCCCAATTGACATATGGAAACCATGGAAGTCAGCTTTTTCAATAAATACTTTTTTTTTTTTGCACTGGTGAGGAAGTTTTAAGTTGGTACACTGACCTATTATGTGTCAAAATATCAAGGAAAATTGTATTACTCATGACCCCTTTAAGAAAGCTTTTATGACTGAATTAAATAATTGAATCACGTTTTTAATGATTCCTTTATAGCATACATCACCCCATTCCCTTTCAATACTTTCACAGCTATCCTTAAAATCCCAGATGCACTTATTTCAGGGCCAAGATAATTATGTCTGGAGCAAGGTTTTAGTACCTCTCTGAGGGTGTACTTACACTAGGCAATCTGTACTGCGCCCGAGCACGTTTGACCCTCAAAGTCCAGTTCGTTTGACTAGTGTGATTGCTCTGTACCATGCCCAGGCACAGTACACTGAACTGTGCCTTGGCCCGCTTGAAGAGGTGCGCTCGGGCATGGTTCAGTTGGCTCAGGTACGGTACACATCTAGTGTGATCGCTAACTGTGACCGAGCACAGAACTCAAAACATGACATCAATGATGCGACTAGGCAAAGGGGTCACTTTGGTCTATGGCATAGGTGCAGTGTTTCCTGGAAATTTGGACAGATGAGAGTAAACAGGAACAACAGGTTACAACACACAAGAACTACGAGATATTTGGTTAAACTTGCTACTATCTTCATGCTTGTGGATACCAAAGAACCACTGAGCAATGACATGACAAGCTGAAAAAACTGCAGGTTCAGTATCTGAAGGTATGGAATGCACTCATTAAATCATTAAATGCAGCTCGTCGGATGAAAAGGATAAATTCCAGTTGTACGATGTTGTCGACAATTAGGGATGTAAGAGGGCCGTGTGTCACCGTGCCCTAAATGACACAAAATAAGCCAGAAAGTAAGTAACATTACAATGATGGACTCCATTGTGCTTTGCGAGTGCTTTTCTTCTTGTTTTCTTCAAAACAAAAAGTTGCATTGTAATGATGTAAGCGTGCTAAGGCCTGGAATGTTAAGTGCAAAGTGAGTGCAGGCCAGCAGGCGAGTGGTGAGAGGGGACAATCGTGCTTGGGCAACCGGGCCTAGTGTGAGTACACCATGAAACTCTTCTACACAGGCAAACTGTTAAAGGAATAGTTCACCCAAAAGTGATAATTCTCTCATAATTTACTCCATCTCAAACTTTTATGACTTTCTTCTTTTCTTTGGAACACAAAGAAAGATTTTTGGATGGTGCTATGAGGTGTTTTTGTCCATACAATGTAAGTCAATGGGGTGAATGAGAGTGGTTTAATACATGGCTTCTGATCTCTGCACAGAACAGTACACCATTCTGGACCGTTTGGCCCTAATTTAACTGCCCAAAACTGATCATATTGCCTCATAAAACATGAATTAAACAACTTCAGTCATGTGGATACCCTTTATACTGCCTTTATTTTCTTTTTGGAGCTTGAAATTTTTGTACCCTGTTGACTTGCACTGTATGGATATAAACTAAGGTTGCAAAGTTTAAGAAATATTCTTAATCAACAATCGTTAACGTTAATTAATAAAAATCGTTTAATCATTAACAATAACAATAATAAACTGTAAGTATTGAACAGCTTAAAATGTAAACAATACAAGTAATATTATTCTTCAATCAAAGCTTTATTAATGAAAAGTTAGATTTTCTAATGCAAACTTGAAAACCCTGCATCTGAGAAACATTCCTTAATGTAGAAGGAAACGTGAAAACCTGAAACAGCCACCGAATGTACATGTAGCCTACTGTTTAAATAACATTTAAATAAATACATACAGAAATGTGAGTACTGTACTTTTTGCTCTTAATATATTTTCAGTTATTGTATTTTTAATACATTTATGCTGTCTTTTAATTAATTTACATGAACGTATTACTGTTAATAATAACTAGAATAGAAGATTCAGATTCAAGTTTATTAAAACTTCACATTGTAGATGGTGGAATATTTCAGACCTTACTTTTTTAAATAAAATAATAACATGCTATGTGAATACATTTAAAAACATACCTCTACACTAGTGAAGGTGAGAATTCAGGTGAATGTACTTGCATGTTCTCCCAGTGAGAACTGATGTGATTGTCAGTGTGGATGATACAGTGAGACTGGCAGATGTCATGTTGTACTTTCACACAGTGCTTGAAGTGGAAGGAAAAAAGTGCAGGGTTATTATTATACTTTATTGTTATATTTTTTATTTTGTGGGCTCTAAAACAGTCTGAGACTGTTTTTGTTCACAACATTTGTTTATTTAAAAATAAGTCAATAATTTGGGGGATTAATAAATTGATAAATTGTTTTATCCGTATTTATCTTAACAAACACTTTTATTGTAACTAGCATGTTAACGTGTATGAAAATTTTATTTACATTCAAATCATATTTAATTAGGCTGTTTAAATAAAATTTTGGAGGTCTGGCTGTAAATTCCTTCTAAAGATCTGGCTGAAGAAATAACATGACCTCACATCCTCAATTAGGTTTTGATTAGCTTTACTTTGAAAATAAAAACATACAAAGAAGGGATATTGTTCATGAAAACTGAGAAAGAGCATTTAGAGCTGCTAAAGTCTGTATCTTTGAAAATATCAACCCACATAAGAAAATAATGGCAATCTAATGTAGAACTGTCTTTTTACACAAAATAATGTAGCCTAAAACTGAAAAAGAGCATTATGTCTGTTTTTCCTTTTTTTCCATTTTTTTTATCCTCCTATTCAATTAGGGCAAAATTTGCCTTCCTTGTCCTGCACACATGAATTTGTACACAGGAGCCAGATACCTGTGCAGATAATAACTATTCATAAGAAACGATGAACAAACTGATCTGATGATGTTCAGGATTGTGAATGCTGACACACATCTGTATGTAGAAATAAACACTGTCAGGATTTATGTATAGGCAAGTTCAGTGACACTTCACAATATTTTTATGAGCACTACAGAAAAGAATGGAGAATAAATGCAAATTTTCCTGTGCATTTTCTTTGAAGCTTCAATTTTCATCATCGTTTTGCCTCTTGTGAAAATATTTTGTGCATATGAGATGACATCACTTCTGTAACAGCTTTTTTTTTACACCCAGTAATACCCAGCAGCTAAATAATTTGCATAAATACATTTGATTGAATAAGACTGGTTCATGTTTTGGAAAAGAGTGTAAATGAAATATGGCCAGGCAAGCTTAAACACGCACTTTCCTCCAGAACTGGGCCATGGATGACTAGGGTTGTCATTTTTTAAGTTGTAAAATAAGGACAATACTGTCCTAAACCACATCCTCCACAATTTTAGCAATAAATGCGTTGAGCTAATATGCTTTATTAATATAAATTGTATATATATATATATATATATATATATATATATATATATATATATATATATATATATATATATATACACACTCACCTAAAGGATTATTAGGAACACCTGTTCAATTTCTCATTAATGCAATTATCTAATCAACCAATCACATATGAGGTGTCATGAAACATTTTGATGATAAAAGTAAATGCTATCAAAATAAGAAGGATACAGTTATAAACATCTCTTCATGTACTATTTTGCACATGATTTCAAATGACATCATAAATACCAATTTTGTTGTTTTTTCCACATTTAAGGGGAAATTTTTCATTACCGCAACGTGTCCATGACTGGATTTGTGTTTTTTGAGATGGAAATATTTATAATTAAAAAATATAAAAAATAAAATGCTTCAGTACATGTTATACTATAAACATTTACAGTAAAGAAACCTGTGGTATTTGTTGATCATTGGTAAATGTAGTGACGATAATAAGGAATATAAATGTGTCCAAGACCAATTTTCTCATCCTCCGCAACAATTTTCAATCATTGTTTAAGTCCTCAAAGAACTAACATTTTCAAGAAATTTTGTTGGAAGGGACATAATTGACTGTGACACTCAAGATGGCTACCAGGTAAGCAGTTCTTATTTTTTCTCTCCAAATAAAAGTAAAAATTTTGTTTGTCATAGTACCTACACAACTTTTTAGTTCTCATTACTGAAACATGAGTTTGTGAAGTTTTAAAAAATGTTGCCGTTTTAATTTTTTGATTACTATATACCCCATTATGGTCTAAATATAAAAAGAGAGGGAAAGTTTAGCTAACCCTCATTTAGCTTCCACAGTTAGCAAGAATGTTTAAGGTCGCTCATCCTCCGCAACACCATTATCATTCACCGCAACAATTGAAGGCCTGTTGCGGTGGAGATACTCAATATTTCGGTAATGAGAAACAGACTTATGAAGGAGGGACATACACTATAACTCTTGCTCATTTCAATATAACTTGATATTTGCCTTAAACACGTCTTGAACAAATTGCGTAAACCTTGCAGAAATGTCACCTCCTCTGCTAGACATTTCTGCATTTTACCTGACATATGGGCAAAACATAAAAAACGCTCATGAATGAGTTACAGTTGGGGGAAAACGTGATTGGTACAAAGTAGAGATGCACCGATTGCAATTTTCTTGGCCGATTTCGATTTCCGATTTTTTTGCAAGTGTGACCTGCCGATACCGATTTTTTCCGATTTTCTTTCTAAGAACTATTATTGACCACATATACAAACAAAATCTACCGTGCTTCAATGCTAAATTTTATTTTCATAATAAAATAAATGATTAAACATTACAATTTCCCCCAAACTGCACTAAGTTACAGGATCTTCTCTCACTTAAACAACTCTCAAAATAAAGTGTTCTGTGACTGGAAAGGGGTAGAAATAACAATTAACTGCAAATGAGTTGCTTTATATAACAGATGTCATTTTCCACTATTTTTATAAATGGACATTTTTCTCTTTATTACTCGTCTAACAAAACAATTCCAAAGATCTGAAAAACTGAAGTGTCCAATACGCTCAACTTACGTTAGATGTACAAATATCAGTTGTAAAACAGAGCACTGCTTCAGGAATGGCTTGCATACCTGTCAACACTCCCGTTTTTCCCGGGAGTCTCCCGTTTTGTTATTTCTCCCAAAAAAACTCCCGTAATTTGTATGGCCCAAACCACATTATATGAATAATCACATCAATATATTATTCCAAGGTGGTCCAGTTGCCAGATCTTGAATGAAACGCATCCTACTCACACAATCGAAACATCATACAAATTACAAATAATTTATGACCACAATCTGGCAACCTACAACCCATTTGCACTGTTGATATCTGCGCAGGCAGTAGACGCGGGATGTTAAATCAAGCATCACTGGTAGATGGGAGGAGAAGAATCAGCTGGTGCTCCGGTGAAAAAAATTAAATATACATGTACATTTAACAACAGCTGGATGGAAGAATTGAATTTCATATCCCGAAGCCATATCGACAATGCCCACGCCTTTTGTAATGTATGTCGCACTGATTTTAATATCGGACACGGTGGGAAAAATTACGTTAAATCACAATGGCACAATTTGTATGTATTTAGACTGCCTCTGCCATCCAGCACCCCCCTTCCCCTCTCCCGGATTTGTGTACCCAAATGTTGACAGATAACAGGCTGCGTGTGTGACATGACACGCGATTAAACAACTCTGGCAACGCAACGTCGGAAAGTACCTCATAATCTGTATCGAGGAAATGTATCAGATTTCTGAACCCTTTGTCCTCAACTATGGAGAACAGCTGGTCATCCAGGGCCATGAATTGCATAATTTTCCTTGTAATTGCTTTGGTCTTTTCGCTGCTCATTCCAAGGAATGATAGGAGAGGCTGCTGACTTGTGGCTGGCTCTCAGCCCTGGCTAGCTTTAGCCGCTTTCACTTTTTAGCTTCTTTTTTAAAATGGGCATTTTCAGCTGGGTGATGGTGTTATAAGTGTCTAATTAGGTTTGTTGTTCCGAAAGTTATTGTGGTGGTTCCCCCACGGTTTACTTTGGCCTTACAATTATTACACATTTCGAACTTTATATATACACTCACCTAAAGGATTATTTGGAACACCTGTTCAATTTCTCATTAATGCAATTATCTAATCAACCAATCACATGGCAGTTGCTTCAATGCATTTAGGGGTGTGGTCCTGGTCAAGACAATCTCCTGAACTCCAAACTGAATGTCAGAATGGGAAAGAAAGGTGATTTAAGCAATTTTGAGCGTGGCATGGTTGTTGGTGCCAGACGGGCCGGTCTGAGTATTTCACAATCTGCTCAGTTACTGGGATTTTCACACACAACCATTTCTAGGGTTTACAAAGAATGGTGTGAAAAGGGAAAAACATCCAGTATGCGGCAGTCCTGTTGGCGAAAATGCCTTGTTGATGCTAGAGGTCAGAGGAGAATGGGCCGACTGATTCAAGCTGATAGAAGAGCAACTTTGCCTGAAATAACCACTCATTACAACCGAGGTATGCAGCAAAGCATTTGTGAAGCCACAACACGCACAACCTTGAGGCAGATGGGCTACAACATAGAAGACCCCACCGGGTACCACTCATCTCCACTACAAATAGGAAAAAGAGGCTACAATTTGCAAGAGCTCACCAAAATTGGACAGTTGAAGACTGGAAAAATGTTGCCTGGTCTGATGAGTCTCGATTTCTGTTGAGACATTCAGATGGTAGAGCCAGAATTTGGCGTAAACAGAATGAGAACATGGATCCATCATGCCTTGTTACCACTGTGCAGGCTGGTGGTGTTGGTGTAATGGTGTGGGGGATGTTTTCTTGGCACACTTTAGGCCCCTTAGTGCCAATTGGGCATCGTTTAAATGCCACGGCCTACCTGAGCATTGTTTCTGACCATGTCCATCCCTTTATGGCCACCATGTACCCATCCTCTGATGGCTACTTCCAGCAGGATAATGCACCATGTCACAAAGCTCGAATCATTTCAAATTGGTTTCTTGAACATGACAATGAGTTCACTGTACTAAAATGGCCCCCGCAGTCACCAGATCTCAACCCAATAGAGCATCTTTGGGATGTGGTGGAACGGGAGCTTCGTGCCCTGGATGTGCATCCCACAAATCTCCATCAACTGCAAGATGCTATCCTATCAATATGGGCCAACATTTCTAAAGAATGCTTTCAGCACCTTGTTGAATCAATGCCACGTAGAATTAAGGCAGTTCTGAAGGTGAAAGGGGGTCAAACACAGTATTAGTATGGTGTTCCTAATAATCCTTTAGGTGAGTGTACTTCACTCACACAGTGAAGATCTCCCACGCCAATGACATGTTTACATGCGGCTGTGACGTTATTGCCTGCGCCACTGGCAACAAAACGGACCAGCTTGGAATCGGTAAGACGTGAGGCTGACCGGCCGGTTACCGGTCCGGGCCGAGCATGCAGAAAATCGGCTAATTCCGGTCCCTGGCCGGTCGATCGGTGCATCTCTAGTACAAAGCAGTTGTTCCAGTTGTTTGTTTTAGTTGTTTGACCAACTCATAAATAGAGTTGCTGCTATTCAAGTTCTTCACATGAAATTATTCTCAGAAAAAGGCTGTGTGGTTGAATGTCAGGACCAAAGTGTTTTAGCTAAACTAAAATCTTTTTACAAGAGCACATGATGCTGTTACATTTAAATGTTTCTCAGGACCACATGATAATATGTTACATTGAAAAAGTTCTCATGAACACATGATTATATGTTATACTAGAATGATAATATTTATACTAATGGTTGCATATTTGTTAGTACTACAGTGTAGGCTACATGACATGATTCTTTATGAGCATAACATTGTAACTTATATACACAACACTTGTTAACACAAGGCATGGTACTGTGATGATTACGATAAATGAGAAAATGAAACTCTGTTCATGAAATAAATATTATTTTAAAAATTGTATGCGTTTTAAATATGTAAAATAGGGTTAGGCATCAAACCCCTTTGTCAACAGTTGATGTGTGAGCTAAATCTCATTTCCGAAACATTGATCCTCATTACCGAAATGGCAGTTTCATTACCGCAACATGTATCTATTTTACAAATTAAGTAATAAATAGATAATCATATTTTGTTTTAAAATGGATATACATATTACACAACACTACTTATTTAAGGTCTGCTACATAACAAATGTGTATGTTATCTTTTAGTAAAACAATTAAATAAAAGAAATTGTAAATCATCACGTATGTTTCGGTAATGAGAGAAAATAAGGAAATTACAAAAAATAATAAATATGAAAAAGTAATCCCTCCAGAGTTTTACATAGCTTTGAGCACGAGTAATAAGAGTCTACTTTAACATTAGCCAAAAATACAAATTTTTAACCATGTATTTAATGTAATGTCATGTTGCCGTGATGATAATTTTTTATGGACTTCATCTAAAAATGTAAATAATTATATAGGAAATATTTTTTTAAATCTTGTAAAAATAATGGTTATAGTAAGTTCAGACCTTAATCTTATATGTGCAAAAAGAAAATTGGCTTTAAGGGCATTTTAAAAATTCTGATGCTGGACACCTTCTAAATCTGGATTTCGTGAGAATCACCCAGTTGCTTCAATGCATTTAGGGGTGTGGTCCTGGTCAAGACAATCTCCTGAACTCCAAACTGAATGTCAGAATGGGAAAGAAAGGTGATTTAAGCAATTTTGAGCGTGGCATGGTTGTTGGTGCCAGACGGGCCAGTCTGAGTATTTCACAATCTGCTCAGTTACTGGGATTCTCACGCACAACCATTTCTAGGGTTTACAAAGAATGGTGTGAAAAGGGAAAAACATCCAGTATGCGGCAGTCCTGTTGGCGAAAATGCCTTGTTGATGCTAGAGGTCAGAGGAGAATGGGCCGACTGATTCAAGCTGATAGAAGAGCAACTTTGCCTGAAATAACCACTCATTACAACCGAGGTATGCAGCAAAGCATTTGTGAAGCCACAACACGCACAACCTTGAGGCGGATGGGCTACAACAGCAGAAGACCCCACCGGGTACCACTCATCTTCACTACAAATAGGAAAAAGAGGCTACAATTTGCAAGAGCTCACCAAAATTGGACAGTTGAAGACTGGAAAAATGTTGCCTGGTCTGATGAGTCTCGATTTCTGTTGAGACATTCAGATGGTAGAGTCAGAATTTGGCGTAAACAGAATGAGAACATGGATCCATCATGCCTTGTTACCACTGTGCAGGCTGGTGGTGGTGGTGTAATGGTGTGGGGGATGTTTTCTTGGCACACTTTAGGCCCCTTAGTGCCAATTGGGCATCGTTTAAATGCCACGGCCTACCTGAGCATTGTTTCTGACCATGTCCATCCCTTTATGGCCACCATGTACCCATCCTCTGATGGCTACTTCCAGCAGGATAATGCACCATGTCACAAAGCTCGAATCATGACAATGAATTCACTGTACTAAAATGGCCCCCACAGTCACCAGATCTCAACCCAATAGAGCATCTCTGGGATGTGGTGGAACGGGAGCTTCGTGCCCTGGATGTGCATCCCACAAATCTCCATCAACTGCAAGATGCTATCCTATCAATATGGGCCAACATTTCTAAAGAATGCTTTCAGCACCTTGTTGAATCAATGCCACGTAGAATTAAGGCAGTTCTGAAGGTCGAAAGTGGGTCAAACACAGTATTAGTATGGTGTTCCTAATAATTTTTTTTTTTTTTTTTTTTTTTTTTTATTATTTGTCTTTATCTTATTTATGTTTACATTTTGGTTGGTTTATACGTATATTTTTATTTTCTTTATAGGTTTATTTTTTTCTTTCACCTGTACTTGTCTTTATGACTCAGTAATTGTATTCATACATTGTTTGATCTTAATGAACAGTTATAAAAAGAATCCACAGTTTTAGCACGTTTTAGCACAATGTGTGGACTTTTCAGACGGTCCCTTACCACACCCTCCACAGTATTAGCACGTTTTAGCACAATGTGTGGACTTTTCAGACGGTCCCTTACCACACCCTCCACAGTATTAGCACGTTTTAGCACAATGTGTGGACTTTTCAGATGGTCCCTTACCCATCATAGGCACATTTTCCAACTTATATTAAATGTTAAATTAGCGATCTGGAACGATTTCACCGTGACGCCATCTGACTAGCTTAAATCGGGACAAATCATGTCCCATTTTGATTCGATACGGGATGCATCATTTGATCATAAAATACGGGAGGATCACGTATTTTACAGGGTGGATGACTGTACAGACATTATTTTCTCTACCTGCTGGCAAGATTACAGAATGCATTCATGCTGAAATTGATTCGTTGATGATCAATAAGCTTAGTCGATCAAATAATAAAAGATGAATAATCGATCATCAATTATTTAACATCCCTACTATAAACACATCATACTATATCTCCATAAAAAAATTATTTGTTGTGTTCAGCGAAGAAAGAATGTCATACAAGTCTGAGATGGCATGAGGGTGAGTAAATGATGAGAGAATTTTCTTTTTTGTTTGAACTTTTCCTTTAATAACGTACTTCTATACTGGTGATGGTGAGATTACAGGTGAATGTACCTGTATGCTCTCCGAGCGAGAACTGTCATGATTGTTGGTGTGGATGATATAGGGAGACTGACGGATCAACATTGCTTATTTTCATGTTGTACTTTAACACACTATCATAGTTTATTCAGTAAATGTAATGTTTATCTATAGAGAAATGCTGCATGATTACATTGACCCCTCGCGTTGTCTTTCAAACTTTATTCGGTGGTGCTGATATAATGGAGGACAGCTGGTAAGTGATAACTGTGCAGTGTAAACCTCACTCCCCTGGCCTCAAGAGATGCACTAGCGACATACACTAGGGGCTGTAGCCTTTAGCCTCCTCGTTAGCACATCCCATTCTCATGCCGGTAACCCCGGTTCGAATCCTGCTCAGAGTGGGTCAGGTAGGACTGGTTACGGTGGTGCTGTGTCCCCGATGGGAGTGAGATGTAGAGCTAGGGGCTGTAGCCTCCTCTTTAGCACACTCCCATGACCCCAGTTTGAAGGTAGGTTCGGTTACACTGACAGGAAGTGACATACAGCGCACAAGCGGCAATGTGCCCTCTATCGGCAGATGACTGTATAGAAAGTCTTTATTCTATCTGTTGGCATGATTACATTCGCACTGAAATTAATTAATCGACAAGCTTAATCGATCAAATTATTAAAGACGAATAAACAATCATCTATTATTCATTAACATCCCTAATATAAACACATCATATCTCCATCAAAAATCTTTGTTTATGTTCTGCAGAAGAAAGAAGTTTGAGATGGCATGAGGGTGAGTAAATGATAAAAAGTTTTTGGATGAACTACTACTTTCTCTAGAATCTAACACTGGTCCACACCCTATTTCTCCCTTCAAATCCAAAAATGAAATCCTCTTTTAATCCACAAACAGCCTCCCCTTCATTCCAGCAGTTTGCTATGTCAGATTGTGGTGTGCTAAACAGCAAGATGCCTCCATAGCTCTGTGCGGCTGATTCGTGAGGCCCCCACTGGTCATGACTGCAGTGGAGATTGCTGCTGCCTCTGGGTCATGTCATCACAGGCTATTAAAACACTGAGCCCTGCAGCAAGAGAGTCAATGAGCCTGACACTCCACCGTCAACCTCTGCTCATCAGCCCGGGAGGAATAGAGATACTGCACGGATTAACACACATATACACCTGCAGCAGACCATTTAACACACATGCACACCTGCAGCAGACCGTTTAGCACAGACAAACATTTTAACACACACACGCAAACACATGCAGCAGACCATTGAACACTCACACACATTTACTTAGCTACAGTACACCACAGTTGTATTGATTTTTTCATTTTTTACAAAAAGTTACTTTTGTACTGGGACAATTGAATAACCAATTTACTCGTCTGAAGGACAAGCACATAACAATGCTTAATGTCAAGATCTAAGTTCAGCTTCGTCCAGCATGTTTACACATTATTTAGACTACAACTGGCCTTGCTTTTGTGTACATGATCAGAAATAGAAAGGTGAAGCGTAATGTGTATTACCGGCACCTTCTCAGCTGATGTCCATCCTTTAAATATCCAACTACGCATTGTGTCATATATACCTGGACACACAGATGAAGACTGTAGCTTGACCACACAAAACCCAGCTGTAGCTCTATTACAACTGCGCATGTAAACGTACTGATAATTCACATATTGCTGATTCTAAGTATAACAAAACGCAAGCAGACACCTAAAAAGCTAACTCTTTTAAACACACATGCTTGCCCAACTAGAACAGAACACTAGACTAATGAAACTCATAAAATGTTCTTTCAAAGATTGCAAACACAAGCAGAGACTTTGTTAGCGACTCAGTATTTGACAAAGATGCACACTTATCATATTTACAGTTTCTTTCTTTCACATACACTCTCTCTCATTTTTGACTGCATCATCTTCCTCTGAAACCAGCTTCAGGCCGTACACTGGCGAAATAGGTAGAACACTAATGAGGTTTAGCATGGCAAATGGCAAATTGATTCGGTTTGTGAAAATCTGATTTCCAAGTTATGTGGATGTGGGAATGCTCATTATGATTATTATGATTGATTATGTAGGTAAGAATTACTCACGAGCCTTTGCACACTGAGAGGAAACTTAAATTACCTCTGAGCTGGTCATTCACTCTAACAGAGCCGAAGCAAAGCCGAGTCAAACCTTGAAACGCTAATCAGGCTTTATAAGCCAAATAATTGCCTTTTCCATTGCAGTCCCATTTACACACCACCAACAGTATATTTAGATCAATACTCTTAAAGAGATAGTTAACACAGAATGAAAAGCCTTTTATAATTTAATCACCCTCATGTTGTTCCAAACCTGTATTACTTTCTTCCTTAAAACACAAAAAGTGATGAAAGGCAGAATGTTAGATTCAGTCACCATTTGCTTTCATTACATTGATTTCTGCCAAACATCTCCTCTTTTTTTTTCTTTTTTTTTGCATGCTCCGCCCCGGACATATGGGTATAAAGGGAAGCGGGGCAGCGAGTGCTAGTCAGGATTTTGCACTGAGGAGCCGAAAATTAGGTACAGCCGTTTACAGTGGTAGGTCTAGTGCTGTGGCCGGAGGGACACAACGTCTTGTTTCTTTCCTCGGGGAATGGAGGTTACAACAGTAACCATGACGTTCCCCTTCTGTCACTCACTCGACGTTGTGTCGAATGAAGTGACATAAGGGGTCCCATATAAAAACGCCACACACTGACCAAGTTACGTGAACCGTCGAGACAGGTGCAAGCAGGCTACTGCGTGCTAGATGCAACTGTGTCGGCTGCACGTAGCCCTCCCCAACGCCCCCAAAGAGATATCACATACAGACCTTAGGTTCCCCACACCCCTGAGGGGGGACAGGTGTTACATGACTAGCATGGGAGCAAGCCCAGCAGCCGTAGACTTCTCTCTCACTATGTCTCTCACATAGGACGTGAAGTGGCTGGGGCTATCTTAACGCTATGAAATGAGTCGGAGAAGACAGTATTTCCGGGTCCTATTCTTTCAGGGGGGAAAGACACTGTGGAGGCCACATCCTGCCCAGTCTAGGGGGAGGTAACATGTGGCAAATACACAACGAGGGTTGTGAAGCCGTACATGGGAAATGGCATGGTGGTAGGTCCAGCCTAATGAGGAGGGACTCTACAAGCATGGCGACCAGGGCAGCAGGGCTGCCCAAGGGAAACGCATGTCCGACAACAGGGGGACCTTACCGCTGGAAATACATCACAGGGAGTTTGCCTGAAAAGGGAACTAAGCCCGTGGAGCCCGACCCCAGAACAGAGCACCTGTGACTGCTAGTGGGTCTGGATGTGAATTGCTCCACTGAATTTGCAGGCCAGAAGGCTAGGGAGGAGAACATCCAGGGAGCGACGCTTAGTGGCTAAACTGGGATAGAAGGCGCACTGGATCAACTTGGTGAACACTGAGTTACCGCGTTACCGAGTTCTACCGACTCAGACCTGACAAAACATGGGACGAGACCGACTCAACCCTGAGATTGTAAAATCTGGCAAAGGTATTGGGTGTTGCCCAGCCTGCTGCTCTGCAGATGTCTGCTAAGGAGGTGCCATGGGCCAGTGCCCACGAGGATGCCACACTTCTCGTAGAATGTAATCGAACCCGCAAGGGGCGGGCACAGCCTGGGTGTGATTAGCTATAGAAATAGCATCAACGACCTGTGAGCTAACCTCTGTTTGGAGATGGCGTTCCCTTTCTGCCATCCGCCGAAGCAGACAAAGAGCTGCTCAGAACATCTAAAGCTCTGCGTGCGGTCCAAATAGATACGCAAAGCACTTACTGCACACAGCAACGAAAGGGCTGGGTCTGCCTACTCACAGGGCAGCGCTTGCAGGTTCATGACCTGGTCCCTGAAGGGGGTCGTAGGAACCTGGGGCACGTAGTCTGGTTGTGGCCTCAGGATAACGTGAGAATGTGCCAATTCTCCAGGCACAATACCAAACTCCAGGCAGGTGTCGCTGACAGAGAACGCTTGCACGTCCCCAGCCCTCTTGATGGAGGCTAACACGATCAGGAGGGCTGTCTTCAGGGAGAGGGCCTTGAGCTCAACTGAATCAAGCGGCTCAAATGGGGGTCTCTGGAGGACTGAGAGGACCACTGAGAGATCCCAGGAGGGGAATAAGCTAGGCCGGGGAGGGTTCAGTCTCCGGGCGCCTTTCAGGAACCTGATAATCAAGTCATGCTTACCTAGGGACTTGTCATATACTGCGTTGTGGTGGGCTGCGATAGCAGCTACATACACCTTCAAGGTGGAGGGGGACAGCCACCCCTCCAGCCTCTCCTGCAGGAATGAAAGCACTGAATGAACTGCGCACCTCTGCGGGTCTTCAGCTCGGGAAGAACACCAATTCGCGAACAAGCACCACTTTAGGGAAAGAAGGTCCTTCCTCAGGGGAATTTTCCAAGGAGGTGCTGTCGCAAGGAGCATAAGATCCGAAAACCAGGCCCGGTGGGCCAGTGAGGGGCCACCAGGATGACCTGTTCCTCGTCCTCCCTGATCTTGCACAGCAACAGTGCAAGAAGGCTCACTGGGTGAAATGCGTACTTGCACAGCCCCCGCGGCCAGCTGTGTGCCAGCACGTCTGTCCTGAGAGGAGCTCCTGTCAGGGAGTACCAGAGCAGGCAGTGGGAGTTGTATTGGGAGGCAAAGTGATCTATCTGTGCCTTGCCGAATTGGTCCCATATCAGCTGGACCACCTGGTGGTGGAGCCTCCACTCTCCGCTGGGGAAACCTGCCACGACAGCGCATCTGCCGTCGTGTTGCAGTTGCCAGGGATGTGAGTGGTGCGCAGTGACCTAAATCGCGGCTGACTCCAAAAGGAGGAGATGGCGGGCGAGTTGTGACATATGACGAGAGTGCACGCTGCCTTGGTGATTTATGTACGCCACCGTCGCAGTGCTGTCTGAACGGATCAAGACGTGCTCTCCCGGATTAGTGGGAGAAACCTCAGTAGGGAAAGAAATACAGCCAACAACTCTAGACAGTTGATGTGCCAATGCTGCCGGGGTCCTTTCCAGGGGCAAGCAGCAGCGTGCCCGTTGCACACGACGCCCCAACCCTGTCGAGAGGCATCTGGACACGTCTGGACACCTGCTGCAAGGGGACTCCTGTCCACAGAAAGCAGATGTCTGTCCAAGGGTTGAAAGTCTGATGTCAAGAAGGGGTGATTGTCACATGGTATGTGTCGTGGCGCCATGCCAATCTCGGGGTTCAAGTCTGTAGCCAGTGCTGAAGAGGTCTCATATGCATCAACCCGAGCGGTGCGGCTGTGGCTGAGGATGCCATATGCCCCAGGAGCTTCTGGAATTGTTTTAGAGGAACCACTGTGCCGGGCTCGAAGAGAGCGAGGCACCTGAGCACTGACTAGTTGGTGAGACACGCTGTCATTGAGACTGAGTGTAAGTCCATGCCGAGAAAAGAGATGCGCTGTGAGCGCCGCCCGAAGCCGAGGTACCAATTGTCAAGCCGTGAAGGCTGTGGGGAGGATGGAGGGTTCTAGTCCCAAGCCCACGCTCACGGCACCCCGGGCAAGCATGTCGGCCATCTGCGCGTCCATCTCTAGCTAGGTCGAGTCTTCCGCGTCAGACGCCTGGACGCTATCCGATGCATCGCTGATGTCATCACCCAAGTCCAGGGGCTCAAGGGAGAATGCGGGCTGTGAGGCGAGCCGTACTCATCCCGAGCTTGGACGGAAGCGAGCGAGCGAGCATGTCGAGGGGGCAGGTGGTTCGTGGGGATTTACCCGGCAAAACCGAGCCCGTCGTTATCCCCATATCGCCTTCATCGCCAGCTGTGTCGTCCTCAATCCAGTGGGAAGAAGGAGCGACATGGTGGGTGGCTGAAGTCGCATTCACCTTGAGGAAGGAGAGCCGCGACCGCAACGCTGCCATGGTCATGTTCTCGCAATGAGTACATGAGCCATCCACAAACGCCGCCTCAGTGTGATCGCTGTGATAGAGAGAGAGAACGCCAGCTGGAAACACGCCGTAGATCCAACAGCAGTGCTTCTCACTGACAGAGGTGAGTGAAACAGTGGTGAACTTCAGCTTGCTGTTGCACAATCGTTCGGCTCCGAAGAAAAATTCTGACTGGTACTCGCTGCCCCGCTTCCCTTTATACCCATATGTCTGGGGCGGGGCATGCAAATTCTGTCTGGTTTCTCAGGTTCAGAGGTACATTTGGCATCCCAGGAAGACCGCTTGTGTCACTTCATTCGACACACGTCGAGTGAGTGACAGAAGGGGAAGAGAAATTATGATCTAACATTAATTTTCTTGATAAAAAAAATATGATCATTGCTGGTAACATGTGTATGCAAAATGGCTAGAAATAGCATTGTAGCTTAGCATAAAGCTGATAATTTACACAAGGTTTATTTCTATTTCTTCTGCTCCAAACTTACTTCAAACTTACCTCTCTGTTGGCTCGTATGAATGTAACACATCATAAGAAAGTGTTTCACCGCTGTTCAAATGCACTTTGGATCTCATTATGTATATGTATAAATGTATTCCATCTGAAAGGACTAAATGTTAAATAAAACAAATGACAATAAAATGCAAAGTAATCTCTTCAGTAATAAAAATACTTTTTGAATGTAACTATTCTAATTACCAATGATTTAAATTGTAACTCTTGTGGAATACAGTTACTTATATTTTGTATTTTAAATATGTAATCTCGTTACATGTATTCCGTTACTCCCCAACCCTGCGCACACACATACACACACACGTGTGAGTAGCTAAAAGGTGGATTTCATGTGTAATCCCCATAAACCCCGCCAGGACAAAAAGACATCAAGATAAAAGCAGCAGAAAGATCTTTGAGTCCCAGAGGAGCATTTAAATCACAAACCAGGCTGAAAGAGACCTAAAAAGAGACCTGAAAGTAACCGCACTCATTCTGAGGGGTTTGCATACAGACGGAGAGAGAAAGAGAACTTGAATTGGTAGAAATGTGATACTCACCAATGTTGTTTTGCAAATGTTGTTTGGAGCAACATAAAGGTGAGTAAATAATGACAAAATAATAATAATTTGTCCCTCATTTAAAAAAGGTGTACTCCTTAGGAATTGCATTGTAATTTTGAAACATATATATAAAATCATGAGCACTCACATTAGATGAAGATTCCAGTCATATCAGTAACCTTATAAAAGCTGTTTAAATGTACAGTACAGAGAGGATTACAGTACATGTTAGGATCACAAGATCAGCCAAATACTACTCGCTTAATCTCAGTAACCGCCTGTTATTGGACACTTTCACTCATGGATTAAATTAATCATTGCTGACTGTGTATAGGGAATTTCAGCAAAGGCACTGGTAACTAGAAACGTTTGTGTTTGAATGATGCTTCATCCATGCCCCATGTGTCAGTGTACAGAGAGTATACAATTTAATGTGAATATCATAGCTCAAATAATTTGTATTTAGAAGAAATTTAAAAATGACTTGTGATTGCACACTTTGGCAAATCTAATTACAGTTTGAGACACTTCGATCTGTTCTGAAACCCTCGAGATGACACATTGCAATTTACTGGGGTCTTTTCTCTAGAGGAAATCTAAGCAGGAACTTTTAGCAAAAGTATCCATTTGCTCTCCTTGTAATCTCATTGCTGTCTAGACAAAACAATTAAATGAATAGTTTAACATTCGGAGTCCCAAAATGGACATTCTATCATTATTTACTCACCCTCATGCCGTTTCAAATTAGAGCTGCAATATTTGGACAAAAATATATTTTGCGACTATTTTCGAAAATATTGTAAATGCGACTGTGAACTGTGAAAAGATAAATAAAAAAGGGATTTAATTTGACCAAAATTTGGCCATGTTTTGCTGCCAGTAAAAAGACTTAGGCTACTCTTTTAGAGTTTGTACTAGAGTCAAACTCAATCAAACAAACAAATAAAACTGTGAAACAATGAAAAAAAAAAAAAATAACACTGATGTGTCTTCTTCGTATTTATGTTATACCTGTACACTCTGTGCCTGTTTTTGGCCTCTTTGTTATAGGGTAATAGCCCACTATTCATCATTATTATTTTTTGGAACTTGAATATTATATATTAGAAATATTAAATATTATATTGATTATTTTTATTCATATTATACAACAGTAATATATTTCTGTAAAACAATCTTAACTTGCACTGGGCATATGCGTTCCAGTTAAACTAAAGAGTTCTAAACCGTCAAGCTTTTATTTTGGCAGACAAATGCATGAAGAGTTTCTGTGCATAGCACATCTCATCAACAAATACCCATTGACATGGGGTGGTGTGTATTATTTGTATTTGTATATTAACTTGTGGTGGTGAAATACATTTGGAATTACGCATAAGCAAACGGAATCAAACTGGGAGAGGGAGCACATCTGTTACTAAGAGTACAAGATGGAGATGTAGAGCACAGAACTGCTCTGAAAACACTGTAATAATGCACTAAAACAATACAGACAGGACAAAGCAGTGCACATAAAATGTCAATTAATTTCAAACCAGTATGACTTTCTTTCTGATGCAGAACACAAAAGAATGTATTTTAATCAATATCACAGCCCATCTTTTCAATGCAATGGCTGTGGATATTGACTCACTTTAAAAGGATAGTTCACCCAAAAATTTTAATTCTCTCATCATTCTCTGGACCTTCAAAGTTGGCCACCATTCACTTGTATTGTATGGAAATATTCATTTGTGTTCCAGCAGAAGAAAGAAAGTCATACACATTTGAGATGGCATGAGGGTGAGAGTAAATGATGAGAGAATTTTCCTTTTTGGGTGAACAATTTATCATAAAAGAAGTCTATGAGACTCATGCATCATATTCCGAGTCTTCCGAAGCATACAATAGGTTTTGGTGAAAAACAGTCCAAACTTTAAGTCATTTTTCAAGGGTCTTTAAGTCACACGTGGTTTGGAACAACATAACGGTGAGTAAATTATGACAGAATTTTCCTTTTTGGGTGAACTATCCCTTTAAGATAGCAAATAGTTCGCATTTTTGATTTTTATTTTCTATGGGGAAATTTCAATTATCTTCCATCCAAAAAATGTGAATGAACGGACAGTGTCGCAATGCTAACAGAGCAGGGCTGTGATCTCTGTAACTCTCCAATATCATGCCTACATGGAATTAAACCAGCTAACTTTGTGTTAGCAGCCCAGATCCTTGAACAACAGAATCCCACCACCCTTAATGTCATACTTAGCTACAGATGACGATAAAGAGTCATCATGTGATTGTCTCATGCATCACAAACACATAAAAATTTGCCTGGAAAAATGACATACGTGTGTGTGAGTCCCCTGAGCAACAACTGAACTTCTATGTCAAAAACATAACATCCGAAAGCCTGTAGGTGATTAAACTAGAACAGGAACTCTGTGTGAACTTCTCAGCTCTTTCCAAATGAGCTGATTCATTAAAAAATAAATTATATTCAAAACATTAATTAAATGCCGCAACATCTGACACAAGGTATTCACAGTAGAATAGCCAAAAAGGAAGAAAACAATGAACATGTGCAGTTTCTGAAAATTGGAATGCCTTTATTTGCATTTATGCATCTAAGAGCATGTATGTGGCCATTCAAGGGATATTCTTGGCTGACATCAGGATTCATCACAGATATAAAAGCATTTACAGCAATAATACAATGTAAAATTCTCCACTGCAAGTCTAAAAAATGTTTAGTTAATGGTAGCTTGTAAAACGTTCTCCAATTTGGCTTAACAACTTCATCCAAATCTAAAACAGTTCACCATGGTGTATCGATTCTTCCATTTAGGGCTTTTTTATTAAAACATTTAACACTTGTCTTATAAATTTGTTTGCCATTGACTTCTTCAAAGTCCATGTACATTCATTTTTCTGATTCTACTTTTGATATGTACAAGACGTTATACCACCCAGTGCATTTTATCCCAGAAGAAGTCTATCAACATTGATTGGATCTTAGCAAGAAAAAGTGGTGGTGGGTCAACACAAGTCAGCTGATGCCAAAGAGATGAAACAACAAGGTTATTTATAATAAGGGTTCGACCCCTATAAGGCAGTATTTTTAATCCAATTCCATTTATCCAAACAGCCCTTTAATTTCTCAGCCATCCCTTCCCAATTTTTCAATTGAAAAGACTCATCTCCCAAATAAATTCCCAAATACTTTAAACCATCTTTTTTTCACATCAGACCATTTGGGAGTTTGGGGGTCACTGTTATCCCCTCTCCCACCAAAACAGCTTCACTTTTTACCCAATTAACTTTTGCAGTTGATATCATCTCAAAATCTTCCAAAGTTTTCTTTAAAATGTCACATCATTTTGCTCTTTAACAATAACAATAATGCCATCAGCATAAGCTGATAAAACACAAGTACTTTCACAGTTCATCAAGGAGAGGCCTTTTACAACCCTTCTTAATATTTGCAAAAGTGATTCTATTGCCAAGGTGTAAAGCATGCCTGATAATGAACAACCTTGCCTTACACCACACTGAACATTAAAAGAAGCACACAAACCACCATTCACTTTCAACATACTCTCAATATCATTATATAATATTTTAATATAGCCTTTAAAAACTGAATTAAAACCAAAGGCATCTAGAGTCTTCCATAAATAATCATGGTCAAATGCCTTTTCTTGGTCAATGGAAATCAAGCCAAAACGCATAAGCACAAATCTTTGAAAAATCAATCAAATCTCGAATTTGAAAAATAATATCAAATATAGACTGACCAGGCACAACTAGGATTGGTCAGGATTAATTATGTTCTCTAAAACTTCTAATCGCCAATACTTTAGACAGAATTTTATAGTCAGAGCACAGCAATGACACTGGTCTCCAGTTCTTAATATTGCTTAAATCTCCTTTCTTTGGGAGGACAGTAAGAACTGCTCTCCGACTACTCAGTGGTAAAAAAAAACACAAACTAAACTGTCACTAATAACTTCAAGCAAGTCCTCTCCTATGATGACCCAGTATGCTTTATAGAAATCAAACCCAAAAATTCCCCAACATCACTCTTTTCTATTACTGTATTCAATTTATCTAAAAAAAGCATTCTTTCTGTTTGTGAGGTTGGTGCATATATACAAACAAAAGCAATCACATGATCTTCAAATTGAGCCTTAATCTTTAAACATCTACCTTTTACAATCTCTTCAACTGAAAAAGATGAGGGAGTAAAATTCTTTAAACAAAACTGTAACTCCTCCACTGAGTGAAGTATTATGACTCAAAAAAGGAGACCGACCCATTCCTTAGCCCATTCAGTAGCAATTTTTCCATGGCTATGTGTCTCCTGTAAAAACAGGACATCTATTTTATTCTGTTTATTACTTCATGTATCTGTGCTCTCTTTCTGCAGTCTCTAACACCATTCACATTTAAAGATGCAAAGCAAATGTCGTTCATTATTGAAAATGAAAAGGAAATTAGACTATAGAGGGCAAAACATCCAATAAGGGCATACAAACTAAACCATTTCATCATCATTACTCAATTGGAGTTGGATTTTCATAACGATTTTCTTCAAACGATATACTTCTTTATCTGTAAATCTTCCTTCACTCTTTGAACACTTAATATTCTCCAGAAGTCTTCCGAGATCTGGAAAATATTCAACAATTTGCACTCCTCTCATGTTTTTGGTCACTTACAAGAACTTTCTTATCTCTTCCACTCCATAGTCATGACATGACCAACTGGATTGAGAGCAAACTGAGACATTAGAATCAGAGCATTCGCTTTCATTGTCCACCTTTTTTCTGGCCTGATTCAAAACCATGCTCTTGTCACTTTGTTTTCTCTTTAGAGGTGTTTTAAAAACAACCTGATCCATATCCATTAACATGATATAATTTTTAATTACACTCTCCATGTTTGATTCAGTATCAGAAAACTGACTCAAACTCATTTGCGTGTTAACCAGGGCCTCTCCACAATCAGTGTTGTTGCTTTCATCAATCTCACAGGTTAACATATCGGATTCTTTGGAGTTTATTTAATTACTTTTAACACTTTGTCTAGTCAGATCAGAAACAAAAATTTTTCAGCTGACATAAATCTTTTGAGCACTAAAACTCAGCGCATTAGAAGTACTGGCGACTTCTCCGTCCTCGTTTTGTGCAGTGTTATCTTTAACACCATCATTATGCTCACTGTGATGAGCAATGTTTTCTGGGCACCTGCGTATCAAATGACCAGACTTTCCACAACCAAAACACTTCATCGTGTCTGTAGTGACAAAAACTGTGTAATCAAAATTCAAGATCAGTTCTGTTTCCGTTCAATATCATAAACGTGAATCACCTGAACGACACATGTTTCGCCAACTCTAACTTACTCCCTATAGTGATCTTTTTCACGGGAGCAATCAGTTTGCCAAAGCATGACAATTCTTTAATAAACATCTCATCTTTAATAAAAGGGGGAGCATTTGAAATGGTAACTTTTTTAGTGGGGGTAGAAAGAGCTAGTACTTGGGTAAATAAACAGCGTATGTTTATACCGTTTCATTCGCTTTCTCTATTGTACTCAGTAACAGCACAACAGAGTTATTCATTCTGGACGCTGCTAACACACACTCATGACCCACTACATCACAAACCGCCACACTACACTCCTCCACACTCCCCACAGCCACCACTTTCACTCCGTGGCGATGCGTGAGTGAAACTAGAGCATTAGCTCCCTGAGTTGCCATGCTTCCCAGTACGAAGACTGGTTTAGGTGCTCAGTTAATAAATAAACTTCTCTCCAAATTTTACCACAAAAAATACAGTACCAACAACAACAAAAAAAGGAGAGAAAAAAAGGACAGAAAAAATATATATTTTAAAGTCACAGCAGGCACAAAAGACCACACACTCACCACACCACTCACTCCACTCACTCAACAAATGCCCGCACATTCACAGAGAGTGAGAGACAGAGAGAGGGAGAGATAGAGAGAGAGATGGAGAATTTAACACTGCTGTAAAAACATTGGGTGAAAAGGCTTGCAGGGCATTTTATGCCATAAAATAAAATTACCAATTACAATTTGAACAAACTTATATAATTCTATAATAAAACCAATACTACTATATGGATGTGAAATATGGAGGCCCATGACAAATTTTCACCATTGGGATAAAACTTCCTCAAAATTTGGAGAAACACCTCAAATTGTTCCTATAGGGCTGATTTAGGTCTATACTACTTAAGCACTGAAATTCAGAAAAGTATCGTACAAAACAGACCTCAAACAGTCTGATCCAGAATCTATCAAATATAAAGCCCTCCTCGCAAATGACACCCTCTGAATATTCTCGCTCTGAAACTTTTTAATAAAAGCAAATTTGATATCCACTCCAATTACAAAACTAAACTTATTTTTAAAGAAATTGACAAAACCACTAAAACATGATGAAACTTTAAAAACTGAATTTGAATTCCACAACAAACTTCAATGCTATTTGCTATTTACTGATTAATTAAACAATTTAAAGAAAGAAAGATTCAGACTAAATATAGACCAATGTGGCCATGATCAAGATATATGCAGACAGTGTTATACAAACCAAATAGAAGCACTTCCTTTTTATTTGCCCAAAGTACCATACTGTAAGAGAAACTTTCTTTAAAAATATTTTAACGTTTCATCATGTATTCCATAAAATGTCTGATACAGAGAAACTCACATACTGTATGTACTTGGAGAAGATGACAACACAACAACACTTGCTGCTTAATATGTGTCTTCCATTTACATTATAAGAGATAGTTAAGCCCCCTATCTCTTTTACTTAATGTATTATTGCATACTTGTTTAATAATATTTTTAGAGAGAGAGAGAGAGAGAGAGAGAGACAGAGACCATTGTTTTAAATCTTCATATAAATTAAAACAACAATAATTTAAAAAATGTAATTTTTAAATAAGAAACTAACTACATTCACATTTTCAGTATTCTTACAAATATAAATTACAAATGTAAAACAAGCTCTTCTTTGTAAACAACATAATACTTCTCAAAAACACAAAGGCGATGGCCACTCCGTGGTCCAGAAACGCAACGATGGACAGGCAGTACGGGAGGCAGACAAAGCACGCTTTCTCAAATGCCCCCGTCTCCCAGCTCCGTCCATTCGGCGACACCACTTGACGACTTCGCCCAGCAGTCCTCAGTGGTGAAGAAACAGACGAAGGCTATTTTCAAGCAAAAAAAGCATCCTGCCCTGCCGCAAACCTGCCGCCAGGGGCCATGCCCTGTCTGCTCGCCGAGGGCGTCCTCCTGCGGCTTTCAAGAAAGAAAGGAAGTGGTGCTCCGCCACAACTAACAAGTGAGTGGGCCCAGCTCTCAGCCCCAGCGTTGAGCCCCCCGCAGAAGTTGGACGCCCATCGTCTCACGGACCCCCTTGAGGACCCAGAAGGCTCCCAGGCGCTCCTGAGATGACAGACCCAGAGACCGAGATGTTAGCTCTGGAGCTGGTAAGACCACTCCGTTCCCCGGTGGAGGGCCGGGAGGAGAATTTTTTGTTAAATTCGTTACACTCTATAGAGCTATTTCCTTGTTGTCTCTGGGGTCATCTGGCCCGCAAATGCTGTTCTCACGGCACTCTGCTTTCAGGCCTCAACAGTCCCGGCTCCATGGATGCGGTGTCCCCGCCTTCAGCCTCACGACTGTTCCCCGGCCGGCCGGTTCAGACGATTCCAGAGGACGCCAGCATCAGACCTCCTCCTCAGTCACGAACCCGCCCCCTGCCGGGTGCGCGGAGCAAGGTAAGTGCTTTGAGATTATTCTCAGCATCGGAACCTCGGGACGCCATGTTGCCTCCCGACGCCGCGTTACCTGTTCCGCACCGCTGCAAAGCCCCACCGGGTACGTCCAAAAAACTCGTCCCCTTGGTGCCCCTAGCACGGAGCATAGAGGCGTGGCTTTCACTGCCCAACCCGTCACGCTGGCTGCACCGGACCATTCGACTCGGTTACGCAATTCAGTTTGCCAGGTCTCCGCCCACCTTCGTGGGCGTACATTTTTCCGCAGTACACGGCCAACATGCCCATTCCCTGCACGAAGAAATCGCCTCCCTTCTATTAAAGGACGAGATACAGCCTGTCCCTCCAACCGAAATGAAGAAGGGTGTCTACAGCCCTTACTTTGTTGTACCCAAGAAAGGCGGCGGCTTACGACCGATCTTGGACCTGCGAGTTTTCAATCGGACCTTGTCCAAACTCCCGTTCAAAATGCTCACCCAGAAACAAATTCTATCTGGTGTCCGGCATCTAGATTGGTTCGCATCGGTAGACCTGAAGGACGCGTACTTCCATGTCTCAATTTGCCCTCGACATCGACCCTTCCTACGGTTCGCGTTCGACGGCCAGGCGTATCAGTACAAAGTCCTCCCCTTCGGCCTGTCTCTGTCCCCTCGCACCCGCACCCAGACCTCTGGAACCTCCACGTCTGGCCCCTGGACGGGATGCGGAAGATCTAGCCGTTCTACCATCTGCCGTCGTAGATATAATCAATCAAGCCAGAGCCCCCTCTACCAGGCATCTTTACGCCCTAAAGTGGCGTCTGTTCGCGGACTGGTGTTCTTCCCGAGCCGAAGACCTGCAGAAGCGCACAGTTAGGTCAGTGCTCATGTTTCTTCAGGAGAGGCTGGAGAGGAGGCTGTCCCCCTCCACCCTCAAGGTGTATGTCGCCGCTATCGCGGCCCACCACAACACGGTAGACGGAAAGTCTCTTGGTAAGCACGACTTAATCGTCAGGTTCCTAAAAGGTGCCCGGAGGATAGCTGCCTCCCGGCCTAACCTGTTCCCCTCCTGGGATCTCTCGGTCGTCCTTACGGGACTCCAGAGACCCCCCTTCGAGCCGCTTGACTCAGTTGGACTCAGGGCCCTCTCTCTCAAGACCGCCCTGCTGATCGGCTCGCTTCCATCAAGAGGGTCGGGGACCTGCATGCGTTCTCTGTTAGCGACGCTTGCCTGGAGTTCGGTCCGGCAGACACGTGCGTGATCCTAAGACCGCGACCGGGCTATGTGCTCAAGGTTCCTACCACACCCTTCAGGGATCAGGTAATGAACCTGCAAGCGCTGCCCCGGGAGGAGGCAGATCCAGCCCTTTCACTGCTGTGTCCAGTACGTGCCTTACGTATCTACCTGGACCGCACACAGAGCACTAGACGCTCTGAGCAGCTCTTCGTCTGCTTTGGGGGACAGCAGAAAGGGAATGCTGTCTCCAAGCAGAGACTCGCCCACTGGGTTGTCGACGCCATTTCCCTGGCTTATCACACCCAGGTCGTGCCCCCCCCCTTTGCGGGTCCAAGCCCACTCCACCAGGAGTGTTGCGTCCTCATGGGCACTGGCTAGGGGCACTGCCCTAGCAGACATTTGTAGAGCAGCGGGCTGGGCAACACCTAACACTTTCACGAGATTCTACAATCTAAAAAAAGCGAAATTCAATACGTTCTTGACCAGAGAGAAAAACTCCACACACTAGGGCAATTAACACAGGAGAATTTGCTACAGGCTTAAGAATGCCAGTCCCGACTGTATAAAAGGGGAGCACGGCTATGGAAATGTACACAGGGGGGTAAAGTCCTTGTATTACTATCCACATCAAGCTCTAAATTGCTCATAAAGTGGCATGGGCCTTTTGAGGTCACACGGCAAGTCGGGAAGTTGATTATGAGGTTAAACGCACACATCGGGTGGGAGCATGCCGTGTCTTTGGCGATGGTGGTACCAGAGAGGGAGGAGCTCGGGCCAGAGGTGAACTTAAAAGCCAATCGCGGCACTTGCGGAGACCATCTCTCACCGTTGCAAATCTCAAACGTGGCCCAGTTGCAAAGAGAATTCTCGGATGTGTTCTCACCCCTTCACGGTCTTACGAACCTCATAAAACACCATATCGAAACATTCCCAGGGATAGTGGTACACAGTGGTCCCTACCGATTACGTAAACACAAAAAAAGTGGTTCGAGAAGAATTAGAAGACATGCTAGATATGAGGGTAATAGAAGACTCCCACAATGACTGGGCCAGCCTTGTTCCAAAAAAATCGATGGCTCTGTGCGGTTCTGTGTGGATCATAGAAAGGTCAATGTGGTGTCTAAATCTGATGCATACCCAATGCCTCGTATTGACGAACAGCTCGATCAGTTGGGCATGGTTGTTCATGATAGATCGTTCAGGTACACAATATTCCTGATACTTATGTGTAATTAGGGTGGCCAGACGTCCCATTTGTCCCGGGACAGTCCCGTATTTAAGCACTTTTTCTAGTGTCCCGACTTATTCTGAAAAAATAGTGTCTTGTCCCATATTTCCCCTCTCCTAAAATTTCTCTATCGCCTATGTGGCTTTCTCAGTCACGTGAGTATTCTAATCAAAGGTATCCAAGGATACGGATTGTAAAACCAAAAAAATCACACCGTGTTATTTGAAGTGTATGATTGGATTAAAATATCCAATCGAAATCTCCTATCAATAGACATCAAGTTAGTGAACTGATTGAAGGGTCAGTTTGAAAGAGCACACAGATGCAATTGCAGCTGGAAATATGTCAAGGAAGCATGCATGTACTTTTAATGCAGATCTTCAAAAAGTGTTTCCTTTTTTTTTTTTTTAAATGTAGTCACAAACAGAGTCTAATAAAGTGAGGTGTGAGATTTGTGGAGCTCACTTTTTCCATTGCCCATGAAGGCCAAACCAACATCGTGCAGCATGTTCATACAAAAAAGCATGTGGATGCTGCTAAAAGTAAGTAATTTTTGTATTAATCAATGTTCCGAATCTGACAAGATGCATACAAGTGAAGGAATTTTTGCTTATCGTTCTGTTGTGCACAGCCATAGTCTTGCAGACCAGGCTAGAGGAATCATTCATACCCTCTGACATTAAAAAGCATGGGATAAAAGTTGGATGCCCTGGTTGAAGCCGGTGACATGCGAGCAGGTGATTTCTTTTGTGCAGTGATAAACTTTTATTCAGCATTGGTGGATTCCCTCCAAAATTGGAGCCACTCATTGGAGAACACAGACAAACTTGAGTGGGTCCTACTGAGAGACATCCCAGAGTGGAAAGACATTCAGAGCAGCCTCGAACCCTTCAACTCCAGAATCCCGCTCTCAGTTTGATTGACAAAACCACGCTCTTTGATGAGTTGGCTTGTGTGAAATACACTGTCACTCATTGCATCACTGAGTGGAACATTAAAAAGATGGTCGTGTCTGAGAAATGGACAAATGTTTTTCGTGAGCTTAAGAGCAAAACCTTTACGATAAACTCTTGAAAGACAAGCGCACACTGAGAAAAATTGCTGCTAGGGAAAAGTACAAGTTAACAACAGTTACAGATGTGGCTGAACCCTATACTCACCATTGTTACGCCTTGCTCTGGCACACACTTGATCCCATGGGAGAGCGACAGAGCAACACACGCTCAATTTTTACAGCGATGCATTCCCACGCTCAACTGTGAATCAATGGGCAACAGTAGCTAACACTAATTAAAATTAACCACTACTTTATTATTACTCTATAAACACAAATTTTCCAGAGCTAACAGGTCCTACAGAAAAATATTTAGAAAAATAGAAATAGTCAAACATCTTTTCTCACCACTCTCCAACTTCTCCAGAGACAGAGAGAGAGAGAGAGAGAGAGAGAGAGACTGAGCTTGCTTTAAGATGAAGCACCTTGCCGGAAGTCTGTTTTTATATTAATTCTTACTAAATCACACAGCATAAAGTAAATATGAGTCCCTTCAGTCCCCATCCATGCTCTATTAACATAACTAAGTCATATTTTTTACCATCCTGCTCTATCTCTCTCTTTCGTTCTCACCCTCTCTTTCAACCAGCACTCTGAGGATTATTATTTTTTCCTGTGAATCTGGTTTTCTCTGAATAGCATTATGCTATATAACACAGCTAAAGGCTAGCTGAGGCTTCAAACGCCTCTCTACTTCAAAGAACCTCTAATACTGCCCTCTCTCTCTTTCATACACACACACACACTCCTCACCATTCTCTCAGACATCACACACTCTTTAGGAACGGAGGAGATTCATTTCTTCCTATCCCCCATTCCTCTCTTCATTACAGCCTCTCTCTATCTCCAGGGCCCATGTTCTACAGCACTAATTTTTTCTGCACTTGTCCGCACTGTGTCCCTTTCCTTCATCTGATAGCCCTCTTTAAGCTTTCTACACAATGGCCCTGTTGTTCTCTCTTTCATATAGCTCACTTTTTCTACCTATGCTGTTTACTTCCTGTCTTTTTTCTGTGCTCCAGGGCTGCAAGAAGTCTCCATTGGGAACGTGTGACTCACAGATGAAAGAGGGACTCATGGGTAGAGGAAGTAATAAGGGAACAGGCAAGACCAACTGAACAAATTAATAAAAGAAAGGAGCAAGACAAGGAAAAAACATGGTGTTTCAGACTATTATGAGTCAGTCAGGCTGTGTGATGGAAAGACTTCAAAAACATAAACACTGCTGTTAGGGCCATTTACAAAGGGTGTGTGTTCTTGCATCCAGCTGAGCTTTTTTTTTTTACAAACCATGTGAATTCTCTTGATGAGCACAGTTTTCTTTCCTTTGTTGGCGGATTTTCTATTGAAACAGGAGGTTTGGGCAGCAAGCTGTTTTCAGTTACATCACAGCCACGGACCATGATTTGCTATCCGCTTGTCGGTTGCAGGTGTTAGGCCTATAAGTGGGAGGTGTACGCCTATTAGTGGGAGGGACATTATCATTCAAGAGAGCATTTAATAGGACAAAAATCTGTGTAGTGCAGGATGAGTCATACATTTTTTTTGTCTGTTTCCCTAGAAGAAAAAGACAATTATAAATGTGTAAATATGCTATCAGTGAACATTTAGGAGAACACATGAGCAGTGTTGTGTAGAGTAATTCTGAAATGTAATGTGGTACTGATGACAAAGTAAACAAAAAAAATGTTTTATCAGTCACATAATCTTTTAGATTACATTTTTAAGGTAACTATATTGTTTTTATGAAAATCCAATTTTAAGTCTATTAAGTAACAATCTTCACTTATTTATAGGGATGCAGCAATATTTTGGCTACCTAAAAATGTTGTCAGAAATTGCATAAAATGCTATTTTGATTTCCAACCGAAGAAAACACATAAAGAAAAAACATTGTTTATGTTGCACAATAAACTCTACATCCTCATTTAAAGAGAGAGTTCAACTTTCCCCCAAACAGATGAGGGTTTTAAAGATTAATTCTATATCGAAACAAAACTTAGCTCTCTACCCTAAACCTTAAACCTAACTGATAGTTTCATAAAAAGCAAATGTGACATGGAAAACGCAAATGCTGGAGCAACAACGTAATTTTGTGTGTGCATTTTTCGGCTTAAGTGCTTTGTTTTGTTGCTGTTTCCTGGTGAAATAAACATTACAGGTGCTACAACAAGTGTGTATATTATTCGCTTTCAAACAAATCATGACTACAATGGCTGATTATGGCTTTATAAACACTTATTATTCACACTATTACTCACACACTGATATGTTATTATATCGAAACACTTTTACTCTAACACATTGTTTGAAAAACATTATAATTTAATGCTTGTATTACAGACACACTTATATTTACACACTTATTTTAAAATGATTAGCTTCTAAGGTAGCTCACCTGAAAGAGTGTTGGACTTCGGACTTGAAAACCGCTTGGAGCAAAGTGTCATAGAAGTGACATGAAATGATGTGGTTGCTTCAGCAAATGTTCTTTTCATGTCAAATTTGCTTTTAAAACACAATCGGTTAGGTTTAAACTTTGGTTCAGTGTAAGGATCTAATATTCACCTTAAAAACCTTGTCTGATTGCAAAATAATTTAACTCGCTACTGGCGCTGGACATTTCGCTAGGAAACTGAAGCCAAATGTGTAATGAAGCACACGTAAATCTGGTTTGCAAATATTTTGCCATTGTCTCGTTAATTTCATGAGATCAGTCTATGTTGAACAGGGAGAAAAGTGTTTATATTCTGCTGATGCCATAAAACTGATGCAATATATACAATGATCCATATTAAAATCCTTTTGCAAAAATGAAGGAATAGTAATGTGATTCTTTAATAACAGGTTGAAAACATCACTCATAAAAACATAATAAAGAAATCTTTGGAAAAGAGCTATGGTTTGATCCGCACCAGAATGAAAAAATAAAGAAAGAAATTCTCTTTTCCATTAAGTCTCCATCAGTAATATACACACCAAAGCCAGTCTGTCCCCATGTTGAGAAGATCGATACAAACTATTAACCCCCCTCCCTTGCTTTCTTTCTTCTGGCGTCTCCATCATCTCTTAACGCCCCCCTGATTTGAGGAAGGGGACAAAGTATTTCATTTAAGCCTGTGCAATTTTTATTAGATTAAGCATCTGGGGGAATTTTATATTTGTGTGTGCATCCCTTTTTTTTTATGCTTCCTCATGGTTTAGATCCAAGAGGATCTCTTGCTACCCAGAAACAAAAACAGAGTAGAGGGTCATAATGAGGATGACTTATCAGTCACAGCTAGCACTGTTAAGTAGCTGCATGCATTAGCACTCACATGCATGAAATCAAGCACCAAACCAAGCATATAAACATACTAGGGATGCACCGAATGTTCGGCAACCGAAATTATTCGGCCGAAAATAACAAAATAAGCACTTTCGGTGTTCGGCGGAATAAGTAAAAAGACCGAATAAATTTTTCCGAACAAAAACCTTTTTGATGACGTGATCAAATTGTAACGTGAGTGAGAGGCGCGCGCTTTATAAATGCAGCAAAAATGTCGGCGGTGTGGAAGCACTTTAAAGTGTCCGAGAAAGAGGCAAAAACGGCCGTTTGCAGACACTGTTCTGCTGAATTGTCCAGATGTGTCCGGGTGCATCTGCAAAAACTTACAGCACTACAAGTTTAATTTATCACTTAAAATCAAGACACCCCGAGCAGCATGCAGAGTACGAGAAAGACACTGCGGCAGCAACAGCAGCGAAAAGGAAAGTAGCTCCTCCCAGTCCCAGGACACCCACTCCATCTGTGGCTGACTTCTTAGAAAAGGCCAAAAAGTTTGCCAGTGACAGTGCCAAAGCTAAAGGCATTACGAAAAGGATAATGGAATTCATCGCATTGGATGATCAACCATTCTCGGTTGTAGAGGATGTTGGATTTCGCAGGCTTATAGACCATATTGAGCCCCGTTACACCATACCTAGTAGACGGCATTTCTCAGACGTGTGCTTACCTGAGATGTATAACGTCGTTTCAACTCAAGTCCATGAGCTCTTGGCTACAGATATTGCAGCCCTCAGCTTCACGACTGATATATGGAGCTCAGATGTAAGCCCCACCAGTATGCTGAGTTTAACCGCGCAGTGGATCGACACAGATTTCAAGCTACAAAAGATTGTGCTGCACTCACAAGAGTTTAGAGGGTCCCATACAGCTGCAGCCATTTCAGAGGCGTTCGCCAACATGTTTGACACTTGGCGTATCGACCGATCTAAAGTGCATGCGGTAGTCAGTGACAATGCAAGAAATATGGCTAAAGCCATGGAAGATAGCAATCTGAAAGGCATACGGTGTATGGCACACACAATTCAACTGGCAGTCAACGAGGGATTGTTGATTCAGCGCAGTATAGCGGATGTGATAGCGTTAGGCAGGAAAATTGTTGGCCACTTCAAACATTCCCCACTTGCCTATGCGCGTCTACAATCTATCCAAGAACAGCTCAGAACGCCACAAAAACGTTTCCAACAAGATGTGAGCACAAGGTGGAACAGTACATATTATATGCTGGAAAGCCTTTTTGCGCAAAAGAGAGTCCTGGCTACATACATAGCAGATCATGATCTGCCCGCGACATTCACCGCATACCAGTGGGTGTTAATCGAGAACGTTCTCTCTCTTCTCGCCCCCTTTGAGCAGATAACAAAAGAAATAAGCTCATCTGATGCATCTGTGGCAGACGTTATACCATTACTTGCAGCACTAAAGCGACTTTTAAACAAAGAGGCTGAAACAGACCACGGAGTGAAAACAACTAAAAGTGCGCTCTTAGAGGCTGTCAGCACACGATTTAGTCAGGCGGACTCAGAACCCCTGTACTGGACTGTACTTGAGCCACGATATAAATAAAGATCATTACTTGGATGTGGGGAAAAAGTTGCGCACACGAGAAATGATCCAGGCCGAGTTGGATTTGGGAAAGCTGCTAGGTGATGGAGACGGTCAGGTGATGCACAGCGCAGGAGATGAAAACAGCGCAGAGAGAAAACGGGCTCGTGCTACAGATGAGCCGTGCACCGTCTCGCTGTCTGACATGTTCGATGAGATCCTCCAAGAGAATAACCCATTTGCAAGACAGAGGACAAGCTTAACCGCTCAACAGTTAGATTCTTATCTCTCAGAAGTCCCCACTCCCAGGAGCAATAACCCTCTCGAGCTTTGGAGGACCAATCAAGGTCGCTTTCCCGACCTGGCACAGATGGCACGCAGGTAGGCTACTTGTATGGGAAATTAATTTAAGATTTTATTTATATTTTGGTAAAACTTAAGTAGTTTCTATTGTTAACATTAATAGGCTATTAGGCTTATGTCTAGGACAGTTATTCATTTGTTGTGGGTTCATCCACATTTTTTGCACATTTCAATGCAATTTTGTTGAGTTACAACTACTTTCAGCAGTTAGTTATAGGCCTAACATAGGCTATTCAAGAAGGGGGGCTTCAAAGATGACCAAATACATTTGTTTTTTTTTGTTTTTTTTACTAATTTATTTAGTAAATTTATAGAAGTTATATTGTGCTTTGTTTGAATAATATCTGCTGGAATCTTAAAAAATTGTTCAGTGTTAAATAAATATTTTTAAATTTGATTTTTGCAATTTTTTTTTCTCTGAAAAGCAAGACAAAATAGTACAAAACAAATTTTTACTATTTAATTAATGCAATGGTGAAAACAATTGTCAAAAATGGAAAAAAATTTGAAACACCTTGTTCGGTATTCGGCCTTCGGCCCTCGGCCAAGCGTTTCATTATTATTCGGCTTCGGCCAAGAATTTTCATTTCGGTGCATCCCTAAAACATACTCAATCATTCTCTCACAGACACATGCAACATATTGGCTTTGGGTGTGAACTATTTTATACACAATTCGTAAAGAGCCTGTTAAATGAAGTTCTGCTTTCGCACAGCATGATGGGCATTACTGATAAAGGGCGGGGTATTAAAAGCAGAGCAGGTCATGGTTAAGCACTCTCGTTTATTATTAAATCCCAGTGAGACACTGATATAAAGACATTTGCTTTAGGAGTCTATTTACCAAAGCCCTGATTTCATAATGTACATTCCAATTTTTTCTTATGCTGCTATGGCAACTCAGTAAGGTTTGATATTTCTAAACCTGAGTTCCTAATTTCTAAAATCTTCCTCATTCTACTCATGTGTCTGCATTCATATTTCACTAAATATGGCTATGTATCAGATTATTTTGTGACTGTTATTTTAAATTTCGTATCTTATGTCTCTGGAATGTATATTCTAGCAGTAAGCTGTCAGACAGTTCATTATCCAGTGAGTCCTTTGGCCTGGAGGACACAGTAGCTCTGTTCAAAAACCTAGTGAGCTGCTTACGTAGACAGCATTTTAATGCATCACAGGCATTCTCCTAGAATGAAGGCTGCTGCAAAAGGTAGGCTGAAAAATTATGCCAAGCTATGCCAAGGTAGATCCTTTCAGACACATCTTAAAGGATTGAAACTTACTCTTGAACACTTGATTTTCTGCATTGTTGTGTTCCGAAATGTGTCAGACTGCAACCGCGAGTGCACAATGCATTCTACTAATGTCAGACAGGTTTTAAAGGGGACCTATTATGCAAAATTCACTTTTACAAAGTGTTTGTACATAAATGTGAGTCAGCAGTGTGTGTACACAACCAACCTACAATGTTAAAAGTCCACCCACTCCTCTTTCTTATATTTCTATCAGTGGGGATTTCTTTAAGACTGCAAGGGAAGCTCAGCTTCCCCTATAATGTCAAAAAAATAATGGTCAAATATGTACTATTGTGTAAACAATTTATTGACTAAAAATACATTAGAACACGTTCATCTCGAAGACGAGTTCATTCAGAATCAGCTACATTACATATAGCAGGTCGGCTGACTCGATTTACTTCTCATACATTCCCGTAGCGTCAGTGCATTTCCCTGTTGAAGCCGAGCATCCATTGACTTCAATGGGGCTACTCTGAACAGTTTTTTCAGTGCTCCGAAAATAGACGGTCATTGGATAAATGCTGCGATTATGTCCGCCCACGGATGCTCAGCGTCTCTGGGGGTGAATGAGGAGTGGGCTGGCCCGGACTCCGGGCTTCCGCGTGATGATTGGAGGATCTGTCGAAAGACTGCATCTCCTTTTGATTGACAGGAGTCTGTACTATAAGAAGTCACTGAAGCTATTTCGCGCTCAGTCCCATCGCGGATTTCTCAAGTGTAGTCGAAAGACAAACTGCTGCAACCTATTTCTTTATATTTGTTTGGCGAAATTGCTAGTCAATTTGCATAATACATTTCACACAATTATACACCACATTCCTTGTTTCAGTTTTACCAAGTTTAATATATTTTGTTTTAGAGCGTTCGGTCGTTCGTTCGTTCGTTCGTTCATTCATTCATTCATACAGTAGGCTAGGCTAGCGTCGTACGGGTGAAACTGCGTACGATGGCAGACGGTGCTAATATTGTCGACCTGATTTTGGCGAAGCCATTTGAAAGTCGTCCTTACGAGGAAAAAATTAGAATTAAACAGCAGGGCAGATCAACACCTAAGATTGATTTAGTGCAAAAAATAGGGAAAAATAACAGGTCTTTTCAGCTCTAATGGTATGACAAAGTTAGCTGGCTGACTGGAAGTGCTGTGACAAATAAAATGTACTGCTGGCCATGCCTCTTGATGAAACCATCTCACGGATGTGTTGTTTGGTCAAAAGTGGGGTTTGGAGATCTGTCTAACTTTGACAGGGCATATAAAAGACATGAAAAGAGCAATGAACATGTGAATGCATGTGCAAGATTAAGTTGCATGGGCAGGATCAGGGTTGAGCATGCAATCAATGAAGGTGCTCGCATTCAAGTGACTAAACATAATGAAACAGTCAAACAAAACAGGGCCTTCCTAAACCGCCTTATTGATGTAACATCCTTGCTTGGCCGACAGGAGCTGTCATTTAGGGGACATGATGAGAGTAGTGAATCATCCAACAAGGGAAATTACAGGGAGTTCACAGAAACATTATCTAAATATGACTCTGTACTGTCCACACAATTAGAGTCCTCAACTGTGTTTTCTGGTATGTCCCATACTATTCAAAATGACTTGATCTCTGCTCTTGCTGCCACCATTTCTGATCAGATCAGAGATGAAATTCAGGATGCTCCCTTTTTTGGATGGCAGGTGGATGAAACAACTGATATATCCTGCCGTGCCCAACTCTCTGTCATTGTTCAGCTATGTGGATAGTGCAGGTAAAATTCAGGAGCGCTTTATTGGATTTTTTGATGTTTCTGGAGGGCGAGATGCTCAGTCCGTTTTTGATGTTTTAAATGAGAACATGCAGGCCTACAATTTTAAGGATAAGCTTGTGGCACAGACCTATGATGGGGCTGCTGTCATGGCTTCAGCACTCAATGGTCTGCAGGCCAAAGTGAAAGCAATAGCCCCAAGTGCAATGTTTGTGCATTGCTATGCACACAGACTGAATCTGGTGCTGTCACAGGGGGCTAAATGCTTGCCTGAGTGCAGAATTTTTTTGCATCACTCTCTGGGTTTGGCACATTTTTTTCAAAATCCACAAAGAGGACGTCTTTTCTGGAGTCTGCAGGCTGTTCAAGGTTGCCCAGAAACGCTCCTACTCGATGGAATTTCACATCACGGATAGTGAGCACTGTGGCAAACAATTATGATGGCCTCCTGCAGACATTTGAAAACATCATTGCAGACACGACAATTGATGATGATACACTGGATTGTGCCAAAGGCTTTCTGAGGAAACTGGAGGATTTTGAGTTTGTGTTCATGTTGTACACATATGAACAAATCTTCACTGAGACTGATGTGGTCTTTGATGTTGTCCAGCAGAGGGCGATGGATGTTTTTTACTGCAAGAAAATAATTGAATCTCTTCTTGCATTTGTCAAAGAGAAAAGGTCAGAGGGGGCTTTCCAAGCTGTTTATGCCAAAACAGCAGATCTCACATCAGACCCACGAGATGAGCCCATGAGAAACGCCGTCTGACCCAATTGCAGGATCCCCAAGAGCACTACAGAAATCTCTACATGGCCATCCTTGATAACATCTTGGAGCAGATTCCTCAACGTTTTTCAAATTTGGAAAGTATGCTCTTCTTAGAATTAGTCAATCCAGGGAAATTTGATGACATGAGACAAGAATTTCCAGAGGCCTTCAAAGTGTCCTGAAAAGTTATGGCCATCACTTTGATTCAGGGAGACTGAGGTCTGAACTTCAAGTCCTGTATTCAGATCAGGACTTGCAGGGTAACTGGGGAAAGCTGTGTGATTACTTGGTGTTCCTCAAAGACATGGAGTTGGACAGTGCAATGCCTCAGCTTTACAAACTGTTCTCATTAGTGGCAACAATTGGAGCTACATCTGCAGGTGTAGAAAGGAGCTTCTCCTGTTTAAAGCGTCTCAAGTCCTACACCCGTAACACAATGGGCCAAGGTCGTTTAAGCAGCCTAGCTCTGCTGGCCATTGAGAAGACACTGGTCAAGTCACTGGAAAAGACGCCTAGTTGGTAGGACAGAGTCACAGTGCATTTTCTCGAAAAGGAACGTAGGGCAGAATTTACTTTTAAATAAGTTTATAATGTAGGCCGAAAATGAGCTTCCCCTCTTTGAAAGACCAGCAGCTGCCACTGATTTCTATTAATCAAAAACGGTGTCAAAATGAATGTTTTTTTGTTTCTGCTCTAAAGTGACATCATGTTAGAGCAGGCATCGCCCACGACTGGTGATGGACTCCGCCCTATTATCACAGATCCTCCCCTGAGTGATCTACACACAGTCCGGCATTTTTTCCCATACTGGAGCAGATACAGTGAGAAGAATAATGTCTCAACTTCGTAAGCATCATAAGAGTTCTGTTGTTGGCTGCAGAAGTGAACGTAAGAGTCTTCATGAACTCCCGACATCAGAGCCACTGAAGATGCAGTGGACAAGTTTTGTTTTTGAAGGAAATGTGCCCCAAAACATTAAAAAAAAAACTGTGTATGTTTGTGCAAATCATTTTATACTGGAATGCTTTGAGAATGAGTGTCAATATAAAGCAGGATTTTCAAAAAAAAAAATATTCTCAAGCATGGATCATACCAACTGTTCATGTTCCAGCTTTATATCCTGAAGATGTAAGTTTCACACTTTATATTTTTGCAATTCGCCTTTCTGAATGTGCTTGTTAGCTGATTACATGGCTAAAAATACCATTGTCTTTGATTGGTTTACAGAGACCAGAGCTATGTCATTCTTTTTAACCCAAAAATGCTTACTATCAGTTACCATTGTCTGTGATTGTATTCACGGAGACCAGATATATATATATATATATATATATATATATATATATATATATATATATATATACACAGTATCTCACAAAAGTGAATACACCCCTCACATTTTTGTAAATATTTGATTTTATCTTTTCATGTGACAACACTGAAGAAATGACACTTTGCTACAATGTAAAGTAGTGAGTGTACAGCTTGTATAACAGTGTAAATTTGCTGTCCCCTCAAATAACTCAACACACAGCCATTAATGTCTAAACCGCTGACAACAAAAGTGAGTATACTCCTAAGTGAAAATGTCCAAATTGGGCCAAATTAGCCATTTTCCCTTCCCGGTGTCATGTGACTCGTTAGTGTTACAAGGTCTCAGGTGTGTTAAATTTGGTGTCGTCGCTCTAACACTACCTCAAACTGGTCACTGGAAGTTCAACATGGCACCTCATGGCAAAGAACTCTCTGAGGATCTGAAAAAAAGAATTGTTGCTCTACATAAAGATGGCCTAGGCTATAAGAAGATTGCCAAGACCCTGACACTGAGCTGCAGCACGGTGGCCAAGACCATACAGCGGTTTAACAGAATAGGTTCCACGTAGAACAGGCCTCGCCATGGTCAACCAAAGAAGTTGAGTGCACGTGCTCAGCGTCATATCCAGAGGTTGTCTTTGGGAAATAGACATATGAGTGCTGCCAGCATTGCTGCAGATGTTGAAGGGGTGGGGGTGGGCCTGTCAGTCCTCAGACCATACGCAGCACACTGCATCAAATTGGTCTGCAAGGCTGTCGTCCCAGAAGGAAGCCTCTTCTAAAGATGATGCACAAGAAAGCCCGCAAACAGTTTGCAGAAGACAAGCAGACTAAGGACATGGATTACTGGAACCATGTCCTGTGGTCTGATGAGATCAAGATAAACTTATTTGGTTCAGATGGTGTCAAACGTGTGTGGTGGAAACCAGGTGAGGAGTACACAGACAAGTGTGTCTTGCCTACAGTCAAGCATGGTGGTGGTAGTGTCATGGTCTGGGGCTGCATGAGTGCTGCCAGCACTGGGGAGCTACAGTTCATTGAGGGAATAATGAATGCCAACATGTACTGTGACATACTGAAGCAGAGCATGATCCCCTCCCTTCAGAGACTGGGACGCAGGGCAGTATTCCAGTATGATAACAACCCCAAACACACCTCCAAGACGACCACTGCCTTGCTAAAGAAGCTGAGGGTGAAGGTGATGGACTGCCAAGCATGTCTCCAGACCTAAACCCTATTGAGCATCTGTGGGGCATCCTCAAACGGAAGGTGAAGGAGCACAAGGTCTCTAACATCCACCAGCTCCATGATGTCGTCATGGAGGAGTGGAAGAGGACTCCAGTGGCAACCTGTGAAGCTCTGGTGAACTCCATGCCCAAGAGGGTTAAAGCAGTGCTGGAAAATAATGGTGGCCACACAAAATATTGACATTTTGGGCCCAATTTGGACATTTTCACTTAGGGGTGTACTCACTTTTGTTGCCAGAGGTTTAGACATTAATGGCTGTGTGTTGAGTTATTTTGAGGGGACAGCAAATTTACACTGTTATACAAGCTGTAGACTCACTACTTTACATTGTAGCAAAGTGTCATTTCTTCAGTGTTGTCACATGAAAAGATATAATCAAATATTTACAAAAATGTGAGGGGTGAACTCACTTTTGTGAAATACTGTATATATATATATATATATATATATATATATATATATATATATATATATATATATATATATACAAATACATATATTCATACATATATGGCTGAATTCTGGTATTTACGCTTTCAGTCATATTGGTTCTGATTTGTTGTTGGTGTAGTATTCGAAGCATGAGCTGTAAAGGCACAGCCCTCTTCCAGAAAGTGGGCGAGGAGCAGCAGCTCATTTGTATTTAAAGAGACACACAAAATCTGTAAAATTTTTATTTCACCCAAAAAGAGGCATTTATAACATGGTATAATAAATGATCCATGAGGTATTTTAGGCTGAAACTTCACAGACTCATTCTGGGGACACCTCAGACTTATATTACATCTTGTAAAAAGGGACATAATAGGTCTCCTTTAAGAGTTTGAAGCTAGTTAAACTTTCGACATATTTATAGCTAATTACCTGAATAATAACACATCCGGTTTAATGAAAAGAAATACACTATATCGCTTCCTCTATATCGCTTCCTTGATTACTGAAGTTAGTTACTGCCGCAGCAATGGAAGGAATAGTTCACCCAAAAATGACATTTCTGTCATATTTACTCCCTCTAAACCTGATTTAGAGGCAACACAAAAGGAGATGTTAGGCAGAATGTTAGCCTAAGTCAACATTCACTTACATTGCATCTTTTTTCTTTACAATAAAAGTGAATGGTGACTGAGACTAACATCTGCTTAACATATATAAACCTTATTCACAATAGCACCATGTTTGATTTTGATGTGAATGCAAATTAGGCTATGAGGATCCACAGGCTCTTTAATGATATGCACTGTATAAAGTTGTTTAAAGCTCCT
This sequence comes from Xyrauchen texanus, assembly GCF_025860055.1. Classification (NCBI taxonomy): domain Eukaryota; kingdom Metazoa; phylum Chordata; class Actinopteri; order Cypriniformes; family Catostomidae; genus Xyrauchen; species Xyrauchen texanus. Next base: position 27,073,450 of record NC_068291.1, read on the forward strand.
AGATCACATCTAATTCTCCACAAGTTTTTTGTCATTTTGTATATTTCTGGATTATGGCAGCGCTGCATGTATCCTTTTCGACAAGGCGATTCTAGATGGCTGACAGAAAGAAATGTTGATATAAATGTATTTCATGTAAAACAGAAAAGTATTGATAAAACAGTTAGGGTTAATTAAAAATGAACCTTTTTACCCAAATGATTTATGCTTATAAGAGTATTGCATCATTAGTGTAGTAATATGTAACATAAAACCATTTTGTGATTTGATTTTCATGTGGACTTCATGTGAGGAGCACTAGCAACTTATATATTAAAACCTTATACGTACTAAAACGATAAAATGTTAAGCACTAATTTAACACGTTAACATCTATTATTTGTGTCAAAAACTGATTAAAGCATTAAGTAGAAAAAGTGAGAAAGAGGATGGTCAAAGGAGTGATTAAATGTGTGTGAAAGAAAGATGGTATGATAAGGCTGGACTTGAGTGAGTCTGTTTCTGTTTCTTCATTAAAGTTTTATTGCCAGGCCGCTCTGATTTATTCCCCCCTGCAGGACAAACACCAGACAGCTCCATCTCTCTCTCTCTCTCTCTCTCACACACACACACACACACACACACACACACACACACACAAACACACAGGCATCACCTGTTTAGCTGATGCATTCATGTCTCATTCGCTCTGCCGTCCTTGGGGAGGTTCTGTACTCTTCATTAAACATGCACAGAAAGGCTGGACATTAATATGATTCTACGCTCATGAGGCTGATGCAAGGATTGCCTCCCTTATTTCGATAAACTCTAATTATTATACAAGAAATATCAGACTTGCCCACAGATCAGTGTAAAATCAGCTCTAAGAGGTTTCAGTTGGCTGCTCAGTTTCATTAGCGTGCTTGCATCACTATACTGCTCATACTTAAGAGTTAGTGATCTGAAAAAACACACACTCTAAGTATTAGTAGCCCATTTTAAGTAGTCATACAGCAAACAGAATGATTGATAGCTGATTAGTAGCTCATGAACGGTTGTGTCTGTCTCTTCGGCAGACTCATTGATCAGCCTGGTCTTCACGTACTGAGTCTTTGCCCACAGGCAACTCCAAAATATCTATACCACTAGCTCTAATTTAGATCAAAATCTACATTTCCATTCAGCACAACATACTCTTGATCAGTTCTGCTTTTAAAAAGTCTGTGTGGTAGGTTCAAGTGCCTTTTGTGTATTGAAAAAGAACGAAACACTTCTGAACTTGATAGTCAACTGTTCTTACCCAACTAATCCCTAGGAAGAAAATCATTCACAAAGAATTTCAGTTTAATAATAAATTAGCTATGAATGCCAATAATCTATTCAGATACATGTCTGTGGAGTGAACTGGACTTGTCTGTGTGTCTGCAATGTATTAAGGGATCCAAGAATGCTATTTATATGCCTGTATTTATTGAGACCACATTCTCCTCATTGTGCAGCATAGACAGAGTCATTTAAGAAACATCATTTGACATTTTACCCTGTATGTATTTGGAATTTGAAATTTGTTACATACTGTCAGATCAAACAAATCCAAGTGAAGCCTTATGATATTTGAGTTTTAGCTAAGAAATCTCAAATACAAACACATAAAAGTCCCTAACTCTTCAAGGATTTGTGAGGCCAGAAATGTTTTATCTCTTTATGCTGAGTATTATAGCAGCTGAATCACGCATGTGCATTTGCTATACAAGCCAGGATAATTGTGTTTAGTGCAATATGAGGACAACATTCGGTTGAGTGAAACGCGACTGATTCATGTGTTAATACACACTGCATTAAAGAAAGCAGTAAACGCGTTTAGGCAGAGGGAATATAAGACTAGTCTTCCACTTTCCATGACATGATACACAGGGTGAAATACTCACTCAATTCACTGACTTATGCAGCCGAACTGCTCCGTGTTACAGCTCCCCGTAACTGGGAGAATGGGATGAAGAAAGCTGACTCTGGATCAGTGGCTCAGAGCAATGCTCTAAATCGATTGTTTATGCAGAGAAAATGTCTTAAGTTTTTAAAAAGATTCAATTTTTTTTATATAATAAACAAGTAGTTTGATTCATGAAACAATCCATTTTTATGACATTTTGGTAACATTAAAAACACTCCATTCAAGATGCATATACATGCGCCTTTGAAGTTGTATGCAATCAACCAGTGGTGTCTGTACGCACCATGGATCAACTCAAAACAAGAAAAATATAATTTTATTATCAGACACATTCCTTAAACATGTTAGGCTGGCATTCCCCACTGAATTTGATCCCGACTTTTGAAAAACATCTTAAGTTGTCTCTGGCATTGTCGATGGGCACAGCACATGATGATATATCATCATATGATGCAGGTTCAAGTGTTGGACTTTGCTGCTTTAGGTAAGACAGTTATTATACTTCATTATTCATATTGGCTGCAATGTTGATGGACTTCAACATATCTTGAATATTTATGTTATTAATTCTTTATTATAAATATGACATGAAGACCTACTTCTAATTATCTGTTTGTTTACTATGTTGTTTTGACATGTGTGTTGTACAGTTGCTAGCATGGCCTGTAATATATCTTGTATGCAATGCATGGCTTATTTGTATGGAATGCATAGCATAGCAGAAGAGAAAGTGGCTGTGAGAAAAATAACCTTTTTACTTTTTTTAAAATGTTCACTTTCCATAAAAAATTTACAATTTAATAAAGTAGCTTTTTGAAGGAGTAACATATTCTAACGAGTTATTTTTAATAATGTTACCCAACAATGTTAATACGAAATGTGATTTTACACAGAATATAATTTTTTTAACTGCCTGAGAGAACTCTGAAAATTCATACAAATCCTTATGGCACGCAAACACTGAGTTGCAGCTGTTTAAATTCATTCGGAGGACAGAGAACTGCCTTCGAACAGCAGGGCAAAGATAATTTTTACTGTTGAAACCCGAAACAGGTAAACCCTTGATTTGTTAATGAAAAATGAAACAGAACTTACATACATCATTGTTGCCATTGTAGTCAGTTGGACAGCATGGTTTAAAATGTTCTTCATGGCGAGTATGAATCAGGCATCAGCAGTTTAGCAAAGAGCCAACAACAACAAATATTTTTCGGTAGGCCTTCAGCCTGAGCCAAAGCGCCCTCTTCTGGAAACCAGCTCTGACAACTCCGACTGGTAAAAACACAGTAATGCCGAAATGAAATTAACGGGGTGGGGGTGGGGGGGGTATTCTTTTGGAAAACAGGCATTACACAACAAGTAAAACTCCGTGCAATAAATAAATAAACACAAAAATATGTGTGTGCTCGTGTGAGTGTCAGGTAAGGCTTGTTATCACACTTTTTCTTAGCAACAAAAAACCTATTGAACATTTTTAATAGTTTTGACCAAAAACTTCTCATCCTGACATCAGTTTAATTTAGTTGAATTTTGTCAGTTATTGATAATCAGTTTAACCCATAGCTATTACAAAAAAATATATTTTGTTTTTAAACCTAGTTCACCAAAATATATAATTTAGAAGGTTTTGAACTACATACATACAAAACCACTGCATGAGAAAACATACATAGGTGTAAATAAATTTTTCAAGGAAAACTTTAGATATAAGGTTACATAAACACTTATATAGCTCCAGTGTGACACCCAGCTAGTGCATCATCTTTAGAAGAGGCATCCTTTTGGGACGACAGCCATGCAGACCAATTTGATTCAGTGTGACCATGGCGAGGCCTGTTCTGCGTGGAACCTGTCCTGTTAAACCGCTCTATGGTCTTGGCCAACGTGCTGCAGCTCAGTGTCAGGGTCTTGGCAATCTTCTTATAGCCTAGGCCATCTTTATGTAGAGCAACAATTCTTTTTTCAGATCCTCAGAGAGTTCTTTGCCACAAGGTGCCATGTTGAACTTCCAGTGACCAGTTTGAGGGAGTGTGAGAGCGACAACCCCAAATTTAACACACCTGAGATCTTGTAACACTAATGAGTCACATGACACCGGGGAGGAAAAATGGGTAATTTGGCCCAATTTGGAAATTTTCACTTAGGAGTGTACTCACTTTTGTTGCCAGCGGTTTAGACATTAATGGCTTTGTGTTTAGTTATTTTGATGGGACAGCAAATTTACACTGTTATACAAGCTGTACACTCACTACTTTACATTGTAGCAAAGAGTAATTTCTTGAGTGTTTTCACATGAAAAAATATAATCAAATATTTACAAAAATGTGAGGGTTGATCTCACTATTGTGAGATACTGTGTGTGTGTGTGTATATATATATATATATATACACACACACATCACACACACACACACACACACACACACACACAGGTCAGGTTCTCGCAGACTTGTAAACAGGCTAGGAGTGCACAACATTATCCAAAGACCTTAAACACATCACATAAAATATAAATCTATAGCTTCAGAGCTTTACATTCATAGCTAAATGACCTTCTCTGACAAGGGATTATGGTTTTCAATTTCTTATAGATTGTTTTATCGCGGTTGCTTTGCATTTAATCCCAGCATGACACAATGAGATAATGACATTAGTGTGGATTTTCTAAAAAATTTCTTTTACCCACACAAATATCAACTAAAGGTTGAAAAAGCAGTCTAAAATTGTAAAACACAGTCAACAATTACTGAAAGTAGCAAGTATTTATTCAAGGTAAAATTATTTACATTGTAACCAAAGACAACATCCTGGAAAATGGTACAAATTGTTTTTTTTTTTTTTTTTTCATATATATATATATATATATATATATATAGTAATTGTAATACTTTTATCTAAAACAATAGCTATAACAGCTATAACCAAAATGGGGGGGGAAAGTATAAAACAAAGAAAAATCAGGTTTGGTTAATGTAGTCTAGCAGTCTAACATCAAATAGCAACTATTTACAGAGATATGTACAATTAAGAGGAATTTTGTTTTTAAAATAAATCAGATCTGTAAATTAACTATTAGCTTTAGTTTTACAAAATATAACAAGCTTTACTCCATATGGCTCTGCTTCAGCAAAGATCTGAAAGGAATAGAGGACACTTGCTTAGCTTTAGTCTTAAAAAAGATCGGATGCACGGTTTTGTTTGTTTTGCTTTTTTAAACCTTTCAGCAGCTTCAAGCCATACTGCAGGATCACGTTCAGCTGAAGACAAACACAGGATGGAATAAAAATATTTGAAACAAAAGAAACAATTTTCCTAAACCACATTAAAGGTAAAGAAAAAACTCCATCATAAAATTATAAAACAATAAAATATCATTCTATTATATTAAAATCAGTGTTGTTTAAATTAACAGAGGATAATAATTTTGAAGGAATCATTTAAAAACCCAATAAAACACAAAAATTCAGGTGCAGTCTTTTTTTTTTAACATTTCATAAAATTGGGACTACACAGCAGAATTCAAAACTAATTTAAACTAATAAAACGAAAACAAGAATACAATTAAGTAAAAAAAAAAAAGCATGCATTTGATGGCTATATTTGATGACTTTAAATCATGGGTTACTCCAGTAAGATAACGATTTTTCACAATTGAAATATCTAAAAGAGCCTGTGGATGATCAGAAGTGAAAAAACAAAATAAATTATCCACAGATATCCAGGTAAAATCATCAGAATTCCCTGTTTACTGTAATCATGGTGTCACTTTAAAAGAAATCAAACCCAGTAGCTCAATTGCATTGTATTTGCAAAAGAAAGAAAGATTGATTGAAACATGGTAACTTAAAACAAAGTCCTTAGAAATCAATAAAGGAATAAATGGTATTTTCCCCACTTTTGCAGGATAGAGCTAAACAAGATATCTAGTATTTGTGCTTTGCTTTAAAACTGCTTGTGTCTGGGCTATTTGTAATAAAAGGTGGGTTTCTTGTGGTTTAACAAGCAAATGAATAGACTAATCTCTGATGCTAATTAGCTGTCTACAACATGCATCTGAGAACATAACTTTCAAGTTGAGTATGTGTTTTGCTGTCTAAAGGGGTTTCATCTTTGGTTCAGAAGGCATCTTATTACCTCATCAACATATTTTCCCACACATAATATAAGATCTTGGTGTTTGAGAAATCAATATGTTATTTGACTGTGAAATGGTTTAGAATTTGTTTTGTTTCATAATAAGCATAAATCAATTTTAAATGAGAATCAGTGCTTTAAAACAAAACATTACGGAAACACATAGGCCCCATTAACATGTGCCCTTGCATTAACATGTGTCTCAAATCCAGTATCTGGATGTTATTTAGCTGGATTTTATTTACACCTTGCAGTCAAATGAGTCTCCACTGAGATTGGATAGAGATCGGATCAAAATGACCCACGCAAAATGGAAAAAATTACTTGCATATTATATCAAAGGCTGTGTAAATGGAAACTTCTCAGACTTTTAGCGAATTTGAAAAACATAATAATAATAATTCAAATGATTTCTATTATGTTAAGAGTCAGGGTTTTTCCTTAATTTAAAATTTTTGGCGGCCGACAAATCTAAATTTCAGGTCGCCAAAGCAAATTTAATGATTTTTGTCTCGCGTTCTGCGCTTGGCTACATATGCTTCATCTGAAACGTGAGAGAAGCCTGGTTTCATGTGAGTGTCACGGGTGATTAGAAAACAGGTGGGAGACGAGAGCAAGAGGGATTTGAAGAGCGCGACAGGATATTCCAAGTGAATTCCAATGGAATAATTCATTTTGTTCATTGTTCAGGTGACAAGATTGCAACATGGCAGTGTCTGGTGTTCTTCACATTGCAATGGCAGAATTAACAGAAAAACTCAAGAAAGGCTGACTGTAGCGTAAACTCACATAATGAATTACTTGTGTAGTTGTTTCCGGATAACAAAAATCTTTGCATTTACAGCTATGAATGTGGTCAGTATTCTTTTCTGACCACCACTGAATGTGGTTTCAGTGATAAGATCTGATCACTATCCGTTCACAACGTGTCTTGGGTGCACCTGTCACTGAATGTGGTCAAGTGCAATCCGACAACAATCTGATCACCGAAAACATATTTGAATGTAAGGTGTAAATGGGGCCATAGTTTTGAGTGTGTGTGTGTGAGCAAGAGATAGAGAGAGACAGCATTTGAAAACACAACCTAAAAACTAAAAGAATGGCGGAAGTCTCTCCAGTGCCAGAGAGTCACTCAGGTGATGTGATCATAGCAACGTAAACCACATTTACCACCGAAGCTGCTGCTTCCTTTCCTAAAGGGCCTAAGGCACATTGCCAGGTCCAGATTTATCCCACGGAAGGGGGTCTATTACACCTCTGCTAACAGTGCTCAAAGTATTCGATCACCCGTGAGATAGATTTCTGTCCTGTGGTTCCAACAGAACACTGATAATGGGAAAGGACAGAGAAAAAGAAATAACATATATGAATGTCAATGCCCACATCAAAGAAATGGAGTACATGAATTCTTCTCTTTGACATCATTAGTTACTTTCCACTATCAGGATGGGGTTATCAATTGGTCAGCTGGGCCAATAGCCACAGACCCCGAGCTACAACATCAAAATCAATCTGCATTCCCACCACCGGGCAAATAGCCCTGCAGCCCTAAAACCCACCCTTACTACACTGCCCTGGTGCCACACTCACACACCCTGCCCATTTCACAAGCAAGAGGGAAGCTCAACCTGAGGTACCGGACTCTGGATAAAATCTAGCCCTCGAATTGAACATGGTGGATACTGAAGCTGCTGTTTGTTGGCTTATTTTGGTCTTTGCTTTGTGGTAAGCGAGAACTGATTCCGCAAAACTCAGTCTTTGACATTGATCCCGCCTCAATCCTCAGTTGACCTTCTTTGGCGCTAGGGTAATCAGCTCGCCAAAGGTGCTTGGCCATTGGCCCAAAGAGGCATGATGAAGCCCTGAAAGTGACAGTGTGAACGCAACTGGCCCTGACATTCCCTCATTTGGCCTGATAGTGGAAATGTGGCTATTGATTGTACTTACCGTCAGGTTCATGAAATTAAGGAATTTCTTCAGCATTTCAGTCATGATAGAGAAATCACCCTTAGGAAGGTTTTCCCGCACTGTTTTCACATTCATCTGAGAAAAGGGAGGATAATAAAAACAAATACTTTCAAGAATTGGTTTTCCATTGAGTGTTTTGCTCAACACCAAAGAACGGAAAACAAAAAAATATCTGTGTTGTTTTTAAGGAACTGCATGTTTAATTTTCACACCTCTGTGGCTTTCCACAAGACAATCAGTGTCTCTCATTTTCTTCTGACTTGCGCCTTTCCTTTGATTCATTGTTGTGGGACTTTTTCCACACACACCTTCATCTGCACTCCTTTCTGATTTGTGTTACCATTATTTTTTGTACCCTAGATATAACTGAGGTACTAGAAATAACTGTTTTACACCCTGGTTATCTTTTGACCTCTTCATGTAGCAACTTTGAGCCATGTTGTAACAAAATCTAATTAAAATCTAACAACGGAACTTTCATTCATTCTCTGAGCTCGGAGTGTATGAAAATGTTTTTGTAATTCAAAGACTTGTGCACCCAATTTTCAAATGATTGAATGAATTAACAGATACACAAACAAATTTAAAGCTCTCTGGATCAGGTGGCGAATGTCAGTAAGTGATGCTCACCGGACTCTCCTGACATAAGCACCCAAGTAGAAGAGCTGTGTATGATGCCACAATGCTGTCCTCCATGTGTCTGCCAGCATGCTGCAAGGCTATCATAGAAAGGAAATCAACATGAAAACTTGCAAGTGTATGACAATATGACAGAGTAAAAATACATGTTTAACCATCCTATTCTGATAAAGACATAAAATAATATATACAGTGCATACGGAAAGTATTCACAGCGCTTCACTTTTTCCACATTTTGTTATGTTGCATCCTTAATCCAAAATGTATTACATTCATTTTTACCAATACCCCATAATGACAACATGAAAGAAGTTTCTTTGAAAAAAAAAAAAGAACACATGTACATAAGTACTCAATAATGTATTTAATCAATTTTGGAATAAGGCTATAACGTAACAAAATGTGGAAAAAGTGAAGCGCTGTGAATACTTTCCGGATGCACTGCATATACATATATATATATATTATTTATTTTTTTACCAATCATATATTTCAAACATCAAAATTCTATAACTTAAATTATAACAATAATAATAATAGTAAATTAACAATAATAATAATAATATCAAGAAAATGAACAGTATTAAACAGAAATGAACAGCAATGGACTGTGAATATTCAATTGGTGTATAAAAAGAAGAATCAGACTTTTTCTTTGTTCTCGGTGTGCGTGCATGCGTGAGTGCACACATTAAGTGTGTATGGGTGTGTGTTAATTTGTGTGATGTGTACTCCGTTCTGCCTGTATTAGTCTAACCAATGTATTTCTGTGTGTGTGTTGCATTGTGGATGTACTATGGTCTTACCCCCTCATTTACAGTGACGGAAAAAAGTATTTGATCCCCTGCTGATATTGTACGTTTGCCCACTGACAAAAAAAATGACCTGTCTATCATTTTAATGGTCAGTTAATTTGAACAGTGAGAGACAGAATAACAACAAAAAAATCCAGAAAAACGCATGTCAAAAATGTTATAAATTGAATTGCATTTTAATTGTATTCGACCCATCTGCAAAACATGACTTAGTGATTGCCAACAAGGGTTTTGCCACCAAGTACTAAGTCATGTTTTGCAGATCGATCGAATACTTATACATGTAGGCAGTCACTACATGTGACTTTGTTTATGCTTTACCATTACTATACCATGAAAGAGCGATTCATTGCTACCTTTATTAAGATCAAGCTCCTCTTCCTCCTCCTCTTTCTTTTCATTGGTGTCGTTGGTTTCCGAGGCGACCCACTGGATCTCTCCGGAAGTTTCCTGCCACTCTCCGCTCTGGTCTGCCTGAGACTTCGGTGCCTCAGTGATGAGGTCATCAGTCTGTGCCTCAGCTAGAACAGCAGCTTGCTCCCGTTCCAGGAAGAGCTAATGCAAAGAGACACACAAAAAAAAAAATTGCATTCAAGACATATTTCCTAATGAAATAGGAGCAGGATATATTGGGCAGGACACAAGGGTTTGTCCCCTTTTTCTTTTTTTAACCATTATCATGAACCATTATTTGATACTTGCTGTCAATGGCAGGTGCATAAAATAAAAAACACAAGCATAAAGATGACTTTTAAACTAATAGCAACACTCAGATTTTGATTTCATGGGGACTTTAAGTGGCAAATAACTATCCAAAATAGTAAAATAAACCATAATTGGCCATGTGCATCATGTGCCGTGCTTTATCATAATTGAAGAGAATTGCACTTTGATGTACATTATAAAAGTGTTGAATTGGATAGTGTGAAACCCTGAGGACAAGCCTCTATTTCTAGTTAATGGTCTTTTTAGAAAGATGCAGGCTGACAACATGGGGAGTCCCGTCCTCAATTGACACTGTCAGCAGTCACCTGATTGGCCTGGAGCTGAAACAAACCTGTACTAGAACTGCCAGAGCGTTTGACGACTTTTGTGTTGTGGGTTCCTTCTCGTCCTCTCCCACTGTTTTATCCTCTTTTTGTTCCTCTGTCTTCTTCCCCTCCTCTCCTTCCATCTTCACATCATTCTGCATCTCCATCAGGTAGCTTACGTCCACCTCCATCTCTACCAGACAGTGTCTGTTTCTGGCGCTGTATTCCACCAGATTTATCAGCAGTCCCAGACCCTGTACAGAAATAAACAATATCACACATGCAAAAAACACAGAGCATGTCACAGCACAAGTCCTGATGATTATTTTGAGCTCTCACCAGCACACGGATGTCAAATCTTTGCTCCTGAGGCAAATAACGAGGAACCTTCAGAACGCAGTCTAGAGCCGTCAGTAGGAATCCATCCTGCTCACCTGTTTTAGTGCTGCCCCACTCTGAGTGTTCAAAGAGAGAAAGCGTGTTAGCGTAAGTATTTATATAATTAATTTAATTTGTAAAGATGTTCATACAGATCCTCTATTCAGGTACACTGCATAGGTTTTCATGTAATGATAAAAATACTGGAACTAAAGTATGCTACTTCCTTGTGTCATTTTTTTCTTAACTAACACCAACTTTGTCTATTCTTAACGCTACTTCTGTGGCTCTATGACGAAGCAGGATGTTTAGCACTAATTGCACAAAGCTCAATAAAGATGAAAGAGAAATAAGTGAGTAAACTGTACAACAATATCCAACACACTAAAGAATTGTATTCTATCACAACATAATGATTATAAATGAAGCACAAGGGGAGTGTGGTTTGAATTTAGTGCATCCAAGTCTCTCACCGTCATCATGTGTAAGGTTGAGAAGAACTCCGATAACAGCTCTCATACAATCCTCCATGGCCTTGCCCACATTGCTATGACTACTCTGTGGAAGGGCGGAACTAGATGAAGAGACCTCTCGGCTGTAACGCTGTATCATCTGTTCACAATAGTGCAGAGCCCTACACACATGAGCACACAGAATACAATGATGCCACACATCCTTTCAACACAGAGCAAAACTAACTTACAGAAATATATGCACAAAATGCATAATATATTAGGGCTGGTATAATTAACGCGTTAATTTCTGTGATTAATAGTTGACTGTTAACGTGTATAAAAATAAAATAACGTAATTAATGCAGTATCTGTTTTTTTTTTCACTCTCTGAAAGTTCACTAATGTTATTTCTCCACAACCTGCGGATAAAATTTGCATATATACATTTCCATGAGGTATATGCTCGACTCAACTGCACATCGTAGCACAGAAACTGATTGTGTGGAGCAGTGCACACTTATTCATTACGTGCAGTGCATGTCCTGGGCATAATAAACACAGGAGCAGATTTACTGTATGGAGAATGGAGACTTCACCTGCAAGTGGTGAGCCAGGGGTGGGAGAGATATGGGCAAGCAGACATATCTCTTCAGATGGCCTGAAAATGCTCACTCACTGTCATCTGAACCAGTATCAAAAGCGAAAACACGTGAGAGAGACCAAGTGTGTGTGCAAGACCGAACGGCAGCCAGAGAAATTAATAGTTTTAAAAGATTTTAAACTTAAACAAATTCAACTTCAGCATTCAATTTATTATATATCTTTATGTATAATGTCTAATAATGCATTGGCAATAAACACTTAAATGTATCTTGCCTATAAAGCTTGATATAAATTGAATCTACCCATTCGATCCTGTTATTAAAAAGGTCCACTGGAAAATGCAAGAAGATTCTGACCAATTTTTAATTACAGCATGTCTACTAATATCATGGCATATAAACATATGCTGGTATCAAAGGTGTTAATTTATTTTATAAATGATACACCTGTAAAAACATGTCTAATTTACACCATCTGCAAAAAACACGTACATATTAAAATAATCAAAATAAATGATACCTAACCCATTTCTAGCAAGTTCTTTGAGACATAATATAATCATAAGTATATTTACTTTATACTTTGTTAGTTAACCATTGTACCATTTACCATTATTAATTGTGATTAATCACAGAAAACATTTAAATATTTTAGCCTATTTCCATAAACACTATATAAACACATCACCTTGCCGAAGACACAATGAGCTGGGACTCTTTGTAGGCGATCAGATAAGCTTGGTTCTCAGGGTTGTGGACTGTAACCTGGAATTAAAAGATAAATAATGCATTAAATTTAACATAGAAATAGCATGCAGATATGATCATATATTTCTCAAACATTTACTCACACTCTCTAAAACCCGTAAACAGCGCTCTGCTCCCCATAAGGACGCCACCAGGCTCTCCTTTTCCTCCTCTTTACTTAAGTTCTCCACACACTCTTTCACTGATGGAGAGAGAGAGAAAGATTTCTGGTAAATATAAATGGGGTAGTTCATGCATAACATGTTTATGTACTTTTTTTTTATAAATCAAGATTTTAATAAATGTATAAAGGAAAGGGCATATTTTAGTTGCTTTAAAATAATTTCTTTTATAACGTTTTTTTACCATTTTTAAATCACCTTTTTTGCCTTTACAAGTTCATTTCAAATAGTCCTACAGTGTGCCAAATTCCTTTTTAACAGTACAAATATTTTCTCAATAAATATGAATAATGTTGCAACAACTATTCAATAGAATGGATAATAATCGATAATGAAACTTAAAAGGTTGTACTGAACGGGATTACTAAAATTAAAGAGGACAAAATTATATTTTCAAAATACCTCTAAATGACATTCATTGAATTAAAGTTGAATTCAGTAAAGATATTCACTGCAAAAAATTATTTTGTTATAAAGTTTTTTCTCTTGTTTTCCATTTAAATTCCATGTCTATAAATCCTTAAAACAAGATACATTTACTTGAGAAGCAACATATAAGATATTTAGACTTGCTTTAAGAAAATGTATCTGTGAGTGCAGTAAAGACAATATATTATATTCAAGATCTATTCTCTAAAAGCAAGTATAAATACCTTATATGCTGCTTCTCCGGTGAAAGCATCTTTTTTAAATGATTTTTAAATATTTTAAAACGTGTATTTTCAATATTATAATAAATATTCTCAGATAAAAAAAAATATTCTTCTGCAGGATAGCTGCTAAAAAAATTACATTGTTTTAAAGGAGTTTTAGATATTTATATTGGAAAACAAGCCAAAACAAAAACAAATAAAAAAAACTTTTTGTTGCAGTGTATAACGGGGCGAAGACTACCTCTCTCACCTTTCTGTTCACATCAATCCATCTTTAACTTATATAAAAAAAAACAAGCTTTCTCTTATTAATAAAGCTGCGTATTGCCAACTTTCTTCATGATAAGAAATGCACAGTGACATTATTATGATTCAATAAGTCGCGAGCCATCACGTTATAATCTAGCTGCATTAAGCGTGCACGCTCAAGGGATGAGCATCCCCGTGACAGAGTTTACATCAGCCGGGTGCAGTTTCAATCTCTCCCCCTTAGATCGGGACATTCGTGCAACTCACAAAAGAGGCTCTGACTGCACAGTTTCATTGTTTGAAGTTATTTACATGATGTTACTGCTGCTTCCATATTATTTTAACTTTAACAAAGCTGCAACGCATGAAACATAACTGCATTTAAGATGCAATGCCGGGGTGATTCCTTTGAAGACGCTCAAGAAGCGGCAGCTCCAGCTCCACTTATTCCACAATGAGAGTGCTTCTGTATTTACTTATTTTGATTTTTGCATTATAGTTCCCTCTTACTTTGCAATATACATCACCTGAAGCTGTTTGAAAAGTTTAGTGTGCATCTGGACTGTGAGCTGTGTAATTCTTCTTTCCTCAGCCCGGCACGAACTGCAGTGCTCTCACGCGTCATAATTAGAGTTTAATGTGATCTAATGTTACATCAAACGACTATTTGACAACGAAAATTTTTGCAGACAATGTTTTATTGTCGATAACGTCAACAAATTTTCAGCCCTATTATCGATTAAGGGTGCTAGATTTGTGGTGGTGAAGTGGGCTAAAGTATAGAACTGGTAAGCAGAAGGTTGCTGGTTTGATCCCCACAGCCATCACCATTGGGTCCATGAGTAAGGCACTTAACTCCAGGTTGCTCCGGATTGTCCCTGTAATAATTGCACTGTAAGTCGCTTTGGATAAAAGCCTCAGCCAAATGAATAAATGTAAATGTAATAAATGATTGCATGAAAAAAAAAAAAATGGTGAAAGCATAAATCCACATCGAGGCACTCATGTGGAATTTAAATATTAAAAACCTGTTATTATAGGGGCTATATCTTAAAAGCACCAATGCGTATCGGCCCAAACAGGCATTCATCTGGGTAATAATTTATTTTTGTAATAAATGATTCGTTGGATATGTGCTGCATGCATTGAAAAGCTCAGTTAATGATGTCACTTTACAGTAGTGAAAAATGCGCACAGGAGGACTTCGTGTTAAACTACAAAGAAGATTATGAGCATACAGTTTGTGGACTGGGATAAGGCAAGTATTTCCATCTGGCAAAACTGTTTGTCTTTAACACAGTCTTCTCCGTTAAACTTTAATAAGCACGCGAGCGTCCAGAAAGGGAGCACAATTATTTTGATTAAACTGTGCAGTTTAATAAACATGTTTTTTCCTCCATTTACAGTTTTGTGGCGGCCGGCCATGGAACATTACAAGACGGCGAATCAAAATTAATGAAATGTATCTAGCGTCCGGCACTTTATAAGCGCTAAATAGGTTTCTCATCTGAAACATGAATCCTTGCGTGGCGATCGAAGCCTGGTTTCGCAAGCGTTACATCCCTATGCATGTATGTGTATGCATGCTTGTTTTGTGTTCTCTGTTTCACTCTCTTTTTACACACTTTGATTAGGCTGCTGTTATTGGTTATCTGGGCTGCCAATCTTAATTACCCTGATGACATCATCTCCACTCTCCACCAATGGATGGCCTTTCCTTCTCTTGTACTTTTGGTGTTTTTTTGAGAGCAGGCAGAATAGTTTAGACATTGGCGTTTCCAACGCTGAAGACCTGTTTTATTTTCTTTCTTGCGTTTTGTTTGAACTAACAATTTATTGAGTTTAGAAGGCTATAAAAATAAGTTCACATTGTTTTGTTTTGATTCTTTCTTTTCTTTGGCTCCACTCATGTCCTTTTTCCCTCTGGTTTCATTATGAGTATGTTCTTTGCACAACCTCTTAACACCCTATTCAGTTACCTTTGACTTTTCATTACGGTGATACAACTCAGAATAAATTACCTTTTTTATACAGTTTACTTGCCTGGTTGCTTTTTGTCATTGGCCAACCCAACACACACCTTAAATCCATTTACAATTAAAATGTTACCCCCTCATACCCTTAGACAACCCTAGGGGTCGTAACAACATTCATGTCGCACGATCCACCACAGAAACACAAGCAAATAATCTGCTCTGCACTATGTCTCTGGAGCACCACAAAACGTATGCGATCTGTTTGAATTTCACTGAGAATTTTCTACTTTAAAGCGCTATAGAGGCAGTCAATCCTCTCAAATGGCTAGACATCACTGATGGGAAAAGAAACTGTTGTTGCATGCACAAATATAAACGGCAAGGCTTTTTAAAATACAAATTACCACACTTGGGCTATTAAAATGCATCACGGTAAACTATACCAGAAATGTTATTGAATAGTTTTATATTAAACAATCTCGGGAGGAATCTATTATTCATTTTTATTATAACAGTGGTAAAGTTTATAAATGTGTTTAGGCTAAAATTATTTATAACAAATTGTATAATTATACTAATAATAATACTAGCAACATCGACTAAACTACAGTAATGAGGAGCCATACAGTAATGAGGAGCCATACATGGTCTTACCTGTGGCTGTTTATTATATATTATTACAAATGCACTGTTAAAAAATTGGATGAAGTATGCAGGAATTATGAATAAATTGTGGTTAATTTTCCTTGTGTAATACACTGTATGTTCTGCTTTAATGAATGTCTGATATTAGGAAACAAACTGTCCTGATTTGACATCAGATATTCCTAAAGATGACCTAAATAGCGAATAGCTGGAGGAAAAGAAAGCAATATCTGTCATTGTGTAGGAAACACATTTTCCAAAAGAAGAACAATTCCAACTCAGTCAATTAGTCTACTCATGGGTACAGTCATAATGTTATAAAGTTAGTTTAGTTTGATTTCCCACAGCACCTTGAAGAAAAAAGATATTTCAAAAGCTTCAAGATATTTAGATGATCAAAAATAACCTATATATATCCAATGTAAACACTACATATACACAGATGAGCCAAACAATTATGACCACTCACAGGTTAAGCGAATAAAGTTGGTCAGCTCCTAACAAGGGCATATGTCAAGGTCTGGGTAGATTAGATTGTAAGTGAACAATTCCCATAGTCATCGTGTTGAACGCAGGAGAAATGGGCAGGAATAAAGACTTGAGCAACTTTGACAAGGGCCAAATTGTTATGGCCAGACAACTGGGTAAGAGCATCTCTTGAAACGGCAAGGCTTGTGGGGTGCTCTGGGTCAGCAGTGGTGAATACATACCGATAGTGGTCCGAGGAGGGACAAACCACAAACCGGCAACAGGGTGTTGGGCGCCCAAGGCACATCGATTCGCGAGGGCAAAAAAAGGCTATCCTGTCTGGTCCAAACCGACAGAAGGTCTTCTGTGGCACAAGTCACAGAATATTTTAATAATGGTTGCATAATGTGTAACACACAGTGCATCGAACCCTGCTGTATATGGGTCTACGTAGCCGGAGACCAGTCAGAGTGCCCATGATGACCCCTGTCTACGGTAGAAAGTGCCTACAATGGACACGCAAACATCGGAATCGGACCTTGGAGCAGTGGAATAAGGTCGCCTGGTCGTTGAGTCCTGTTTTCTTTTACATCACGTGGACAGCCATGTCTGTAGGATGCATTGTGGGGAGACAACAAGCTGGTGTAGGGTTTGTGATGTTCTGGGCAATGTTCTGCTGGGAAACCCTGGGTCTGGTCATTCATTTGGACATCAATTTGACACGTGTCACCTACCTAAGCATCATAGCGGTAGTGGCCTCTTTCAGCAGGATAATGCACCCAGCCACAATGCACACACTGTTCAGGAATGGTTTGGGGAACATGGACTTCACAGTAACATGCGCAACAAGCCACGTGATAAGATGCGCGGATTAACTGTGTCAGACGAGGAGGCAACTGAGATTTGTCCTCCGCCACCCGGATTGAGACGAGTCACTACGCCAACACGAGGACATAGAGTGTGTATTGGGTATTGGGCAAAATTGGGAGAAACAAATAATAAAAAAACAAAATTACAAAATCCTGTTTAAAATAGTTTTAGATGGAGTATAGCACGATATGTTCACACACACAGGTAGTGTACCTTTATCTACGATGTGGTCAAGTCCCCCCAGTAGACGCAGCTCTTCTTTAAACCAGTCTCCTGCTCGCTTTGACGTCAGAGACAGAAGCGTCTCCATTGCTAAATGGCCCGTCTGAGAAAGAGTGAGAAAATTAAAGTGAAAAGGTGCATTCAAGCAATGAAAAGGAGGCAAGGGCCAAAACGTCTCTTCAAATATTCATTTTAATTTGAAAACACCTCTCCTGCCGAAGCAGAACTTCACACTTGAGCGACAGTTGACAAATAGACTTCTTTCTGAGAGGCAGGGGGTGAGGGAAGATATGCTCGATAAACCTTTTATTTTGATACTTTTTAGAGCCAATTTTGTCACCTTTTTAAGGAATAAAGAAAAAAACCTATTCGGAAGAAAACTATCAAGTAGCAAAGGCCCCGTTTATACCTGGTATTAACATCCGTCTCTGGTGATCTGTTCACAAGTTGTCAACCGAGACAGATCAGTTTACACCTGGTATTAACAAGAGTCTCAATCGCATCTCCCGCAATCAGATTTTGAGAAGAGGGTCTCTGATTTCATGACTACACACATCACTCACTTTGTTGGTGTTTGCATGTTGATAAAAGTGCAAAACTTATATGAACAAAAAACAAAAACTGTGTCCCTAAATAAAACAGATTTTTAAATCTAAACACAAACGTGACACCTTGAGTGGAATTCTCAATTATTTTATGTTCATGTGTGCATGCATCACATGATCGGTCATTGTATGTTGATATTAGGCATATGTAGCTGTTGATATTGTGCATGACTTTGTATGGGCTTCTTCAATTTTTTTTATATCAGATGGTTTTCTTTTAAAGCCGTATGTAATGTTGATTGACAGGTGAGTAGGTCTTTCACAGATGTCCAGAGGGGTATTCCAGAAAGCAAGGTTAACTTACCATGACAAACCCTGAATGCTCGTTTCTTTAACCCAAAACTTGCTTACTCGTGGTATGTTGGTTCCAGAACACCTGCGCGGGGTTAGTTCACTCAATCGTGAGTTTGAAACTCAGTGTTAGTGCGCGTTCACAGTGAACTCAGAAAGGCATTCTCAGCAGAATTCCCAAGTCACCAAGGAAACAGACGCCAAGAAGAAAAGGCGCACTATATTTAAGTGATGTAAAATATGAAGTTTTAATGACTGCAAACGAGCATTACTTCATCTTCATTTTAATAGCGATAGAAGCTGCATCGGTATAATAATACATTTTTACCGTACATGTAAAAGCTTAATTCAATATTAATATTAGACCTCTCTCGCCTACATTAATGTTGACCGTTATGATAGACTTATAGACTATAGGTCAACTATACTGGTTTTAGTTATACATTTTACTGGTATTGACCATGTTCTGTGCATGTTCTTTTAATTTTATTTTGTCATGTGAACTGAATTTATTACCTTTATTTTTAATACCATTTGTTGTACCCAGTTTAACATTGGGGTTTCTAAAAACTTAGAATCATAATCACCTTTAATTTCCCACAGTTGCTGATGATGTCATTGTATTAATGGACCCTTTTTTAATTGTAGAATCTCCCAAACATGTCATCATTTTTAATTGACTGAATGTAATGATTATCAGTAGGACACACATGATTATTCAGAAGATGAAATCTGCTGTAACAGAGGTGGAGAATGATGGGAGGCCCACAGAGTTATGTGACCATTATGTCCTTTTCTTATTTGGTGTGGCAATAAAACTTGTTTGTTGTCTCGTCCCCTAAAAGGTAATGGCTGTGCTTTACCATGTAGAGGCCCCATCTACCTTCAACAACTTGGTACTGAATTAAATTATGTTGTTTTAACTGAAGATCATGTGTCTGATTATACATCATAGATGTTCATGATCTCAATATTAGAGAAAAGTAACTCATCACTTCCTAGTTGTAAAGGAAACAGTAAAAGTTCCATATTGAAAGGCAGATTAAACATGTAATTTAGAGGACCATATACAGCTTCTAATGGAGTAGAGGAGGCTGAGCATCTTTTCATTGAATCACTTGACCACCAGCTAAAGGAGGTCACTGTAGGATTCTCTAAATGACAGCATGTCTCATTTATATTTTCAGATAATAAAGGGAGTACAATGAACAAGTCTGGCAATATTCTTGTCTGAACAAGAATGAATGTGTGCATTTATACATACAGTACATCAATGTGATAAGGAATCAAATCTCTAACCTCTATGCTATATCTGTGAAATGGTCACATATCATCTATTTATTGAGCAAGAAGAATGAGTGATTAATTGCTTAAGCATGATTACATGATACTATGTAATGTTATAAATAACATGAATATTCATTGACTGAAGGGGCTGTAAAAATAATCTGGGTGCTATAACAATTGTATTCTTTGATATTTATATGTTCATTAAATGAATATCATGAAATAAAATTATTAATTAGAAAGGCTATATATAAAATACATAAAGCCCTTCCTTTCTTTACATTGAAGATTGTGGAGGCCTTTGCAATGTGTTCTACATAAAAAAATATTACAGTATTCAAAACTTCTCATTAAAAGAAAAAGCACAATGTACACAATTTGTTCACTTTTGAATGCAAATCTGCAGTGTGTGGGACTGGAAATGCCTGAGAGAAGATTTGTGAGGTAAAGATAGAATTTTACCATAATAATGCTTTAAAAGTATAATCTTGTGTAATTTAGTTTACACACCCAGTGTCGCTACCTGAAATAAACTAACTCTGGAACATAATCTAATCTGGAGCAGGTTATGTTCAGAGAGTAAGTTGCTATGGCTAATAACATAACCTGAAAGTTACCTCAGTTGTTGGAAACGAAAGTTTCAATTATCCACTTAGAGTAAACTTAACCAGGTAAGTCAATTCACCTACTTTCTGAAATACCCCATTGGTCACTGTTTACACCACAAATGCGATGTGGTCACATGCATTTTTAACTTCCTAAGAGAGTTGTTTGAACACAAAACAGCTTGGATACCATGTACACATATACTAAACAGAGTCATAAATTGCATTTGATTCATAAATACAAATGAACACTATGAAGGGGAAACACCAATGAACACACTGTCAAACAAAAAAGTGGAAAATAAAGGCTCAGGCATACTTATTTTTTTGCGTGTCAGATCGTCTCACACAGTCTTCCAAAGTATTTTTTGATATCACAATACATTTTAGTAATTTAAAGCGGTTCCTATGTTGGATCTGAAATATATTAAGTGTACTTGGGCCAAAAAGAATGCTGGCTGTCACTTACGTTGATGTTCTCCAGGTCCAAATGTTTGTTGTGGACCGTTTCACAGAGTTTGCGGATTTTCTCTTTAACTCTGCTTATCTCTTTAGCTGTAAGCTGGTCTGCTACGGAGTCATCCTGCTCTAGTTCAAGCAGCCTGATCATCAGCTCCAGACAGGACCGGTCCAGATCCATGTTCAGCCGGTCTCGGCTAAGAATGTACATAAGGGATGCTGTACACAGTGCCAAGTTCTACCGAACCAAGAGGAGCAAAAAGAAATAAGAAAAAGAATGCAGACATAGCATAATTTAATACTAAACTATAGGTTTTATAAAGACGAACTGTTCCAACTATGGAATTATTTTATGCAAATTGTTGATTAGCTTAAAGCCTCCACTAAGAAAAAGTCTATCACAACAACAAAAAAACTATTGCAGTAGCAACAAGACGACCATTGCAACAATGTTACAGTATATATACACAGTATCTCACAAAAGTGAGTACACCCCTCACATTTTTGTAAATATTTGATTATAACTTTTCATGTGACAACACTGAAGAAATGACACTTTGCTACAATGTAAAGTAGTGAGTGTACAGCTTGTTTAACAGTGTAAATTTGCTGTCCCCTCAAAATAACTCAACACACAACCATTAATGTCTGAACTAATGGCAACAAAAGGGAGTACGAGTAAGTGTCAAGCAAAGCCTTCCACAGTATAAAGATTACACTAAAATAGCACCAATTCAAGCAACATGAAATGTTTCCCAAAGTGTAAGTGGGAGTTTGACTCATTTTAAAGAACTAGACCCCACATAGGTTCCATTTGTTACAATGTAACATATTTTCCTCTATTTTGGCAAGTTCTTTCTCATCCATCAATTTGTGTCAGAAGAACAAGGGAGCAATGTATTCATTTTCTTGCTTTAAATTGCAGAATCCTGAGCTGCTTTATTTATTTATTTATTTTAAGTTATTCTAACCATGTATATTACAATGAATACTCAAGTCCTCCAAAGCCATTGTACTGCAGTCAGCAGTTAAACATTTTAGTTACAATAATACCATGTAACAATTTATTATTTTTTTTGGTTCTTGGGTAGTAAGTGTTATTTCCTAATTGCTTATGCCTCAAAAGTATAGAAAATGGCTATTATTCCCCACAAACATTCCTTTTGTGACCAGGACAGTGATATTTAGAAATGTACCTATTTTCTAGAACATTCCAGATAGATTCAGTGCTGAGTAAACTTGGGAGTAACTTCTAGAATTTTCCAGTAATATAAATAGTAGTATAAATACAGGGGCCTTAAGCCCACCAGTTCAGTTCAGTTCCAGCTGCCTGTGGATACATATCTGCATTTTTCTGAGATAAAATTTTATGTTATAAAACTTTTTAAAAGTTTTGAATAAAAAAAAAATTTGGGATGCCTTTGGGACAGCAGGGACACCAAGACACACTACCAAAGATGGTACTGGCCACAGCAGACAGAGTTCTCTGTGGGGAGGAACAATGTCAAGTGGGAGCCACTGGTTGACCCCCAGAAGGTACAGATACTACCTCTGCACATCAAATTGGGCC
Organism: Xyrauchen texanus; assembly: GCF_025860055.1. Lineage (NCBI taxonomy): Eukaryota > Metazoa > Chordata > Actinopteri > Cypriniformes > Catostomidae > Xyrauchen > Xyrauchen texanus. The sequence goes on from NC_068291.1 coordinate 27,096,231, forward strand.
TTATGAAACAATTTGTCAGAGTTCTAGATAAGGAGTCGGCAGTCTTCAAGTACCTTCAAGACTTCTTCACTAAGCTGTCTGAGGCAAAGGTCAAAGCCGGTTTCTACTCAGACCACAGATAAAGAAGATCCTAGATTGCAATGAATTCCCCAAGAAGCTCACTATTGAGGAGAAAGCGGCTTGGAACAGCTGTCGCAGTGGTTTGGGGCTTCCTGGGCAATCACAAGGCCGAAAACTATGTGGAGCTTGTTGAGAATCTGGTGAAGAACTACGGCACAATTGGCTGCAGGATGTCCCTTAAAGTCCATATCCTTGATGCTCATCTTGATAAATTCAAGGAGAACATGGGAGCGTACTCGGAGGAGCAAGGCGAATGCTACCATAAGGATATACTGAACTTTGAACGCCGCTACCAAGGGCAGAATAATGAGAACATGATGGGAGACTGATGATTGGGGCTGCTTTGTGAAAGTGATTTACAGTAGAATCGTAAATCTCGCTTCTACATCTTTTGTAGTCATTTTTGTGTTACTTGTTACGTGTTAATTTGGATTCATGTTGTTTTTTTCTGACTTTGTGAACGAAAAGACACAAATTTGCCAATTTTCTCATTGGAAATGGGGAATTTCTAAATATCACTGTCCTGGTCACAAAATGAAAGTTTTTGGGGAATAATAGCCATTTTCTATACATTTGAGGCATAAGCAATTAGGAAATAACACTTACTACCCAGGAACAAAAATTGTGTTACATAGTGTAATCTATTCTAACTTGCAACTATGTATTGAACAATGATGCTTTTATCTCATCGCTGTTGCTGCCATTTTCTAAAAACTCTTTACGTCGTGCCCCTTAGCCCTGATAAAATCAGAGTAGTGCATGGCCTCTCTTGTGGCTTATTGCTTTATTTGAAACATCTGCCTTGACTCATTAAGTGGATTTAGCTTGTTTTTTTGTTTTTTTTCACTGTGCATCCATCGATACAAAAATAAATTAAAGTCAGGCAAAATGAGTCAAAGCAAACATTTTCACGCGCCATCTGGGTAAACAGAAGTAACGAGATTTACAGAGCAGAGGCTTAGCGTCTGTTTGCGTTTCTTGCTCATTTGAGAGCACAGATGATTACTTCTCTAATTAATCTATACTAATGAAGTAAACAACCTGCTTTTTTAAAGAGCATTAACATTATGAACAGCTACAGTATTGAGCTTGTCTGGAATGATTTGAAGTAACTTGGACAGAAGGTTTATTGGTGAATAAAGGATAGTTGGTATTTAGTGAATGAAAAACTGATCACTGTTAGCTTAATGGATTGTTAGCTTTGTAGTAGACAAGCCTGATGTTTCAGGAGACTCACCGGATGTTGTTGGGCATCACTTAGCATCTTAAAGACCTGGGCCACCTTCCCTCTGGCTCTCAGGTGCATCCGAAAACTGGGCATGGCACAGCGTGTAGCCAGGCCGATTATACTGCAGACACCGGAAAAAAAAAAAGAAACATCAACGATTAGTGGGAGTTTTTATATATGATGCATGCCCATATTTATATTTGTAGAGAGTGTGAGCTGAAGTGTTAAACCAATTACCATTGACTCATCCCTCAGTTTGTAAAAACAAACAAAAATTGTGTTTACAGTAATGAGAAAATCTAAGGGGGAATCTGTGGAAATCAATGTTTCAAAAGTAAAGCCACAGGACTTGAGATGGAAAAGCTGCTTACCAACTTTGTCTGTAAAAAGTTATATCCAATCTTTAAACTCGTATCATGAAAATCTGTTAACCCCAATAACTTTGTCATGATGCCCACGCATAGATACCAAAAAGAAAATCATATTACAATCCTTAAAGCATAAATACACAGAATAAGTATGTGTTTGTGAGCCTCACCTAAGGCAGCGTGTGTTGAGGGGTTGTGTGCTCTTCAAACCCGTCTCCAGATACTCAAAGTCATCAGTGAACTCCTGATTCTCCCCAAACTCCACCACATCATTAAAGTGCTTCACATGCTGGACCACTGTGTACAACTACATATCACAGAGAGAGAAAAACACATTACATGAAAAATCTGAGCACGTCCCCATTTCTGCACAGCTCAGTGTTCCCACTCTTTTCAAGCCACAATTTTCCAGGACATTTCATGCACCCAACAAGTGTAATATTTAAGCAAAAGCATGTGTCCATTTAAATGTAGCTTTTATTTTGCCTTTTGACAGAAGTTAGGGTTATCACCTCCAGATAAGCAGTATGCTCCATGGCACAGTGTCATTATTGATCCCCGTAAAGTAGTAATTTAAAGGGGTCATGACATGAGAAACCAAATTTGCCTTGATCTTTTGGTATATAAGAGGTCTTTGTATCATTAAAACGTCCTGCAAGTTTAATATTTTAAGACGTCCTCCCCATTCTAAACGAATCATTTATTTAATCAAGCTCAAAATACAGCTCGTTCTGGATTCATGGTTAGAAGTGACGTGTCGGTTAGAAGTGACGTAACAGCGTTTGCATATGACCGCCTCCAGCACAAGATAACTAAGCTTTAAGCGCAAGACAACTACGATCATTTCAGTATCGCCGTGCGCCTCACAAGTGTTCAGTCGATGGACAGCGAGCTCTGACAGAGACTACTTGTGCACAGGAAAATTACGATGCCACACAGATGTGCTGTTCCTGGCTGTGGTCAAACAAAACCTCTGAATAAGCTGCCGAAAGATCCAGGCGTCAGGGAAAAATGGATACAGTTTATTTTTTCGGACGTCCCAGTCACGGCAGTGTTAACTTAAGCGTTTGTTCTGTACATTTTAAGGATGACTGTTTTGAGAACAAATCTCAATATGATGCTGGCTTTGCCAGAAAACTGTTGCTCAAAGATAAGTCCGTGCCGACTATTCTGGGAACAACGACGACGCAAACTGTAAGTAATCTATTTTAAACTTTAAACTACTTTTTAAAGCGCAATTTCATTCATTATGAATAATCACAGTGTTTTTACTTAGTTTACTTGCATATTGTTCTGGCTGGGAGCGTCAATAATTGATACATAGGCACTGGCGTTAGCCAATCATAACAGTGAGCGTTAACACTGAAGTCTTAAATGGAAAACGCCCCCAAAACAGACTGTTTGAATCAGAGGATGAGAAACAGGGTGGGAAAAGGTCATAAATCACTAGATTTTAAAAGTTTTTCTTAAAAAATATATATTAATACTATAATTGCACCTAAGGGAACATAATAATACAATAAAAAAAACCATGTCATGACCCCTTTAATTAAATAAATACATAGTCTGTATGTGCTGTGCACTTCAGAGTGCTCTCTGTCTATGTCATCTCACACACACACACACACACACACACAAGCATACAAATGATGATCAGGATGAGGTGTTTTCAGTGAAAGAGCAGCCGGCTCTACACATTAATTTTGAAGCGTGCATCACTTGCCGTTTATTTATTTATTTATTCAATTAAATCAGACACTTTAAAGTGTTGAGTTTAATTATCACACTAAGACATATCTCAATTTTAAATGTACATTCAAACATTAATTTTCTTCCAAATACAGTATCATATTCCATGTCATTCTGCGGTTTATTGCTAATGGCATTTTATTCCTTTTATTCCATGTTTTCTGCATACTACGTGTTGTAACCGTGGAATAAGCTGAAAATTAATTCACATTCCGAGATGCTAAGGCCAAATCATCGCGTTACGAACCCAGTGTGAATTTTATTTTTTTTATAAATCAGTGGTCTGACTGTCATCATTGTCTAAAGTTTATAACTCACAGGGATGCAAGCTCATGAGGGTCCAAAAAGTTGAGACAATCATTAATCCACAGATGTTTTCTGGGGTTATTATTTTTAATTTTTTTAAAGAATAAGCTAAATGCACCAACTTATAAATATTCAAGTATAGAAAATTATCTGCACAATTGTGTAGAATTAGCTGCAAAAATAAAGGGTATTTTGGTGTGGCTTGCTTCTGTTTCACAAACAGAACAAGAACTTTCTAGAAATTTGCAGCAATATAAATTATAGTATATATACAGGGGCCTTAAGCCCACCAGTTCAGTTTAGTTCCAGCTGCCTGTGGATACATATCAAGACCTTGCTGGACGCCTTGAAGTATGATGAGTACAGCTGGGAGGTCATGGGAGACTTCAAAATGGTGGCATTCCTTATGGGTCTCCAAGGCGATTTAACCAAGTTTCCCTGCAATCTTTGCCTTTGGGACAGAAGGGACACTAAGGCGCACTACCACAGTTGGGACTGGCCACAACAGACAGAGTTCTCTGTGGGGAGGAACAATGTAAAGTGGGAGCCACTGGTGGACCACAGGAAGGTGACGATGCCACCTCTGCACTTGAAATTGGGCCTTATTAAACAATTTGCCAGAGCTCTAGATAAGGATTCGGCAGCCTTCAAGCAACTTCAAGACTTCTTCAATAACCGGTCTGAGGCAAAGGTCAAAGCCGGTGTCTGGACCATCAGAAGATCCTGGAGTGCAAACAATTCCCCAAGAAGCTCAGTAGTAAGGAGAAAGTAGCTTGGAATAGCTTTGTCGCAGAGCTTCCTGGGCAATCACATGGCCAAAAACTATGTGAAGCTTGTTGAGACTCTGGTGAAGAACTACGGCACAATTGGCTGTAGGATGTCCCTTAAAGACCATATCCTTGATGATCATATTGATAAATTCAAGGAGAACATGGGAGCTCTTCCACCAGGATATACTGGACTTTGAATGCTGCTACCAAGTACAGTATAATGAGAACATGATGGGAGATTACATTTGGGGGCTGATTTGTGAAAGTGATTTACAGTATAGTCGTAAATCTTGAAAAACTACTCACTTCTAAATCTTTTTTTGTAGTCATTTTTGTGTTACTTTAGTATAAATACATGTTAATTTGGATACATATGGTGTTTTTTTTTTCTGACTTTATGTGACCGAAAAGACCGTTTTCTCATTGGAAATAGGTACATTTCAAAATATCACTTTCCTGGTCACAAAAGCAAAGTTTATGCCGAATAATAGCCATTTTTTATACTTTTGAGGCATAAGCAATTAGGAAATAACACTTACTACCAAGAAACAAAAATTGTTACATAGTGTAATTAGTTTAGTGACCCTTTCTGGAAATGCCACTAGGTGGTAACAAATGAAAGTCTAATGTGCTATGAGCGAGTCATTGAATCATTTGAAATGTTCACGATTGAAATCTGCCAAGAGACTTTATAGTTTTTAAGCATTATAAGAACAATGCAGATCTATAATTTCCATTCAGTTTGTGAATGGCCGAGCAAGACCTTACATCCAAAAAGACAACAAAAATAGTCTAATAATGAGAATCAATAACGTCCTTACCTTCTACATTATTAAAATGTACATGTCAAATCTACTGACTTCAGTAGAAAGTTTAAGCTTAATAAAAAGAAAGCAGATGTACTGTATCATTTTCCTACAGTATTTAAACTGCTGAACATTACTTTTATCAGAAAAGACAACAATAAAAGCATAATAATTTTTAGTTTCAACGATGTCCCTTCGTCATTGTAAAGTGCATTTCACATGAGTTGACACCAGCATCAAGCGGCGCCTTGTCCTCCACATTAGGGTGGCTACACACTAACTAGTTTATGCTGCGTCAGAGAATGCTGCGAATGCATTGATTTCAAAGGGGATGGTGCGTCGGAAGGACGAAGAGGGAAATATTGAGACGTTCAACATCTCTTCATAGATTTCAACCATTTAAAAATATTACATTTATTTAATTGTACTCTCAAAGACATAATTTGTAAGGCAAAACGTGTGTGAAAAACACTTTGGTATGAAGTTGGAGCTGAGGTTGTGCTGACGCGTCACTTTATAGACTTCAATGTATTCAGCAGCACTGACACAAGTCATGTCACATCCCCTTAATGTGCAGAAACATCAGTCACTTTTACACATTAATAGCTCTTCTGCCCTTTTCTCTCCATGATGAACAAGGTAGACTAACATGCCGATGCTGAAGTTAACAAACAACATGACCATCTCATTCAGTCAGTCGGTACAAGTACCAGGTCATTCAGTTTGTTTATGAATGAGAAGTTTCACGAATGCCGCTTCTTATTTTGCATGTGCCGCTGAAGCAAGGCATGCGATTGGTCGTAGCTATAATCAATCAAGAGAACTGCCTCGGTTACACCACTATTGTCAAGCTCACGATTGGCAGCTGCAGAAATCAATCATGAGGGTGTAAGCGCCCTTAACCGCTGATGTTGTTTCACAATGCGAAGCCGCCAGCAGTGGAAAAAAAAAAAACTATACAAATTTGTGTATTTGACTCCTATAAAGATCGTTACAATGTTTTTGTGCTTGTAACGGAAACCTTGCTAGCAACACAGTCAAATGGTTATATTAATATTTTCCAGGACAAATCATTATTTTTCCAGGATATTTAGGTATTTTTAAAATTTTCCATGACTTTTCTATGACTTGAAAACTGCATTGCAAAGTTCCAGGTTTTTCATGACGCTTGGGAACCCTTACAGCTGAACTACTGTAAATGTGTCAGAAAGTTAGAGGAGAAAAATCTATTTGCATAACATTTAAATACAATATTTCCAAGACTGCATTGCTCACCTCCTTGTGCTCCTTCCTGCATTTGAGAGCAGTGACAATGTCCTGGTAGGGCTCAGTGGGAATCGTGACAGACTTGATGACTTTAGGAGGAGGGGGCGGAGCTTTAAACACTCCATCATCTTTATGGGAATTTGTGTCTTTGCTGCCATCAGACACACTGGCCTTCTGTGAGAAAGCAAAAAAAAACAAACAATAAATGGTGTGCAAAGGCAGAGAGAATGGCATTAAGAGCGTAAGACAACCTGATCATACTCTGCACTGTACAACATCAGGAAAATCTGATATTTCCTAACCGAGCATGCTACACAAGTTCTTGTCCATGCTCTCATCATATCTAGACTAGACTACTGCAATGTTCTTCTGTCAGGACTTCCTGAACGTAGTCAAACCTCTGCAATTAATCCAGAATGCGATGGTGCATTTAGCTTTCAACAAGCCCAAAATGCACTGACCCAATTCTACTGATGTCATCTTTCTTAATAAAAAATATATAATTTAATATAGCTGCAAGTGGCAATCATATGGGTCCAAGCACGTATGGCCAGAACATGACAAAAATAATCAGTACAAATACAACAGGGTTCCAGCACCTTCGATGCTTTGACCCCTAAAAGCCTTTTTAATCCATTCTTTCACCACGGTCTCTCACCTCCATCCCTACTTCTGCTTCTCTGAGGAATTTAAAACATTGTATTGCAGCACTTCATGATATTGCCTCATGACAAAATCGCTTTTGCTGTATGGCTATTGTAAGTCACTTTGGATATAAGTGTCTGCTAAATAAATAAATGGAAAAGCATTCATTTCAATAGTCATGAAGAGATTAAAGTGCTTTACGTACAGGTACCGTCACAGTATGGGAGGAAGCAGAAGGCGGCACTTCCTCTGGCTCGGGGTGATTCCAGTGACGAGCGTTATACACAGCTTTAGCAGGAGACTGCATCACAAAAACACAAAACATTTAAAGTTTATGTAGATTTATATATCTTTTTGCATTACAAAAGTCTTTGTATTAATATACTGATGCACAGATATCTTTAAAGGTGAAGTATGTATTTTTTATAATGTGCAGACTCAACCAGAAGCAAGCTATTAGTAGGTTGACCCCCCCAAAGTCTTAACACTCAAATCAAAACACAGTTCTGTTTGTATGAGTTTTCTGATCAGCCCTAAACAGCAAAAATACATCGCTCACCCAATTACTTGAATTTGGAGTGGGGCTACCTGTTTGCTGACCAACAGAAGACGGGGTGAGTTTTGGGAAACATTTTATTATTTTAGTAATTCATTTTGGAGTGGAGCTATCCGTTTTCTGACCAATGGAAGACAGGGGTGAGTTTTGGGAAACATTTTATTATTTTAGTAATTCATTTTGCAATTACATTTGTTGACATCAGTGGTGCAAAAATTACACACTTCACCATTATAAAAATCATAACCATTGATTCTGTTGAACTGCATATTAAACCTCTGAGTATTAAAAGGACAGAGAACAGAGAATAAAGTCCAAATAAAATAGCCTTACTTTTTTTAGGCTTACTTTTTTTGGCCCACTAAAGATCTTGCGACCAATCTCCTTTGACTTGTCGGTCTGTTTTCCGTACCGCTCTCTCAGTGACCCAATGGAGCCCATCTCATCTAACGACTCCTGAGAATCTGACAACAGAAAAACAGAAGTCATCTATTTGACAGCAGAAAATTAATTGAACAAAGTTCAGAGGAAGGAAAATGGCATAAAACACCTTGACCATGTTTATTCCTGTGTGTGAATACCTGTATTTGCACTGCTTTCACTCTGTTGGCTCTCCTGAGAATCGCTTATCTGGGGACTGTTCGGGCTGGCCGACAGAGCTGCCATAGGTGCTTTCTTCTCCTTCCACTGTTTAGCTGCTGATTCTTCCTCTTCGTCACTGTCGCTCTCGCTCAGCTCGTCAAAACCAAAGTATTTGATCTTGTAGCTGGTGCTGCCAGACACTGTGGCCTCTCCATCTGCGCCCTGAGCCTCGTTCTCCTCAAAGCCAAAAAACTCCAGTTTCGTCTCCTTCTTACTTTTACTCTGGGTGGGCCTGAACCTGAGTAGAATAGCAGACAGAAATATGTCAGGGTTTTCTATTCAATAATTGATGCAACAATGTACAAATCCAGCTGATACGACTTATACTAATAATTAATAATTATTTTAGCCATTTATTATTTTTAATTTATGGCTGAACAATAAGGCATAAGGTACAGCCAGTTATTATAATATAAACCCCATCAGAGTGATCTGGGGCCAGTTACATAAATCTGTTTTAAAGGAGTCTTGTTTTCTTTTAAGACTGGTCTGAACGTTTTCAGTCAGTTGCATAAAACTTAGAAAGTTCTCATTTAAGACCAAAATGCAAGACTGCATAAGGAAAGTTTAGATGCAAGTGGGTTTGGTGAAAATTCACATGCAAAGTGCTGATGGGCAAGGTCAAGTGCAATTTAACTTTGTTTTTTCTCCGGTTAATGAACTGTCTGTGTCCTATTATATAGTTCATTCCCTGTCAAGCACCAGCGATATAAACAAAGACAGCACATCCATAAGAAGTCGGTAGTGTAAATGGACTGTATGCAATGAATTTGACATTTTTTTATGTGGACTTACGTTCTTTTGCGCATTAAATGAGATCCTTGCTTAATGTCAGACATGTTTCTATGATAGTGACAAGCTCCTTTTATACCAGATGTCACCAAATAGCAGACCGCAGTCCAGGTCCGGACCTTGGCTTGGCTTCCAGACTGCAATCATCTTGACATTTGCTGCCCCATTTCACCGTTTCTATACTTCAAGTGTTCAGCGTGACAAAACAACGGAGCTGTGTACAGCACAAGCACTCGGGTGCAGATAGCACAGATCTTTCAGTGCTGTATCCTCAAATACTTTTCTCTTTTACAGAGCAGGCTTCATTTAAGCCCTTTCGCACGCAGAGTTGCAGACGCGGTTATTTTAACGATAGAAGACCATAGCAGAGAAATACAATGAGCAGCAATACACATGGACACTGGCATCTTTCGTAAAACACACTGCAGATTCGATGCGTGAAAAAGGCATCACTCCCAAGCCTAGTGGCTGCATATATAAAAAGAAAAATTATACTAATGTTACATGCATTATAGATCTAATATGAATAAAGGATAACATAATGCAACAAAGATTTCATGCAAACGCACACAGACATATGTAAACTGTGGTATAAGCATTACAGATTTGCATATCATGTAACATTTATGTGCAGACAAATAAGACCCACGTTTAAATCTATTAGTATTATATAATGGCTGTTTTAGATGGTATGTTATCCCTGCAAGTTACCCATTTTTCTCTGCTCTGCTTGTCATGCATGTTCACAACAATGTTTTATATTTTTGCGGCTGTCACGTGTCATTGTCCTATCAAACGTAACTTTAATCAACCAGCATTTAGGTTTTAATTGGTTAATTCCCTTCAAAACAGTCTGAAATCACTCCTTATTTCCTATATAGTGCACTATCTGGCATTCACTATAAAGAGAGTGAGTGAACGAGTGAGTGATTTTTTTCACTCCATTTGTGGTTCAACGATTTTAAATGAGAAATAATGCCTGTTGTGGATATATAGAACAATATAAACATAATATGTAGTAATTGGAGAAGAAACCAATTAACTTTGGTGAAATGGATGAAGACAGTTATGAATAATGACACAGAGAGCCAAACTCGGCAGCATCCATCCATTTACCCGCTTATCCTATGTAGTGTAGCAGGGAGTAAACTCTGAAGGGAAAAAAGCATATTTTAAATTAAGAAAGTTCATGCTGCAATCTCACGTGCCCACTTGTGTTGCAAGAAGGCTCGTGTAATCTAAAACGGTATCTGTATTACATTGGACATTAATATAGTAAATGATCATTTATTTTTAAATTAATTCAGCGCATGCAAAATAAGAAGCGGCATTCGTGAAACTTCTCATTCATAAACAAACTGAATGACCTGGTACTTGTACCGACTGACTGAATGAGATGGTCATGTTGTTTGTTAACTTCAGCATCGGCATGGGAGTCTACCTTGTTCATCATGGAGAGAAAAGGGCGGAAGAGCTATTAATGTGTAAAAGTGACTGATGTTTCTGCACATTAAGGGGATGTCACTGTGACTTGTATCAGTGCTGCCGAATACATTGAAGTCTATGAAGTGACGCGTCAGCACAAACTCAGCTCCAACTTCATACCAAAGAAATGCATGAAACCAAATTTTCACACACGTTTTGCCTCACAAATGATGTCTTTGAGAGTACAATTAAATTATAATCAATGCACCAAAATGTCTTTGTCAGCACCCCTAATATATATATAAAGTTACCGGTAAGTGAGACATCCCTATACAACAGGCAGTGAAAGTGACTTTACCAAGAAGTATGGTTGGTATATTAATGTGTTCCAGTATGTATGTACTGTGTTGTGTACCTTGTAGGCTTCGCAGGTTGCGTGTCTGTTTTCCTCCGGAAAATTCCTGCATCTCCCAAGTCGGCAGGTGCTGGGCTCACAAACTCATCCACACTCCTTTCAATCGAGTCCTGGATGGTCACGTTACACACCGACACACAGGACGGGTGAAGAACGGTGTAGTCCCTCACCCTGCCCCGACCTGCGGGCTTGACCACCGCACTTCCAGCAACCCCTTTGCTGGTGCTCTTAACCGGGGCAGGGGCTGGTGTAGATCCTAATGGTGGTGCTGTACCTACTGCAGGGCTCTGCACATCACCGGCTGCAGAACTATCTGGCGCTTTATTCCGGGTGGGTCGTCTGTACACTCTATCATTGGCTGGTTTAAGAAGCGGAAGCTGCTCAAAGTCAACAGGTTCCACAACAGGTTCAGTGGGGCACTGCTCTGAGCTCTTGAGCCCATCAGAGTAGTTCCAAGCCTGGGTAGAGCTGCGCTCCTCATCCCCTGGAGTAGAGTCTGCCCCGAGAGAGTCACAGTCATCAGGGAAGTCTCTGCTGTGGCTCTTTAAACTTAAGGGCTGGGAGAGTGGGTTGCTCACTGTGAGACAGGATTTGTTCCAAGCTCCTCCGGTACTAGAGATTTGTAATGAAGCTGGAATTGTTTTAGATGAAATGAGAAAATAAGAAATTACATAAAGTTGCGTGTAGGGTGACAGTATGTCAAACAATGAAAGTAATGAAAGACCATGAAAACAGCAGTATCTTGCTTTTTCCCCAAGCTTCCAACTCTTTTTACAGATCCATTTCCATGACTTTTAAAGTTGTTCATGATTATTGGATATGGTCAGAGACTATTTAGCAGAGACGGACAACTTGTATTAAAATAAATAGGAGAAATTAGAATGCCCAACTGTTGTAGAAAGGAAGTCCGGCCTTACAGGTAAAAGAGCCAATCAGCTTTTAGATAGAGATCGCCTGCCAATCAACTCGGGAATGTGCATGCATATTAGCTGAACCAGCCTGAAAAATAGCTAATTTAAGCGTTACCTGAGCTAAAGAGACACAATGTATGATACTATTGTTGTCAGATTTTCCTACTAATTTGAAATATGTTCTTTGTTTGTAATCTTAACCAACTGTTTTGAAGATTTCTGTCTTTGCTCATTTAAGTAGATAGGAAATGTACTTTTATGCTGCTTGTTTATATAGACAATAGCTGCCAGCCTGCTTTTGGCCCCAGCTCTGATATGCAGGACCAGTTATGTGAGACTCTGTTGCACACCAGTCTATTATTGTGGTAACATGATGGCACTTAACAACAAAATGAATTGTGATTGTTTATTAACATGTCTCAGACGGCTCCTTCACGGGCATGTAGGCAATTCTCTGCATCATGAACTGGAGAATCAAATTTTCCTTGATATTAAGATGTCTCCCCAGTCTAAAAAGAGCATTTATAGTTAACACCCTGCTGAAACATCTTGTTTTGAAATCTGTGCATTCATGATGTCACGATACATTACTTATTTGTATTTATACATCCACACAACATGCGTCATCGCACCCTTGGCCCCACCCACTGACGCTCAGTTCACGAGACAGAGAGCAGGACAGACAGGCACATTGTGGCCAACCATTTCTGAATGCCACAGAGTACCCCATCTGGACTATTTTGAATTATATTTGTATATAAACATGAACTAGAAAGAAGTCTTTGAATGTTGCCATGCATTTTGCACAGCTTTTAAAATATGCAATGCCAAGAAACAACTCTGAAGAGGGGACGGCATTTGTCATTCAGCTGCTGCTTTTTGCTGTTTTGAGCCCTAACTAGTCCTGAATGCGTTGTTTTTATTTGTATTTGTTGGTCTAAGTAAACATGCACTAGATGGATGTTTTAAATTTTTTACATTTGTTTCCGGTGATGTGTGCCTGTGTGTGTCACTGGACCCGATCGCAAAACTGTGAGGAAACCGTTTCATACATGAATATTTCTTATGTCATGACTGTTTGATAGTTTACTGCACTGCTGTGCTTACAGAAAGTGAACAGTTTAATATATTCGGATGCAATGTGTTGGATGTGTAAACCCTGAAATGTAGTTTTATAATGTTGTGGAGCTTGTTCGTTCTCTTCCGATTGAGTTTCAAATATGGCTGTATTTGAGGAGCTGCACGATGTTAGCCAATTATAACAGTGGCCGTTTAAATTAGACAATGATGCCAAAACAAAGCGTTTCAGTCAGCGGGCTAGAGACAGGGTGGAAAATTATCTTATAGTACTAAATTATGACTGTTTTGGTGCAAAAATGTTTTCAAACATTATCAGTGGACCTCTGATAATAATATCAAAATGTCACAATTCCAAAAAGGGGCTAAGTTTTCATTAAAAGGCTGTTTCACAAATTTCTCCCTTTCAAACAGCTAGAATGAAAGTGAATGGTGTGGAGTGATGAGACAGGTTTAAAAAATGTTAACTATTTTTAACTTGACTTGTCGTCTTCAAAACGCAATGCTTACGGCGCAACACCGTAAAAACTATGCCTGCATATATGTGACACCATGGGCAAAGATTTCCATCTGACAAATATGTACATAGACTACATTTTGTTTTTTAAAGTGCAGATAAATGGGATATCCCTGATTTAGCTATAGAGTACTTGAGTTGACAAAATGACTAAAATACCCATCCCTACTTAACAAGATGATGAGTGAAATTGTGTTACAAAAAAAAAGAATATAACAAATACTTTGAGTAACTTAGAAAAATTTAAAAACTAAAATGGAATAACTGTGGTGTCACTGAATTGTTAAACCTCATTATGAATTGTTCCATGATCAATTTTATGATCTTTAGGGTGTTATAACATAGTCTAAGCCCTTGTTTCTGTGTTCCTCTAATGGTCATAATTAGCCTTGCTAAAGAGCAGAGGGAAAGTGTGTAGCTGCACAGGGCTGAAAATATCTTGCTGAGCCCCAGAGTCCATGCCAGTGTGCTTACACGAGCAACTCGTTTACAGAGAGAAGACTTTAGCAAAGCTACTGCTATTCTCAGCACAGTATAAAACAGTCACAGGCACTCAATCCTGCTGCAGAGAGACATCATGAATCACATATCACAATGCTGTGAGGTCATCAAAATGACTCAGTCATCATAATGTGGCTCTGAACAAAATGAATCAGTGGCTGGGAGGTCATATTCAGTAACCTGCAATAAGACTAAGCACTCCAAATTACTCTACAGCCATGTGCTCATTAACACAATAATAACATTGTAATAATGTCATTTCATTCATGATCATGACTGCACATGAGCTAAAAGAAACTCTAAAGACATCATAAGGTCAAAGACTAATAAAATGTCTATAGTTTAAGTTTAATTTCCTACCTGGGCTGTTGGGACAAGCCACACCTCTGCCGATTCTTGGGTTGCTCCCCAGGGTGGAGATGCCTTCACTGGTCACTGCCGTGGCCATTCTGGGTTTTTCTGTCTGGGCTGTCTTGGACTGCTCGTTTCCAGTTCCTGCAACATCGGAGTCCACCTCAGACTGGGGAGTACCTCTGGATGTTACAGTTTTGGACTCGTCATCGCTGTCAAAGCCAAACGGGTCCTCTGAGCTATCATCATCATCAAATCGAGGTCGTTTGGTTAGCTCTAGGACCTCTGGTTTGAACGAGGGCCGTTTGACCCCCAGTTGGGCCTTATATGTTGTCTCTCCCCATTTAGTGCTGAGAGTGGCTTTCTTATTGGAAAACACCTCATCAAACTTCGAGCTGGCCTGTCCTCCCTTCCGAGTGTAAGTTTTACTAAATCTGGATGTCATGGTGATGTTTGTTACATATTCTCTATGAAAACAAAAGTCATAAAAATCATCAAACATGTAGCAACAAATATTTATGCTTATAACACCTTTCAATAGCCATGATCCAACTGAAACATAACTATGCAAACAAATTATTATAACATTACAACATGGTAACAAGTCTAAAAATGGATTAAAACATAAACCCAAACAAACAACGTGAGGGACATATTTCTGCCACTCAACTTCCCTTTCAAGCACATAAGAGAAACCCAGATGGACTTCTGGCACCATTATAAACATTTTGGGCAATAATATTTATTCACTTATAGGTGCACTCTGCAACATAAACAATTTAATCCATGAGTGAAAGTGTCCAAAAATAAGGTGTTTACTGAGATTAAGCTAATAGTATTTGACTAGTCATGTGATCCTAACATGGCTGCCCCCATAAGGGGACCCTCTCTGTGTAGAGTAAAACAGCTTTTGTGTCTAAATCTCATGTGAGTGGTCATGATGTTATCCATATGTTTAAAAATTACTATTAATTTAAGAATAAAACTTTTAATGAGGAAAAAATGGGTGTACCTTTAAGAGACAGACGGATCTACAAGGCCCTTATCGATATTAAACTACGTGCAATTAACTAAACAACACAGTTTAAAATAGTAAGATGCCGCAACGACGTCAAGAAAACGAACACAATGATCTGTTTAATTGGGGCAGTGTTATAGCAATAATGTAAAATACATAAGCAGAGTTCTGAGCGCAGGTTGAAGTACAACAGATGGGACTCCCCAAACACCGGTAGCTTCTCTACTGTTTATTTCGCTATTCTCCAGGCTTTATTTCAAACAAATGCATTAATACAAGTCCTAACACCCCTGCTAAACGTATTACAAGGCTCGAAGTTGTGTAAAGAGCGCGGTTGCATCATGGGTGTTCGAAAGGGTCAGATGCGCTCTTGTTTGCACACTCACCGATCAGCCGTCTTTCCTCTGGGCCGCTGCACTCCGCGGAGCCGCTAAACACAAGCCCAGACGATCTGCTCAATGAGCGAATACGCAAAGCTCGGCTACGGCGCAGTGCGACCGACAGAAGTACAAATTTGGCACGCTCGTGAAAGACTGCTGTTGTTTATTTGTGGGGAGCTGTATCTGTCGGGCAGCGATGCGCCATTAGAGTCGCCCCTCCTTCTCCGCCCCAACGTCGGCGTAAAGTCTAGCGTCACACCAGAACGCGGGTTGGCCAATCAGATGTTCGCGAACTGATGGTCCATGCAGCAAACGTATCTCCGATTGAACAAAAGGAAAAAGAAAGCGCGTTCTAATTGGTGGACAATGTTTGTCGGTGGGCGGGGCTTTCCGGGTGAGGTCAGACAGGTCTTGAATGATAGAAATCTAATATCTATTTATTTTGATTTACACAGCCTGTTTACTTAACATAACACTGTTCTCTCCGGCTCTTGTTTATTAAACATTGTATTTTCATAAAATAAAATATTGACGTTATACTTTAATAAGCATGTACATAAAAAGTTGTCTTGTTATTTTTAAATAACTTTAAAAAAATGTCATGGCCTTTTTTCTTTTCAAACTCCAACCCATGAAAAAGCATGTGCAAATCCCTTCAATACTTCATTTCTGAAAGGGTTAGTTCACCCAAAATTAAAAATGATCTCATTATTTACTCACCTTCGTGCCATTCCATGACATTCTTCAGCTGAACACAAACGAAATTTCTTAGAAGAATATCTCAGATCTGTAAGTCCGTACAACACAAGTGAATTGAAGGTCCAAAATACACATAAAGGCAGCATAAAAGTAATCTATAAAACTCCAGTGGTTAAATCCATATATTTAGAGGTAAATTAGTGTGGATGTGTAACAGAGAAAAAAAAATTTGTACAAAAAAAAACAAAACAAATTTATATATATATATATATATATATATATATATATATGTATATTTAATTATAAAGTCTCCTCCATGCCTAGTAGGTGACAATATGCACGAATAATGCGAATAGCCAAAAACAAAAGAAGAAGAGAAAAGTGGAGATTAAGAGTAATAAAAGTACTTAAATGTTGATTACACCATATCACTTCTCACAGACACTCTGTGAATTGCCTGATTCACCAGGTGATGGCAGTGTTGTGAAGTAAACGCTCACGATGACCTTTCACTGACCTATGTATGATCAACTTAATTAATAAATGTATAGCCATAACATCATTTTTAAAAAATTAAATTAAAATTAAAAGAGAATGCAATGCTAACGCTGTAAATGTTTACCATGGTAACCATAGTTCTCCCCAAAACTAGCCTAATAATAGTTGTCTACTGTAAAATGTATAGGGAGTGCATACTGAAGCTTTCAGTTCAGAGTGTTTCTGACATTTCTATTTATTTATTTATTTTATGACTTGCTTTTTAATACTACTCTTTTTATTTTAATAAAACTGTAGTAACTATGGTATTGGTGGAAATTATGTTTACCTAATTAGAAATGAGGTAACAGTGGTAACATGTTTTACCAGATAGAAAATATTGGATTACCACCATAACAAATGTGTTCAAACAGGTGCACCTTTAGTAAGAGATAACAACACAGACACAAACTCTAGCCTTAAAGACATGAATTAATTTTGAGTTGGCATTGCACTTGTAACAGTGATGCCAATCATATGTACCAATATTATTTGACTGTATGCAACCACAATAAAAAAATCAATTCAACAACAATGATTTATTAAAGGGACAGTTCACCCACCCATAAATATAAATTCTTTCAGCATTTACTCAACCTCATGCCATCCCAGATGTGTATGACTCTCTTCTGCAGAACACAAAGGAATATTTAAAGAAAAATATTTCTCCATACAATGCAAGTGAATGGTGACCTGAATTTTGAAGCTCCAAAAATCACATAAATACAGAATAAAATAATTCATAAGAATCCATGCAATCCAACCAGTTTTGGGTGAGAACAGAACAAAATGTAACTCAATAGTGTAATGATGTTTCATCATTACAGAGACATATTAAAGATTGTATTAGTCATACTGGTCAAGCTAAATTACTAAAAAATTCAAATGTTCATCCAATTAAATGGACAGAATCAGGGTGAACAATAACAGGGCGGACATTCACTGGATAAATGGAAACATATCTGTAAACTAATATATATTTCCATTAACATAAATACTATGTATTGAAATGTTGTAATTATAGTAATTTCCCATATATCTTCCCATAGGGTGGACATGTTAAGTTTAACCACATATGACTAACACCACAAAATAAAGGAAAACATAAATAAAATAATAGTTATAAACTTCAAATAACTCAAAGTAATTTTGCAGAACAGCTGATGTCCACCTCCAGTGTGTTTTGTCATTTCCTAACATATATCTTCAGGTGTGCAATAAATCAAGGGACACACAAAACACCTCCACTATCAGTGTTAAAATTACACATTTACCACAAATGAATACATGTTAGTGAGATAATGTAACACTAAACTCTTAACTGTATGTGGGGAAAAATAGAAATCTAATGATTTAGCATTAATTGTTGTCAAAGATGTTTGACGTGCAGATTTTCGGACATGAGAAAGTTTAAAATATTTTGTAACACTTTTAAGCCCACTTAAGTGTGTAACATTATACAAATCTTCTAATTAAACAAGCCTATCAAAATTGTAATCTGGTGAAATGAAACAATATAAATATCACACACACTTGTAATGGGGACTTAAATGACAAAGATTTGTAGGAATGACTCATATTTACTGGTGTTCCTGCACTAGACGCTGCTTAACATTGAAAAACAGAGCAGACAGACACAAAAACGCATTCAGCGTGAACTTAAAATGAAAAATGAATGAATGAGCTTGAAATCATGGTTGTGCCTAGAGACTGCAATGGCATATAGAGAAAATGGAGTTACATTTTGTCTGTTCTCATCAGACCCTAAACCAATCAGATAGCTTCAGAAGACATTGATTAAACCATTGAAGTCATATGGATTACTTTTATGCTGCATTAACGTGCTTTTTTAGCTTAAAAAATGTGGTCCCCATTCACTTGCACTGTATGGACCTAAAGAGCTGAGACATTCTTCTAAAAATCTTTATTTGTGTTCTGCAGAAAAAAGTCAGTCACACACATCTGGAATGGCATGAGGGTTAATAAATCAAAAATGTTCTACTATTGCTCTGGTGTAGTAATGGAAATAGATAAATACTATGTTTTTACATGAAGCAATAAGTTGTTTGAACATACATACAAAATCCTATATAGGATGGAGACTGAGCCTAAAACCACTGGGTTACTAAACTTCTTTTACCACCAAGCCTCCACTACCTCACAATGAAGATGGAGATTTGGTTCGAGGGGATTTAAAAAGTTTATTGGAATAAGAGCAGCACTACTGTACATTTAATGTCCCTTCACCTGAACATTCATTTTACAGCTGCATCCGTCAGCTAAATCTCATAAATTTTGTCAAACACCCCTACCACAACCTTCACTGAGAACTAAGCTGTGCTTTACATTTATTCTAATGGAGGAAGAAGAAACAGCCAGACAAATACTGTTTTTTTTATGTTCAAAATTGTATATATACATATATAATGAGAATAATACTGAAGATTAAATGGAAACATAGACTTGGGCCAAATTATTACACTACATGTAAATCATATGTGAAGGATGTATATCATATTATAATATAATTTCTTGTGATATGGTGATGATGACTGAAAATCAGTCAAATTAGGACGGTTATGTCTTAAACATTAGGGAGCAAAGACTTCAGGCTTAAAACTCAGAGGCTTAGGTCAGATTTAGCTGACCAAACTTAATTTAGCACCTTAAAAAAATGATAATGTTTCACAGCAAATCTCACCTCATTCCTGGCTATAGGAATAACACTGTGCAAAATGCTTCATGATTAAAAGGTGTTTCCCTAGAATGTACAAATACTATTTGTCATCTAAAAAAATTCTACATGTCAGGACCAACATGCAGTTCAGGTGTGGAGTGTGTGTGCAAGTTTCATGATTTAATCACTTAATATGATACTTTCACACCATGTGAAATACTTGCACAAATTCCCCGTAATCATATCTTTATATTCATAGCCCTTCAAACTACGCACGTCTCTAGAATGTTCACATCACTGGATATTTACTTTACAAGATCAAATGGAAATTTCCCAACGGTCCTTTTTCTACTTCTTAGAAATGCAACTTTTGTAGTGTTTGTGGGCCTGAATGATCTCTGAAACAACAGATGGGTCATCCAGTGTGGAGACATCCCCCAGGTTGCTCGTGTCCTCCATGGCAACCTTCCTCAAAATTCTCCTCATGATTTTTCCAGAACGTGTTTTAGGAAGACGCTTCACAACCTTAAAGAGGAGAGCAGAGATGCTTTCACAAAAAACTAATAAATTCCCTAGATATCTGTGCAACAGATCTGTGTAGACAGTGAGGGACATGCTACAGTAGATTTGGTGCTAAGACAAACATTTTAAAACTGTTGACTGTAATCAGTTATAATCCTTCTATGTAGATGTTCTTAAAACAAATGCTCTTGTATAAAGAAATAATGTTAAAGACAAAGAAAAAGAAAATGTGTAAAAGATGCAGTGAGAGAATCTGTGGGCTTTATCTTACCAGGAAATGCTCAGGGACGGCATATTTAGCAATTTTAGTAGCCACTAGGCATCTCAGCTCTTCCAAAACAGTCTGCTTACTCTCAGTGGTTTCTTTTAAAACCACAAACGCAAATGCAACTGATGAAAGAGAGAGACCGAAAGAGAAAGTGGGAGAAATGTAAATATTAAGTAAGATTAAGTTTAATATGTCTTTATAACACAATGTTTATTATAGTCAATTGAAAAATTTGAAATGTTGTGGGTCTTACTGTGACCAAAAGAGGGGATTTTTACAGTTTATTGAATCAGGTCAAAAGATCTTTGGTTGCTGGGGGCATTCCAGATGGCTCATGAATGAAAAAAAGTTGAGATAAAGAGCAAATCTAGGGTTGGTCTGGGGTCTCACCTTCTCCTTTGATCTCATGTGGAATTCCTATCACTGCAGTTTCAGGAATATCTGGATGTTCATCCTAATACCACAGAAACACAATCAGTCACCCAAAAGTTTGATTCTACATTTATCAAATTTGCTTAAGGATTTAGCTCTGTAAAACTGACTCCCTTTAGAATACAAACCACATTTCTTAGATGCTCTGTAAAAGGCTGATTACTTACACCAATTCGTTCAGTGTGGTTTATTCTAAGAACCGTCTTATAATTTTCGAAGTATAACTAATCAACAAAGGTCTTAATTTCTGGGTGACTCCAAATCTCTTGAAGATACTAATGCTGATGTTGTGTGATCCAGGTACTTTGAGTCTTACCAGAGCATCCTCTATCTCAGCGGTACCTAGCCGATGCCCACTGATATTGATTACATCATCCATTCGTCCTGTGATTTGGTAGTAACCGTCTTCGTTGCGATACGCCCCATCACCCGTAAAATAATGACCTACGGAGTGGCACCGATTAACACCTTAATATCATCTGCTCATTGCATAACATTTTTAATTTACAAATTTAAATCTTATCATATTTATGGACACTTTAAATGGTAAGGTTTACTATTGTGAGAGACACCCACAAAAATAATGACATTGTGTTTGTAAAACCCAAAGAGGTTATGTTGCAAGAATCTCTCTGCAAGAACATAAAAAATTCTTCTCATAGTCTTTCTTTGAAGGTAGTCAGAAAGAACACTTTAATAATTCATCAAGTACCCTCCAACATGTCCTTTTGTACTGTTAAACAAAAAGAAACCTCAAAAGCAGAGGGGTCTTACTCACCTGGGTATGGTTTAAAATATGCATCCACAAATCTCTGGTGGTCTCCAAATATAGTTCTGGCCATTCCAGGCCATGGCTGGCTGATGCACAGAGTTCCATTGACATCATTTCCTGTTATCAGCTGTCCCTTTTGGTGACAAAAGAAATTATAATAACAACGATTATGCCATGCCTCTAAAATAAAAAAAATAAAAAAAACGGAGAGGTCCTGTTGCTCCACAGCAGAGTCTAGAGGTCTCACCCATCACCAGAGCATTTCATCTTAATAGGAGGGGGTAGGCTTGACTAAATAGTCTCAAGGTGTAACAAAAGAACACATCTAAGGAGATTTGACATGCTCCAGTACACATTGTTGGTCTTTTCATTACAGCTGCAGAGGAGAATTTTAGATTTCAAAGTTCCTCACTGTGGGGAGTTCATCACCTCAAGCACTGTGAGGACAGCTGAATTGTCGAGATCTCCATGGATCCAGAGAGAGCAGAACACAAAATAGATCCCAAGCAGGGGTGGAAAGAGTTCTGAAAAATCATACTTAAGTAAAAATACTGTTACTTCCCAAAAAATGTAGTGAGAGAAGTGTAAATGTACCAGTCCTTAAAACTACTTAAGTAAAAGTACAAAGTAGCTCATTGTTGCGAATGCTTCTGTATGACCCCTTTTAATAAACACTGTATGCAGAAATTAAAAAATGTAGCATATGCTGAAATACACATTCCCTTTTACACTTGTTTGTCCAAAAGAATTCCAAATACAGGTATACTCCAACAACTTTATTTTTGACTGCTAACTTTTAAAAAAACAAGGCTTGTAAAATATAGATTTTTTTTTTGTTGCACCTCTGTCCCTTAGTACTCTTCTCAATATGCATTAGTAAAAA
Source organism: Xyrauchen texanus (assembly GCF_025860055.1). NCBI lineage: Eukaryota > Metazoa > Chordata > Actinopteri > Cypriniformes > Catostomidae > Xyrauchen > Xyrauchen texanus. Next base: position 27,118,864 of record NC_068291.1, read on the forward strand.
AAAAAAATAATTCTCGCATAATTTACCTACCATCATGCCATCCTAAACGTGTATGACTTTCTTTCTTCAGCAGAACACAAACAAATATTTTTTTTAGAAGAATATCTCCTAAGAATATCTGTCCTTACAATGCAAGTGAATGGTGGCCAGAAATGTGTAGCTCCAAAAAGCACATTAAAGGCAGCATAAAAGCAATCCATAAATCTATGCCTGGAAATGCAATACGATAGTTGTGGGTGAGAAACAATCAATATTTAAGTCCTTTTTACTTATTTCAAAATGTGAAAGTGAACGTGGAGATTTATAGTCATTTATAGTGCATTGTATGGACCTATAGAGCGGAGATATTCTTCTAAATATATTTGTGTTCTGCAGAAGAAATAAAATCATACAAATCTAGGATGGCATGACGGTGAGTAAATGCTGAGAGAATTACAAATTTGGGTTGAACTATCCCTTTAAACTGCTTTAATTTGGATGGTTGTTTTAGATTCGGAATAAAGTAACTTTCATGTCACGATCATGCAATTGCTCTCCTTCGTCTTCATTGTGAAAAGCCCTTTCAGGTGCAGCCATGCAAGTGTTGTACTACTGCTTGAGGCCTCCTCCTACCCACCACCTTTTCCATGATGAATAACAGTTGGCGCCAGGTCTATTGCTGCCATTTAAGTTTTCTTTGCGCAATTTGATTTCACAAGACTGATTACTGTCTCCCTAGCCAATCAAAATCTGGACAGGGATGTGGTGAACACAGATGAAGGGAAAATAGCACAGTAAAAGTACAATTACAGCACTTAAAATGTTCAAAAGTAGATGTAATGTATACAATTTTTAAACTACTTAATAAAGTACAATTCCTGTGGAAAACTACTCAATTACAGTAATGAGAGTATTTCAAATTTTACTTTACACTACTACTAAAACGAAAATCTCATGTTCAGGTCTGTGCTGAGTAGGTCAGTCTGTTAATAATTATCTACACTAGAAACAGAACTAAATTTGTAAAAATGATTGGTCTTGTCATGAAAAAAAAAGAGCTAATTAGACCTAATTATTTCTGACCAGTTTACTGAAACAGTTATGTAACTATATAGCTATAGCTGTGAGTTCACATGCTTGATGAATTGGTAGTAGCAACTTAGTAACATAGCTTAAAAATTCACATTTAGTGTATGACTGTGTGTAATTTATGTTGTAGAACAAAATGTTGGTCTCTTTAAAAAAATGTTAACCACAGACCTTATTTGACTTACAAATCAAGAACCGCTATTTAAAAAATCCATTCCAAATTTTCTAGGACACCCATGGATCGATGCCCTGGTGCAGATTTCTACCAGGTTTTAGGACTATAAGCTGAACAGCAGTATTAGCTTGATCATTAGTATTGAATTCATAGTATATAATTTATGGCCATTCTGTTTAATTCTAAGTTCTCTAGTAATCCAATTTATTTTGAAGTGACCATGTATATATATTGTGGTTAGTATGGCAGTAAAACATCTATGCTACCAGTCCACATTTTTCATGACCTCTTGTTGACCCTTAAATTGGTTTGAGAGATCTCTATCAGCATTGTACTGTTGAACAAGGCATTCAACCTGCCATTAATAGGCTACAATCTACATTACTAAACAACAAGTAACCAACCAGTAAGTCAGTGTGCAAGTAAACAAGCATAGATCACCTTCTCCCCCATGAGTGCAGGCTGGATGCCAAAAAAGGGTCTCATAGCCATGGCAGGCCGTATTTCTGCTCCTGGTTCAGCTGGAAGTGGGGCGATACACACACCGCCAGTCTCTGAAGAGAGAGAGAGAGAGAGAGAGAGAGAGAGAGAGAGAGAGAGAGAGAGAGAGTCTGGTGAACTATCTACTTATTCTTGAACAATGTCATGCATGATGTAATTTCGCTGATCAAGACTCCCTGATAAAATTACAGAAAAGTACACAATTATAAAGTATACAGATGAAGCATTTGATAATTTTACACTGAGTGGACTTGTTTTTTACCTGTCTGCCACCATGTGTCCACCAGAGGGCATCGTCCATCTCCAACCACATTATGGAACCATTCCCATGCCTCATGATTAATGGGCTCTCCAACTGCAAATGGAATAAACATTCACACGATCATTTAGTTTAACAAATTCATCAACCACTCACGCTTGCAAAAACATGCTCTCTGAGGCGAAAGGAACTGATCTGGACTTCATAATTCAAGGACAAATTAATTTCACATTTTAGGATTCTCTTTAAAGGGAACGGAGAGATTTTAGGTTTAAGATCTGAAGGGGTCAGGCAAAACCCAGGCTGGCCGAACACACAATGTGGTGTCCTTGTTGATTTGGAACAGAGTCAGATACTCCACTGTTGGAGGCTCAAAGGCTGTGTGCCTGGACTCATTAAAAATCATGCTAAAGCTTAACTGTGGCTAACTGTCTCAAACACAGGGCAGACTCTACCAGGGTGGTGGCAGTAAAGTTTTTAAATATGTCTTAGGTTCAAGAACTGAAAAAGTTTTTTTTTTTTTTATACAAAACAATAATAAAAATCAAAACAAGCAGAATGAAAAGTGATATAGAAAGCAATTGTCAACAAAAAGGGAATACATTTAAAATAATATGCCTACCTATTTACATTGAAGTTTAAAGGATGTGCTTAGCCAATTCAGAAAGGGAGCCAGAGACAGTGTGAAAAAGTATCATATATAACAAAATTATGACTGTTTTGGTGCAAATAAACTTTACTAACATTATAAATGGACCTTAGGGAAGATAGTACAATTGTCTATTAAATTATAATGGTTATGACATATATAAAGAATATGTCATGAACCTTTTAATGTTCTGAAACAAACAAAAAGTCTTGTTTAAAAATAAATTCTCAAACACAGATGAAAATGTGTGTTATGCTTGGTGTTTTGTTCTTTTGGTTTATCTGCACTGTTTTGTTGTATTTATCATTAATTAGGTAAAATTGTGTATTGTTGGAGTAAACCTCTGAAAACTGAGCCTCACCAGATCCAAGTGTCTTCAGAGATGACCGGTCATATTTCTTCACCCAGCTTTCGTCATATTTCAGGAGTAATCTTATGGCAGTAGGAGCTCCATAAAACTGGTTTATTCTTAACCTCTGAACTGTCTCCCAGTAACGACCTAAAAACAGTTACAAAACACACTTGAACAGCCAATAACAGACAATAATAATCAAGAGCTTGATTAAAATAAGACCGCACCTTATCAAATCATACATAAAAACAAAAGAAAGAAAATGTATTCAAATTTAGCTTACTATTCCTACATACAAGTCCTACATTTTGACTCATAACAGTGCATAAACAGGGACTTTAAAAGTAGGCTTAAGTAGGGTTTATTACGAGAACATCAGAGGAAATGTTTTTAGTCTGTAGAGTTCCCGTAGTAAAAAGTGCATTGCTTTAAAGCCATCAAAAAATGCTAATCCCATTAAAATGCCTCTGTTAGAGTTCCTGTGTTGTATGTCTTTACATTACTTGTGAAGTCGCATTGTTTTCTCACCAGGATCAGGGTACACAGGTGTGCTCTCAAACAATACAGAAGTGGCTCCATTACTCAGGGGCCCGTACACCACATAACTGTGACCCGTGATCCAACCGATGTCAGCAACACAGCCAAACACATCTCCTGGTGCATAGTCAAATACATACTGGAAACAATAGACAAAGGTGTGATACTAAGTTACATATTTGGATAAATATTCTTCTCTATTATGCGGAACAGGAGAGTGATAATAAAGCTATAGTAAAGACCTGTTATAAATAATTAGAGGCATTGTAAAACATATCTTGTCAGTCTAAGGGTAATGAAATAATTATTTGATCAAATGCAAGATGATATACCTATTTTGTACTTGTAAATAGCTTAAACATTACACATGCAAAAAGAATATGTAAGAAGACTCAGTAGGCCTCACTCAATGTGAAATTATTTTCAGGCACACAACATGCAGTTTATTTACAAATGCATTCAACATCATTTAAGATGCAGTGCATCCGGAAAGTATTCACAGCGCTTCACTTTTTCCACATTTTGTTATGTTACAGCCTTATTCCAAAATTGATTAAATTCATTATTTTCCTAAAAATTCTACAAACAATACCCCATAATGACGATGTGAAAGAAGTTTGTTTGAAATCTTTGCAAATTTATTACAAATCAAAAATGAAAACACAATCACATGTCCATAAGTATTCACAGCCTTTGCTCAATAATTTGTTGAAGCACCTTTGGCACCAATTACAGCCTCAAGTCTTTCTGAGTATGATGCTACAAGCTTGGCACACCTATTTTGGGGCAGTTTCTCCCATTCTTCTTTGCAGGACCTCTCAAGCTCCATCAGGTCGAATGGGGAGCGTCGGTGCACAGCCATTTTCAGATCTCTACAGAGATGTTGAATCGGGTTCAAGTCTGGACTCTGGCTGGGCAACTCCTTTATTATCTTGGCTGTGTGCTTAGGGTCGTTGTCCTGTTGGAAGATGAAACTTCGCCCCATTCTGAGTTCCAGAGCGCTCTGGAGCAGGTTTTCATCAAGGATGTCTCTGTACATTGCTGCATTCATCTTTCCCTCGATCCTGACTAGTCTCCCAGTTCCTGCCGCTGAAAAACATCCTCATAGCATGATGCTGCCACCACCATGCTTCACTGTATCAACTGAATTTACCACAGGTGGACTCCAATCAAGTTGTAGAAACATCTCAAAGATGATCAGTGGAAACAGGATGCACCTGAGCTCAATTTTGAGTGTCGTGGCCAAGGCTGTGAATACTTATGTACATGTGATTTATTTAGTTTTTGATTTTTAATAAATTTGCAAAGATTTCAATACACTGTGAATACTTTCCGGATGCACTGTATGTGATTATATCTAATTATATAATAATAAGATAATTATACGACAATTTGAAAAAACATAATTAGTTAAATACACAATAATTGCACAAGAACAGTTATTGATCTTTTATTCAGTAACCAGTGTTGGGTGTAATCTAATTACAAAATAATTACTTTAATCAAATTATGTTAAGTAAAAATTTTTTTTAAATAAATAAAATATATATATATATATATATATATATATATATATATATATATATATATATAGTGTAACACATTACAGTACAATTAATAATTAATTACTTTTAAGTACATTACTTGGGTTTCACATATTTCTAAAATAAACTTACATATAAAATATATGAATTCATATGTTCATAAATACGGCTGCTTGCGTTTCTGTGACAGCTAAAGGGTGTGCGACAATGAACAATGAGGAAATCTAGATATTGTTTTGAATTTGATCAGCAGAAAAACAAACTTTTCAATGAAAAATGTTTTAGAAAGTAAATTAAAAGCAAAATAATTATATTACATTACTTTATCAGGAAAGTGATTATAATTTTATAGAAGTAATTGATAATTTGTTTTCTATTACTTATTTTAGTAAATAAGTAATTTACTCAACACTGTCAGCAACTAACAAAAGTATTATATTCTAATTACCATGTGTTTTTGATATGCACCATGGAAGTAGCATGGATTTTTGGACACGTACTATCTTTGAAGAACTTTGGAGTTCCACGTAAATATGCATAGAATCAGAATATAGTAATCATTCAGTACCATGGTAAATATTTGTAAAGGATCTCTGTTCATCTTGGAAAGGAAGAAGCAGGAGCCAGATCCACATTCAACAAGACTTTAACACAAACGCTAAACTGAAAGCATAACATCACAACATAAACACACACCTACACTGCTGTGTGTGTGTGTGTGTGTGTGTGTGTGTGTGTCTCTCTCTCTCTCTCTCTCTATCTGGCATCTCCGGCTCATCCTTTAGCTCTCTCCCACTGATTGGGCAGCCCAGCGCCGGGCGTGCATCCTGACGGCCCGGCCATGCCCTCCTCCTCGTCACAATATCAAAGTATCATGGTATTAACATCTAATTTCTAACTACGTTTTGTCAGGGAGAACATTATTATGTTTTTTTCAGGGGTGTTGCATTAAAAAATACTGAAATGTAAAATATAGAGAGATCTTCAGACAAAGTGAAAGCAGCAGTGTGAGCAGAGAAACGCACCTGATGTGTGAGGGAGGCGTAGAGAAGATAACCAGCCTGCGTGTGCACAATGCCCTTTGGTTTACCCGTGCTGCCTGAGGTATAGAGCATAAACAACATTTCCTCACTGCCCATGGGCTCTGGAGCACACACTGAAGGCTCTCTTTCCATGGCCTGTGAAAGAGAGAGGTTAAATTATAAATTTAAATGAAGTGCCATGCCATTAATAACAACATTTCAGCCTACCACTGCTTTACTTTTTGTCCATTTGAAACTCAAATTCAAAATATGTTAATCCAAAAAAGATAAGATTCATAGCGTGACTCAAGGTGAGGATGAGGAGGAAAGTTGTTCATCATCATGGTGTGCTGGTGCTGATGTGGTGGGAGGAATTATTTGATATGTGAAGGAGAGAAAAGAAAAATATTCCGCACCTTCATATTCAGATCCTTCTCCCAGAGCACCTTTCCAGCAAAATCTGCATCAAACCTGCATATGTATATTATATTGTACTTTTCCTGCCTCGTTTTATAAACATCGAGCTCGATAGGGGTTTTTATGTTCTAAAAACAGAATTCATAATCGCTTAAATGCAAGACACATTACCAGAATGTCATTCTTTTAAGTTCAGTCACCCAGGCAACTTCCTTGTATGTTAAACATTTAGCCATGATGACCATTATGGTTTTGATTTTAGCAGTTGTGTAAATTAATAGTAATCTTAGTTTAGTCTAACGGATTTGCCTCTTGTGTGTTTTTTCAAATAACAAAATCCCTGCAAATAACGAGATTAAACTAACTATTCACAAATTTAGATCCTTCAACCAAACCGCTAATCTTTAAACTCTATATTTCTGATGCCCTTTTAATCTGTATTTTGAGAGTTCACTGAGGCGCTGTTCTGTACACAGTATTTTGTTTTTCAATAAATGCTATTTTATCCATTATATGCAGTACAATATATTTGAGAACTTTCCTTAAATAGATTGGCAAATACCTGACCACTGTGACCTAGTCTGGGAAAATTCTGACATTTTACAGACTCAGTCAATATCACTAGACAATCTGTGTCCTAACTACTCGAAAATGAAACAAGTACACCTCTTGTCTCATTCCCATAATTATGCACAAATCAGGGACACATTCAATTCCCACTTCACAAACCACTACAAAACTTAAAAAAGAAAAAAAAAGTTGCTTCTATACTGTAAAAAAGTAGAAATATTGCCTTAAGGAGATATTTCTACCTGATTAGACGCTACATGCCTTTTGTTGGTGTAACCCAATGTAATCAGTTTGATTCAGAAATATTAAATTAGATTTTTTAGTTTAATAAATCCAGTTAGTTTAATTGTTACAACATGAAGCACATATTTAAGGCTACCTGACAAAACATTTTTACAGTATGGATGAAAAAGAAATACAAATGCAGCTGAAAGTGACATAATATATTTAAAAGATTTATGCACATGGCAACTTAAGACTAGTATCTTATTGTGTATGTATTGGATACTTTGAAAATATAAAACCTTTTTATTACTATAAATTAAGAGCAAAACCTTTTCCCCTTTGTACATAAACATAATTTCATTCATTAATTTATTCTGGCACATAGGCAAGCACAGATTTATGAAAAAAAATCTACAATAACTTCTAAAATATTTCTATAATTTGGCTATATAAAATACTGTACACAGCAGGAGATCATTGTCATGGGATGGTGAGTTACCTCATCTAATGGAATATCTAGTTTGCCCATTGGCACACTATTGTTGGTCCTCATGGTGACAAACACATGCTGCACAGATGGACAGCTCTTTACTGCTCTATCCACTGTGGACTTCAGATCGAAGGTTCGGCCACCCCTCACACCTTGGTTGCATGTGATCACAAACTTGCACTGGGCTGCATATATGGAAGAGATAAGGAGACAAAATGAAACAGACACTATCCTGACAATACCATCGCTAACATAGCCAATAAGCTGACGTATATGGTACCTCTAACCAGGAGCTAAATTTAGATATGCTTCAAACAACAAAGGAAACACAGCCTGTGCATGTGTGTGCGTTTCATTAAGTGAGTGAACATACTGCAGATGTTCAAGCAGAAAACAAAAAATGGGCATAAAACAGCTTAATTTTTGGTTTGCAATAGAAACCATTTCACAGCACCTCAAAAAGTCCCTTTTGATGTTCTCTGCTGTCAAATAAGATCAGAACGAAACATCTGCTCAGTGTCTGTATTATTGAATATGATAAGAACATGCAGGCTTGCCTGGGAACAAACGCCCAAAACGTATCTCTGTCCAGAAAAGCACACACACCCACACCCAAAGATGCTCTGTGTAGGGTTTTATTTAGATATAACAAGTGCAGTGTGTACAAAACATTCTCTCCCAGGAAACACTTGACCCTCAGTCAGTGCTCAGCAACCCCTGAAAATCATGTGGAAGTTTTACTCAAGTGATAGCTAGCAGAGGACTTTAAACTCTGCATTTATAGTCAAGAAATACTTGCCTTGTAAGAACAACACTGTAATGTGATAACCTGTAATTGTTTGACTTGTATTAATCCTGGAATATTCCTAATGTGGCAGCATCTAATTTTTACTCAAGTTAGAATTTGTGGCATAGTTATAATAATTACAAAAATGTATTTTGAATTGTCCCTCCTTTTCTTTAAAAAAATAAAAGCACAAATCTGTGTTACAGTGAGGCACTTACAATGGAAGTGAATGGGACTGATCTGTAAATGTTAAAATACTCACTCTTTCAAAAGTACAGGCACAAGGCGTAAACAATATGCGTGTTGACATGATTTTAGTGTGATATAATTGTTTACTAACCTTTTTTGTATTAAGTTATAGCCAATTTTACAACTTTGTTGCCATGACGATGTAAAACCTAAAACCCTAAAAGGACCTGCAGCGAAAGTATTACCTAAAATTAAAAAAATATGATTACCACAATGCAATGTGGTAGTGATGGGAAAAAGTGAGGGGAGATCATATAAAAGCGAAAGGAGGAGGGTGATATACACCGATCAGCCACAACATTACACCACCTGCCAAATCTTGTGTAGGTCCCCCTCATGCCGTTTTGGTGGCATGAGGGGGAAATTGTACAAAGTGGTTATCTGAGTTACTTTAGAATCTGTGAGTTTGAAACAATCTTGCCATTCTCTGTTGACCACTCTTCAACAAGGTGTTTCTGTCCACAGAACTGCCGCTGACTGGATGTTTTTTGTTTTTTGCACCATTCTGAGTAAATTCTAGAGACTGATGTGTGCGAAAATCCCAGGAGATCAGCAGTTACAGAAATAATCAAACCAGCCCAGTCTGGCACCAACAATCATCCATGCAATTATCTAAACAGCCAATCATGTGGCAGCAGTAAAATGCATAAAATCATGCAGATATGGGTCAGGAGCTTCAGTTAATGTTCACATCAACCATCAGAATGGGGAAGAAATGTGGTCTCAATGACTTGGACTGTGGCATGATTGTTGGTGCCAGATGGGCTGGTTTGAGTATTTCTGTAACAGTGTACGTCTGACTACAGATATGACTAACTATGTATAACTCCTTCATAGTCAACGCAATGCTAATACTGACTTGTAACCAGTGACTTGGAGAATTGTAACCAGTCTCAACAGATTAGTGTGGCATGGTACAAACACTGCGCCCACAACCACGTCACACACACAAATATACATTTACATAGTCCTGCCTTTTCAGTTGTATGGCTTGTAAGATAATGATGTTTACTTGAAATCTTTGAATTATTTTGTACTATGGACCATTAATTCACAGGAACTAAAAAAAAAAAAAAAAAAAAAGTATACATGTTTCATGATCTCCTTTTGCTTTTGCTAAAGAAAAGATCTAAAGATCTCATTTGAGTTATTAAATGCACCCTGAGTGTGTGTATACTGTAGTTTCAGGAGCGCAAACATACATCTGTGTTGCATTTCTTTCTATTAATTTAACATATTCATTTTCTTTATATACTGTTTCATTATTGTTTATATAGGCATTATTTCTGTTTAATCTCCAGATGTGTGCTATACTGTCTTTACAAGTTAGAGATAAAGAACTGTCTCCATTTCAAGGTCAGTCACAGGACGATGTTGTGAAGGAGTAATTTTCCATTGTTTTTGCTTGGTATAATAACACTTTTTGAACTTGTGTTGGTCATACAAAGTCAGACTGAGCATTGAAACACAAATGCAAATAACTAAATTCAGGCATAAAAATCTACTAGCTAATTAACTACTACTCTCTCCATGCCCAACATTTAAATTTACTCAGTCTGCAAGTAAGCCAGTTTCACTGCAGCGCACTGTGAGAGTATTCTCTGAAACCCTCCACATCCACAGGTCTAGATCTGCTACATGGGATATTATATTTGTCTAATTGTGCAGCAGCATGTCATACATGCTTGACGCAGCATGTCTTGTGTTTTTCTAAATGAGCAGCAGCATGTCCATTAGGGATGGGCGATATGTAAAATATATTTTTGCGATAATTGCCTCAAAAAATATTGTGATATCCTATTACATCATCAACCCTCCTGCTGAGAGTCGGTGAATTTTTTTGCTTTATTGATTTTGCTATAAAACTTTAATTAATTAATTGAAACATGAAAAACATAAACAAAAGACATTTCTAAATTCAAATTGCACTTTAAACTAATGAAAAAGCAATAAAATAACGAAGTGATAAAAAAAATCTTATTTAACCACCTCCCCAAATCCAAACATTTACTGTCTCCAACGGCTTCATTTGCCATCATGCAAGCATCCATCAACACAGAAGGAACATTACTAATAGCCTACAGATTAAAAACTGAAGACAATTATAAATGTAAATACAGTAATAATCAAAATAAATAAGCCTAGTAAATTCCCTTTTGTTCCCAAAATAATGCTGCCAAATGTGTGTTCTTATCGAATTTGTATATGTATTGAATTTTGGTAATACAGTTTTTATTTATTTACAGTTAATGCTGCCAAAAGAAAATAAAATAAAACTCAATTTTAGGTTCAAGGTGACCGTGTCTTGCATTATTTTATTATTTAATCACTTTAGTCTTTGCTTATTTAATACAAAGATATACTGTATATTACTGAACCTGCAGAGTTGCGTTCACAATGCATGAGTGGAAATAACACAAACTAAACTCACAGAACCTCCTGAGATGATCAGAGATAATTTGCAGCTATCTCATAGATGACATTATTCTTGCAAACAATTTTCAGACGAATGAAACAGAGAAAGGAGAGAAAACTCTTTACATGCGCTTTGTCCTCGAGGCAGACTCACCGACATGTGTGCTCTCCACATGACAGGGTCATGCTGCACGCATCTGAACAAACAGCGAATCAGACACAAGCATTAACGGCTTTTCTTTTGCCTGTTCTTTTTTTTTCTTCAATGCGCTCTAGGTCCTTGTGGTGGTGTAGTGACTCTAAATCCGGGTGGCAGAGGAAGAATCTCACACATCCGATACGTCAATCCATGCATCTTATCACGTGGCTTGTTGAGCGCATTACCGTGGAGACCTAGCTCATGTGGAGGCTTCACCTATTCTCTGCGGTATTCATACACAACTCACCATGCGCCCCACTGAGAGCAAGAACCACATTATAGAGATCACGAGGAGTTTACCCCAACGTAACTTTACCCACCCTAGCAACCGGGCCAATTACTGGAGTCACTCAGCATGCCCTGGATTTTAACTTGCGACTCCAGGTGTGGTAGTCAGCATTTTTACTTGATGAGCTACTCAGGCCCCCTATTTTGTCTGTTCTTAAACATTTTATAAAGTGTGTTTCAAGCACATATCTTTGTGACTAACAGTATTTCTTGTCATGTGTCACTCCGAGACAGGTCGCCGGCCTGTTGCATTTAGATGAGCAAAATTACCCCCGCATGAAATACATTTGGACGAGGAGCTCGCAAACTGGATTCAACCTCGTTGAATCTTGGTGGGTGCTAGTTTCACACCTTGGCCACTATTTAATATATTTGGCGACTTCCCAGATCCATGGTTTTGCCATTTCCCGATATTGTCGATCATCGTCTGTTCGCAATCGGCATCGGGATCTTTATAAGACATCATCGATAATCGATTACATCGTCCTTTCGCCCAGCCCTAATATCCATTTGTTTAACTCAGTATATCTGTGAATGTTAAAGCTGTAGTAAATCTAAGTACTTTCTCTATAACAGCAGAAGCATGACAAGATCTAGTCCACCAAGACCAATATCCTATCAATATGTCAGAACCACATTACATTTACATTTATGCATTTGGCAGACACTTTTATCCATAGCCCTTATTACAGGGACAATCCCCCCCCGGAGCAACCTGGAGTTAAGTGCCTTGCTCAAGTACACAATGGTGGTGGCTGTGGGGATCAAACCGACAACCTTCTACTTAACAGTTTAGTGCTTCTGCTTAACATTTTAGTGCTTTAGCCCACTGCACCACCACTCAACATTAACATGCTAAATCTTTCCGAAAGCTGTCATGGTTGAACTAAGTTTATTCAATCAGTTCATTTTTACCATACCTTCCTCTCCTAACTTCTGCTATATTCCCCTGCTGACTCTGCCTAGCTCTAATGTGAGACTGGATCAAACATTCCTGGATGGATGTCAGGATGGATGACTTAATATTCATTAGGTAGGATGAATGATCTATCAAAGGTTACATTTCAGTGTATAAATTGAAATTATACAAAACATTTTGCCAGTTAAAATTAAAAAGTTGCATTACATGTTTTGATTACATACACTGCTTTATGCTTCATGCATCAAAACAACCATACATTCTTACTTACCATCCTGAATTCTGCTGGCCAAAGACTCTGAGCTGAACCCTGCAAACACCACATTGTGCACTGCACCAATGCGGGCACATGCCAACATGGCTGCTACTGCCATTGGAGACACAGTCATGTAGATGGCCACTCGTTCTCCTCTCTGGACCCCGTGACTCTTTAATGTGTTGGCAAGACGACATGTCATCTTTAGAAGTTCCCTGAAATGTAGTGGCAAAGATCCAGATGTTATACAGCTCTAAACAGAGATCAATTATGGGAATAAAATTATACAGCTGACTAACAGGAAATCCCTCAAGTGGGAAAGTTTAAAAAGTAAATCTGAATGTTGGTTTAATTTGAAGTGGTTCAAGTGCGGAGTTAAATGAACTTGCATGGAAACATGAGAAGAAGAAAAAGAGAAAGAGAGATCACTAATATATCTTTGACATCAAATTGGCTGGCAATTTATCAGTAATGTATTAATAACGTATTTACAGTACTGTCCTAACGGTTATGCTTCTTGACTGCTTCTTCACCAAACACCCTGTCATGATTTCTATACAAGTTACTGAGAAACTACTATTAAATCCCTTTCTTTAGAATAATCTCTGCATCTCAGCAAAAAATATGAGAAATAGTATCTTTTCAAAGTTTAACGCAAAGGCTAGATTAGAGGAAACAGCTGTTGAACATTGTGTTTTGCTAATAACTGCGAACAGTAGATATTTAGCTTACTATGAACAGCATTGAGCCGAATCTCAGCTGTGACATTCAAAATCAATCACAAGCAAGTGTGAGAAAGTGAAAGAGAGGGCACATTCCAACACAAACACCATCAAAACCTTCCTTTGTTCTCCATCAGAAAGTGGGTTATCTTATGCAGCTCCTTTTGCATGGGAAGTATTTCACCCTAAAGTCTTCCCTTCTGTGGTGTGTGCTCTAATATCACATGTTAAAGGAATGTTCCAGGTTAAGCATTATTGGCATAATGTTGATTACCACAAATAAAAAAAATAAAAAACTACTGGCCCCATTCACTTCCATTGCAAGTGTCTTGCTGTAACCAATTTTTTTGCCTTTCTTTAAACAAACAAGGGACTAGTCAAAAATGTTTTGTGGTAAATCAACATTATGCCACAAATGTTGTCAATAGAGCTTAAAGTGATCGTTCACCCAAAAATTTAAATTATCTCATCATTTACTCACCTTCCCAGATGTGTATGACATACTGTCTTCTGTGCTGAACATAAATGAAGATTTTTAGAAGAATATCTCATCTTTTTGCAGGCCCAAAAACACATAAAAACAGCATAAATATAATCAATATGACTCCAGTGTTTAATCCAAATCTGCAGAAGTGATATGATAGGTGTGGGTGAGAAACAGATCAATATTTAAGTCCTTTTTTTTTTTTTTTACTATAAATTCTCCTTCTGGCTCAGTAGGTGGCAATATGCACAAAGAATGCAAATGGTCATAAACAAAAGAAGAAAACCTTGAAAGTGAATGGAGATATATAGCAAAAAAGAAAAAGGTCTCAAATGTTGATCCGGTTCTCATACAAACCTATCATGAAGGTATTCATTTAACCACAGGATTCATATGAATTACTTGTATGCTGCCTTTGTATGCTTTTTTTGAGCTTCAAAGTTCTGGTCAACATTCACATGCATTGTATGGACCAACAGAGCTGAGATATTTCTAAAAATCTTCGTTTGTGTTCAGCAGAAGAAAGAAATTCACACTTCTGTGATGGCATGAGAATGAATAAATGATGAGAGAATTATCATATTTGGGTGAAATATCCCATAAACTTAACACATACAATTATTCAACTGTGTCTATCCCAGTGTCCACAAAATGTGCCCTTGTAAGACTGGGGGGAGGGGGTGAAAATAAAGGCCACATGTAAGTTTCTCAGGCGCTTCAAATGTACCTGTAGGTGATCCTTTCTTCTGTGCCAGGCTCATCTTTCTCCCAAATCAATGCCACTCTGTCTGGATCCTTCGCCATGTGTACATCCAAACAGTTCACTGTCAATTTATTTAAATGGAAAATACTATATTAACAGTTGTTTTGGGGGGGCTATCTCATCTAAAGCATGTGAAAATATGACTGAGTTAAAAATACATATTTTTCCAAATATCTGGAAGTAAGAGTTGGAACATGGATTTTATGCGATCATAACAAAACGAACCAATAAAAATAAGTTGTGAAACTTATTACCAGAGACGTTCAGTTGACCTCCAAGAAACCAGTTAATTTTCCCACTCGAGAGATCACAGTCCTTCACTTGATCGAAATGTTTGGTCCATGTCAGCCTTTCCTTGGCAATGGAACCCCAGAACGTTTCGGGATCTCTCACTGACAGTTCGTATAAATCTGCATATTTTTTTCCAACGAGATGCGAGCTCAGGTCCGGTTGAGCCGCGCTGATGCCGCTCGACAGCGATCGTGCATGGCACTGTGAGATGAATAACACACTTTTACGCAGATATTTCTTGCTTCTAAAGATGTTTCCCCTGGTCAGATAATTCAGCAAACGTCTGCTCACACGTCCAGCCATTGTTCCGTGAAGTTTGCTAAAGTCTACTCAGACCGCGGTCGTTCTTTGAAGAGAAACAAGTGATATGCTTGCAGTGAGGGAGGAAAATGACAAAACTCACCACGGGACACTACAGATTACCCGCCTTCTAAATCCTTCAACTTCAGCATGTATGAACGAAGTCACACTTGTGTTCTGGCTTTCACAACGGTAGTATACTGCAATTTCCTTTTATGAGCGGGAGTTTGGGACGTTACATAATATGTAAAGTCATATTTTAATAACTAAAGCGGTCGTGCTAAAACAATCCTTCAAATCCAAAACTTCTAAAGGCTCAATATCAAAAAGCGTAAACTTTTTCTTAGGAAACTGTTTTAGATATTGCCAGCGTCATATTACATCCTATCACACGAAACGTAGGCTATTTTGTCACATATTACGGGGTTTTATTTGTATATGTTTAATTGTAGCATGTTACCTCATGTTTCTAAAACGTATTACTTATTGCGACACGTTGCGTCCCTAGAGATTATACCCTAAACTCCTGCTGCCCTCTAGTGGACGACTTCCTCAGGGGCAGTTCAGACCTGTTTCCTGACAGCTTTTTAAATACTTAAATAAATCAATACAAAACAGATTTAAAAATGAATACTATAGTTAACATTATGTTAATAAAATAGTATAATATTTATTTTCAAATTTATTTTCAACTTTGATTACCTATCTGTCTGGAGTCTGTCTGTCTGTCTGTCTGTCTGTCTGTCTGTCTGTCAGTTTATTACCTGAAAAGTTTACAGTTTTTGTTTGTTTCCTTCACTTTTGAGTGCACACATGAAAATCTTTGAGAGATTTGCAGTGAGGATTTTGCACTTGTGATATTTTCCAAGCCCTTCTGTTTGGGCTTTAAAGATTTGATACCTCTCTACATGGTTTTAGATGCAGCTCATTCCAACATGAAAATAACTTTTCAGTCCAAGGATCTTAACTCTTTGCTTGGAGAAATATAAACTAATGATTGCC